>NW_024349799.1:7979063-8092251 GCF_902729225.1 Pteropus medius | reverse complement strand
TATAATTAATGGGCAAGCATTGGAAGTAATTCTAATAACATCAGAATCAAAGCAAGGACATATATGACAGCTGTTGTTTAATACTACTCAGAAAGTTCCAACTAATGCAATATGTCATGTATACATATTAGTACTAGCACAGAAGAGACCCTATCAGCATATATGCTCGTGACACCATTATACACTTAGAAAAATGAAGAAAATAAACATGGAAAAGATGCTGTCAAGAATAAGTAAAAGTATTCAATTCTCAATAAAAGGATTCAAAGTAGCCATATACAAAGTAAATGCATTAAAATCAGTAGCTTTCTCATACTAATCTATCATTAAAATATAATGGCGAAACAGAATGGGGGTTTCTGGGGCCCAAGGCTTATTTAGTAGCTTTATCATTAAAATATCATCTCCTTGACAACAAAAAAAATATTAATGTATAGTGGAGACTTGGGAAAAGTAAAGAAGCTTAATAATGGTTGATCTCTCCCCAACCCTTAGTAATACTTGCAGGAGTGGGGGAAAGTCCTCTACAAAAGGTAAGAACTTGACTTCTAGAGTCAGAGAGCCCTGGGTTTGAATGCCAGATGTACTATTTACTAATAGTTGGATCTTAGGCAATATACATATCTACTCTGAGCCTCAGTTTTTTAATCAGTGAAATGGGAAAGGCAGAAATATCTGCTTCATGGGACCAGTGAGGTTTGTGAGTTAATGTGTGAGCAGTGCTTGATAGACTGTAGTCAGTGAAAGCTTCCCTGAACTCCTGCCTCATCCCAAACCCGCTCCCACTGGGGACTCCCAGGACATCTCTTCAGTTATTGTTTTTAGCAATTACATGTCTTTAGCACCAATAATATGGAAGGCATAAAGCAAAACATAGGATATTTCCAATCATATAATAATACCCATGGGCAGAAGAATCTAAAGCTGGTTAGTAACGCAAAGATCGTCAACAAATGGAAACATCATAAGGGATGAGATTATTGTCTATTTTACTTACTGCTGTGTCTTCAGCACCTAGAACAGCATCTATCCCACAGTAGGTGCTTCATAATTGTTATTTAGTGAGTGAGTGAGTGAATGAATGAACGAATGAATGAATGAATTTATCCATCCATCATGAATTAACTGTGCCAAATCATTGCTAAGCAATGTCATTTTGGACACTGCTCTTTGCAGTCCCAATTTCACTTATGCGGCTCTTGTTTTTTCTCTCCAGCAGATCTCAGTCTCAGGAGGTGGTTTGCCCCCCGTCAGCACCTTGACGAACATCCACAGCCTGTCCCACCATAATCCCCAGCAATCTCAAAACCTCATCATGACACCCCTCTCTGGAGTCATGGCCATCGCACAAAGTAAGCTCTGTTCTCGGTCAGAAAATATGGGGCAGGGAGAAGCAGCATGGGAAGTGAGTCAACCTGATGAAAAGGGACTAAAGGAGACCTCCTTCAAACTCATCCACCACTTGTAGATTTGATTCATTCATCTTGTTTAGTTCTTTATCTCTCTCTCCAACCATATTTGGATCACAGCCTAAAGCAAGAGAAGAATTATGGAATGGAGTTGAATCTTGGTGACAGCTTACCAGCTCTGCATCCTGGGCCCAATCGTTGAACATTTTTGAGCTTCATTTTCCTCATCTGTAGAATGGCTAACTGAGGTGATCAAATGACAGTGTGTATACACATGCTTGTGAATCTATAGAGCATGAGTATGTATAACATTGTAGTTTATACTTTTGTCTAGTGTCCATTCCTATCCTTAAGTATGTAGTAGATTTTCCAAGAGGTTGTGCTGATGTTTCCTTGTGAAGATGGAGCAAATCACGATGGGCTTCCTTCTGAACAGGGAATTTTGTGTGGTCATATGAGACCTTTTTGGCCAGTGGTAAAAATACAGTGAGAGGGAACTCTGAGGAAAACAGTCAAAGCATCTCCGGGGCTTTAAGGAGAAACAGGTTGTTTAAGCCCATGCCTTGAAGACAGGGAGATGGGTCAGGTCCTTCCAGCTCCAGGAGGCTCATATTCCACAGGGAGCCTGAACCCCATCCCAGATGGGCCATTTCAGAGCATGGGAAGACTGATGTGAGCTGTGTCTGTGGATACCTCTCAGAGTTTTGATGTTGATGAGTATTCAGTGTATTTTCAGCTTCATCACGACAGCTCAGGCCAAGTCATTACTGTGACCCTGGGAAGTGTTACTGAGAAGCCTCGAGAGAGATCTAAGGGTGGCACACTGCTCTTCTTTCTTTCAACATGGAACTGCCGCATTGTCCTTGTGGCCTCCCTTGTGTTGAGTGCCTACATTGACCACCTCTTCATTTGTTCCTGCCTTTTCCTCTCCTTCCTTCCCTCTCTTTCTAAATAGTTTCAGTCCAGGTAGCAACTTGGGTCACTTCTGAAGAGAATGACTTATGTGCTCTTTAAGGGCAAAACAGAGCTAGCCCCATAGGAAGCATGCAGATTTACTGAATGAGTGTGTATGGCTCTCATTCTATCCTTAGCCGCTTGGAAATTGGTACACCCCAAATTTATTTTGGCAGAGGAAAATGGGAACGGAGAAGCCCTTAGAGGACTTACAAAATAAAAAATTGTTTTAAATTTATTTCCTTTTCACTGAGCCCTCTCCAAAATAAGGTAATCATACTAATACCATTAAAACTGAGATAGGCTATCCGAAAGCAGCTTGCTTGCCTTCTGGAAGATTTGGTTAAAAGGCCCATGGGTAAGATATCCCACTTCTTTATATCTAAAACCAAAGTGGCACACAAACCCTCCCATTTACCTCCTTTCTTTCCATGTCAAGCTTGGCTGGCACACACAGTTGTATATTTTCTTAGGCACTAAAATTGTCCCTGAGGCTATTCCATATTTTTCAATTTAGTTCCTCCTAATTTTCTTCATCCATGCTTCTCTACCGTCTCACAATAATCTTAATCTCCTACTGCAGAATGGCAACATCAGAGTGTGCATTGACCTTAGTGTGTGTGTGTACTTGGAGTTGGGGTGGGGGGTGGCATATGAAGAATGGAGAAGATCACAAGAAAACTTGGCTGAGACACAGTGGTCCTACCTGTGGAGTGTCAGGATGAAGTATTGGTTGCAAGCATCTTCATTTAGCCAACTCATGTTCTGTTGAGTACGCAGGCCCTGCCTCAGCACCACAGAGGCCGTGCAGAACGTGATAACAAATTGCTTGGCAGTGCCAATTCCTTGTTCTCTACTCAACTACTGGTCTGGACAACATGCTTAAGCAGGAACCAGTGCCCAGAAAACCGATGAAAAGGCCAAGAGTCACACTCCATGGGAGCTACAATGACATCAGTGGCTCTCAATCCGGGAACTGAGGCACGTCAGGGTCACAGGCTGTGTTGAAAATAAGATTCCTGGGCCTCACCTCCAAAGGTTCTAACTCATTAAGTCTCAGGTGGGGACTAGGAATGTATATTTCTTAAAGAGCTCGCCCAGATGATTCTAAAGCATAGGCAGGTTTTAGAACTATGCCCTCAAATGTCATCCACTCTAGACAGGATAATTTGCTTTTCTGGGCAGAGATTTCCTAACAAGAGCAGTGACAATGGGCTCTGGCAAAAACAACAAATCTATGGGGCTTCCTAAGAGAAGGAAGGAGACCATAAGTAGAAGGCAGGAGAGGGAAACTATATCAGGTTATCAGGTGAGACACTGGCTTGGGGAGAAGCTGAACCCCTGTGGGGAGCTGGAGAGAGTGCTATTCTGAGGGTGATCAGAGGAGCCCACCCCCGAGCCCCACCCAGGAGAGCCAAGGGAGGAGGCTTATTCCCCCTTCGCTCACCTTTTAGGTTTCTGATAACAGTATCTGCTAAAGCTCTGAGTGGGCAATTGTTGAGGTCTTTGTGCTATCTCCATGGAAGACTTCCCACAGACCTGCTTTTTCCGTTTCAGGAAAGACTCTCTAGGTGTCCCTTCTGCATTTGTCTAAGAGAGACCTTTTTTCTGGATTTCCTTCTTCATTTCATTCTTTCTCCCACTTCCCAGAAAGCAAGGTCAAAGGAATATCGGTGGCCCCAGGAAAGAGGCTGGAGTGTCTTTCCCCACTCCCAACTGCCTCAGCTGTCTTCCCCAGAGTCCAGCCTAAGGAGCAGATGGAATGTGGGTACCAGGGAGCCAATCTTCGCAGTGCTGGCCCTGGTTCGAAAGAGATCTCAGAATATAGACAGTACAGAACCACAGAGGCCCTCATATCCCCAAGACAGAAATATAGCAAGATCCACTATAACTGCCAACCTTCAACTTACTACTTCTTCCTCCCAATACCTGCTCCTTTTGATGCTACAAGCCCTGTGTTAGCTGATAAGATATGCCCACTTCATAGACTGGCTGAGTTCCAGGGTTTTTCCCCCTTTCTTCTACAGTCAAGAGAATGAGAACCTAGCCTCTCACAGGGTCTTTGCACAAGGCCACTAAATGAGTGTCTTCAGACTTCATATTCCCAGGACTGTGAAGGTTGCTTTGCTTTTTAATCAAAATGTGGGTCCCTACACACTCCTGCCCTCTGCTGGACAGACAGATCTGGGCAATAATCTGCACCTCGGAGTAGACACCTTTAAATTAACTCTGCCCTGAGGTCACCACCAGGGCAAGCTTCTCTCAGAGACAGGCGTGGATGGAGTGGGCAAGTAGAGTCAGCTTTTCCAGGGCCCTGGAAACCTCAGAGGAGCTAAGTTTGGGAGGTCAGATGACTTGAAAAGACCCTCTGGCTTCAGTCAGATCTGTCTAATGCCCATTTCCATCCACAACTCACTGTGGAATTTGAGCAAGTCCCTTCATCTCTTCAAGCCTCAGTTTCTTTGTCTGTAAGATGGGCCTATAGACTTGCTTCCCACGCAATCTCTCACATAACAGCCTCAGCCCAGTGCCCGGCATACAGCAAGGGCTCATTCGATAATCACTGCTGTCCATTCACCTCTCCTCACCCCCAAAGCCACCTCTGATCTTTCCCTCTTGTTCCCACAGGCCTCAACACCTCCCAAGCACAGAGCGTCCCCGTCATCAACAGTGTGGCCGGCAGCCTGACGGCCCTGCAGCCGGTGCAGTTCTCCCAGCAGCTGCACAGTCCTCACCAGCAGCCCCTCATGCAGCAGAGCCCAGGCAGCCACATGACCCAGCAGCCCTTCATGGCCACTGTGACCCAGCTGCAGAACTCACACAGTAAGGACATGGGCGTGTTGGGGAGGAACACAGAGGGCCTTCGGCAGCCAACCTCTTCCTTCTCTGGGTCTGAATTTTCTCGGAAGTTCGTTGGTTTTGTCACTTTTCCCTGCCCATGAGCAACCAAGACAGTTTCTCAAGTGTAACTCGTGGGTGGTGCTGTGTCTTTTCAAGTCCTCTGCTTTACCCCCAAGATTCCCCGGGGGAGGTTTGAGGAGAACAATTGAGGCTGACCTGGAAGGGGTGTTAGAGAGCAGGGGTGGCATGTATGTGGAACACTTGCCACAGTTTCCCACTTTGGCGCCCATGGATGGTATCACCAGTCAGCCATAGTACCTTTCTCAGTGACCCTCAACTTACCATTTTCAGTCCGAAATTCTAAGCAGCCTTTAACAAATGATTAGAGTTAGGATATAATTTACATCCTGTTTGCCTTCTTTGAAACTGAAGAATCTTCTAGAGTCCTCATGTCCTCTAATTTATATACTCCAAACATCTCTAATCATAAACACGAATAGAGGTGGAAAATATCACCTGCATGCCATCCTGGAAAAGGAATATTAGTTTCTGCTCCCCACACAGAGGCTATTTTCCATCTCCAATTCTACTCCTACCCTAGGCCTACCTTTCAACCACTTACTTCCCACCTACCCCCCTGCTCCTGTATCTCTTGCCTCCCACATCTTGAACCCCAGGCCTGCAGTCCTCTGGCTAAATTAAGATATAGCCCCTGGCTTACTAATTTGGGGAGAAATCATTGAAAGGATGGCTACTCTGCTTCAGGCATGGTCCCACAGGAACATCAGAGAAGTCTCTGGAATAGTGTGATAGTCTTGGAGTCAGGCAGACCTAGATTTAAATCCTGGCTCTGAGACTTACCAGCTATGCCGCCATTGGTACATTACTTAGCCACTCTGAGCCTCAGTTTCTTCATCGGTAAAATAGAAATGATATGCATATGGAGCGATTTTAGAGATGAAATAAAAATAGATATGAACTGTGTTTGGTAAGCACCAAGAGTGATAGAAATACAAGTGACTATTTATACTAAGGGACTCCTTATAACAGGAGGAGGCAGGAATGGGGAAGAGGATTTTAGTTTCTCCCCTGGCTGCCTCTGGCGGAGCTGCAGATCTGAAGGAAACAGTCAGCCTTCCTTTATCCTCCGGCTCTATCCTCCCTCAGGCCTGTGGAGCTGGTTTCTAAGCACCATCTCACATTCCAATCACATTTTCATGGCTTTTAAAAAATCTGCCACAGCCTGTAGCAGAGTCTGGGACCACAGATGCCTACTTCTCTTCTTTTCAGGAAGAAGAGAATATGCTCTTCTTCCTGGCAATATGCTCCCCACTTGCCCCTGCCCCCTCACCTGGGCAGGCTTCTTCAGTGGCCAGGACTGGGTGGGTGGGACAGTCAGAGAGTGATCACCAGTGATCTATGAATTGCTGCGGCCCAGCTGACCTGACTGGCTACGAAGAGATAGCCCATGGGGCCTCAGACCAGGAAATAACCAGCCTTCCTCCATGGGAAGGACAAGCCGAGGTGGCAGACAATGACCTTCACCCCTGTTCCTTACTGGAGAATTTCTTGGTGGAACAGGCTAGTCCCTCCCTCAAGGCCAAGCATCCACGTGTTTTCATTAGTGGGTCATGTGACCTAGGATTTAAATAAATATTACGGATAACTAATGTGCATCAAAAGGTTCCTGAATGATGGATAAGTACTAGAAAAACTAAAAAATGAGTCACATGGTCCTAGAATTTTAATTCGAATCTAGTCTCCTTTTGTCTATCATCCTTCATATTTCTGGGGCATCATAAGGCTGTGATGTCATAAGGCATTTTAGTGCACACTGGAACAGCTCAGAATTATACAATTAATTACACTCACATCTAATTACAATTATTCATTAATCTATGATTGTTAGCATGAGATCTGGTACTTGAGTCCTGGCAGAAATGGTAAGCATGTGCTAGCCAGCTCCTTCGTGTTTATCAGCTACTTAGAACTTTTTTTGATGTAAACTCCCAGATGCACCACATACACTACTTGTTGATGCCCAAGCATCTAACACTTTATTGAAGGTCAGGGGAACAGAAGTGCTGCCACCACAGAAGTGTTGTCCACCACTATGTACTAGATACTGCAAGGCTGTCTATTTATTTGGTACAACGTGCTTTTAACATAATCTCTTCTAATCCTATAACAGATATCATTCCCATTCTACAGGTAGGAAACTGAAGTTAAGTAACTTGGTTAAGGAGTTGGGATTTAAACACATGGCCATTCTCCTTACCATATAACACTTCCTTCCCAAACATCAGCACCATCACCACCGCTGATTTTATCTACCCAGAAACACAGGGTCTGTGGTGTGGGATGGTATGGAATGTGCATACAGCCATGTGATCTGCATCTGGACTTTGTCTTCACTCTGTCTCTCCAGTGTACACACACAAACAAGAACCCCCCCAGTATTCCCACACCTCCCGGTTCCCATCTGCGATGGTGGTCACAGACACCAGCAGCATCAGTACGCTCACCAACATGTCGTCTAGTAAACAGGTAAGACCAGTGGGAGTAGGGGGGTGGGGAGGATGACTAAAGTCATTGATGTGAAGAGAGTGTGGCAGGCGTGGACTCAGCCATAAGTCTGGTCCTTCTGAGGCTCCCTGTTACTTGCTAAAGAAACCTATGAGGTTACAGGGTCACAGGTTAAATTAGGGGCATATTTTTCCTCCAGTGTCCCCGACAAGAGCATTAAATGAGGACTGAAGTTTGATAAGTCACTGGAGCCTGAATTACACAGAGCCTTTCAGCACTGAGGTTGAATATGACCCAACAGGTTGTCAGTGATCCATAGCAAAGGTATTTCCAAGGAGGGCACAGGAAGTCAGTCCCTCTGTGGAGTTTCGTGCTTTGCAAGAGGGATCCCTAGGATTTTCCACAAGTTAGTTAATGGACAAAGTGAGTCGTAAGTCAGGGGTCCTGAGGCTGATTCCCCTAGTCCAGGATCCATGCTGGACCTAGAACATTGTAAGCTCCAGAGAATGACACAATTCTACCAACTCACAAGGACTCCATAGTAGACAGCCTGTCCTTCCAGGGGTCTGCATTCACCTGGTGTTTCATCAAGAAACTTAGAATAGACTCCCTGGTACACTGAGAGTGGGGAATCCAGAGGCTTAGTACCATTTTAGTTGATGAGTAATTCCCACCGCCACACAGAGGTGATGGTGTAGTAGAGACAACCAACAACAAGGCTCATCACTGAGCTTGGACAGCTGGACCATATTGGGGCACCAAGAGAGAGAAAATAGGACAAGATGTCTGAACACAGATGATAATTCCAGAATAATACAATAGGACCTTTTAGTAGCTGGGGTCTATGCAGTGTGGGAACTGTTTGGCCTTTATTGATTACTAGATAAGTAGGCAACAGCCTTGAACTTCATGTCAGAGGCTCTCAGCAGGGTTTGGTGTTGTTAATGGTCTTTTTTTCACCCGAGCTCTGCGAATCACACCTCATCCACAGCCACATGCTTCTGAGCAAGTTCTTTCATGAGCTCAGGGTTTTCTGCTCTTCCCTTTGCCCCCATCTCCTTCTGGGCCCTTGGTATTGTGAAGCATGTGAGTTCTATTCCTGGTTGTACCACTTGTTCGGTGACCTTGGCCTTTCCGAGCCTTTGTTTCTCCGTCTTGAAGATGAGAGTTGTAAAGTCTACTTGTTCCGAGGATTTGATGAGGTAATGCAGACAAAGTGCCTGGTACATCTTGGGTGCACGCGTGCATGCTCACACACGGCCTAGGCAGCTGAGCTCTAGAGCTGGGGGTGAGGGAGAGGTGTGTGGGACCTACTTTGCTACTCTTCTCTCACCCAATGGAAGATGAAAGGACACCCCCTGTTGCCCTGCCCTTCAACTCCCATGCGACTTCCCACTCTTTGTAGTGAGCAGGGAAAACATTTATCTGTGCTCACAAATCTCAATCAGGGGGGCAGCCAGGCGCAGCAGCCCTGCTTGGGAATACCTTCCCCTTTGAAAGGTTTATCAATCCATCTGCCGCTTGGTCAGCTCTAGACAGGACTGTGATTAATTATTCCTGTCTTTCTCAAATTGACTTTGATGCTCGCTTGTTGAAACAAGTCCTCTGAATTCAGGAAATGGTCTCTTAATCAAAATACTTCAAGATGCTCTCCAAGACTCTGTACCAGCCCCCTAAATGGCTTCTCCCCTCCACTGGACAGGGTGGCTAGCCACCCTCAAAGCTGCATTCGTGTCCCTCTAGAACTACTGTGAAGTTGTCGCCAAGTTCCCAGACATTTCAGGAGTCGAATGATAGACTCACTTCTGAGATGATAAGAATGATGATTACACTTAGTAAGGATAAAACTATTCATGTAGCACTTTACAGTTTATACTTCTCATGAACATTATGTCATCATTTTCTTTTTATTGAAACCTCTTAAGAAGTCACACAGGTACTTAAGAAGTCCAAAGAAATGAACTAAGCTCAGAGGTGGAGAGTGTTTTGCCAAAGGTCACTCAGGTGATAAATTCTAGAGCTGGGCCTCTAGACTTTGGTTTTTGACTCTGAATGCTGGACTCATCCCACTTAAACAATCTTTGCTTTCCAACATTCTTTCTTTAAAATACCCACAGTAATTGCTGCTCTCATGGTCTTTAACGCTGAGGAACAAGAGTAAACATTATGCTCACATAACTATATGCCAATCAGGAAACTTTCTTCCTACAAACTGGAGGAGAAGAGGGAATGGTAAAGGCAGAAGGAAGTGCAATGAGTGTAAAGGTGCTGCCTGCTGTCAGCGGAAGGAACCCAAGCTGAAGAAAATATGTATAAACTCTGTTCTGAAGGCAAAGGGTCAGAAGCAAGTTCCAAATCTAGTGGCAATTCTGCGTTTTCTTTGTTTTAAAGTATTTTCTGAAAGGAGTTTCAAGACCATTGCCAGGAATCAGGGGCATGTGATATGAGGAGAATATGATTCCTTGGTCCAATATGTTGGGGGAATGGCTGGCCTAAGCAGTTAAACCCCACAAGGCAGGGCTTTCGGAATCTTTCATGTGCCTATGTGCTCACCGAACAGGCCATTAATGTGCACCTTGCTCCTGGATGATTGAGTCAAAGGGACACAGCCAGGGCAATGCTACTTCAGAGGCATCGTAGGATGCTAGGAAAGTGCTCTCCAGCAGACCCGAGCTAATCCCAACTCTGTGAATTCATCCCCTGCTACATGACTGGGCAGTTTACTCACCGCTGGAAGACAGTTTCTTCATCTCTAATGGGGAAAATCCCACCCCCTTTTCACAGAATATCCAAAGTGCCTGAGAGTGACCGGTACACAGTCCCCACTCAAAGTGGTAATTCCCTCCCTGTTCCTTCTCCTTTCTGTCTGTGACCCTTTAGGAGACACTTTCCATCAACTCCTTCAATATTTAACTCATTGCTTGGTCTGCATGTGGTCAAAGGAGGTTCTGGCAATAAAATTTCTCAGGATTAGGATCACCATCTCTCAAACGCATCCCGCCTTGTGAGCCTGGGCTCCAGACCCCTGCTTCCCGTTCTCCTGGTGACACACAGACACCCTCTCACCCCCATCCAGGAAAAAGGCAAATAGGTCAAGCCCTCTCAAAGCACCCAAGCTCTTTGTGCTTAACTAAATGATTAGGCTATAGTAGGTGTTCAGTAAATATGAATGAACACATAAATGAATAAATGAATTCAGAACTAGCATTTCTGGAGTGCCTCTTATTTGTCAAGCAGCACTCAGGTAGTTTTCCATCTTACCTTTCTTGGCTTAACCTCCCACCCATCCTGCAAGGTAGATATTTTTATGCCTGGTTTACAGATCAAAAAAAATGAGGTTCAAAGATAGGGAGGAATCTGGCCAAGTTCACACAGATGATAAATCCGAAGCTAGACTTCCAGATTTTGGTCTTCTCATTGTAAATCCATTCAGCGACACTTACCTTCTAATATCCATTTCTAAGCACCCATAAAAATGACCCAAGGTTACGAAAGTATAAGGATAAAGCCAGAATTTGAACTTTTATTTATCTGATCCCAGTATTTCCTATACCAAGGAAGACATGCCCTTATGGGTTGTGTTTCAGGAACCTCATTCTGGGACTTTCTTACTGGGAATCCTTTTGCAGCTCCTGGCAGCTATCCTTTCCAGAGCTGATGCCTCCCCCTCCTCCTCAACCCTTGGGTGCTGGCGAGTTACCATCTGAGTGGGTCTGTGCCTGAGCCCATGCAAAACAATGCCTGCCAGTCTGGAAACAAGACCACAGCAAGCTCCTCAGTTAGAACAAGTGTGGGCAGGCTGTGAGCCGACTCATGTTTCCATAACTTTTCTACCCACTGCTTCACTTCCTAGTTTATAGCGAGGTCAGGAGAGGGCCCCCAGAGTAGTCACTAGTCAGGATTGCTGACAAGGAGATGTGCAGCCTCGTCATAAATCCCCCGCAGCTGTTCCCTACTTGCCCGACCTTCTCCATTGGTGGCGAGGCAGTATCTTCTGCTGATTGAGAGCAACAGCTTGGGAGACCCAGGCTCAAGATTCTCCCACTTTCTACCTGCGTGACCCCAGGGAAAAGTCTTAGCCTCTCTAAGCTCAATTTCCTCACCTGTAATATGAAGATAATGAGATCCTTAAAAGGACTAAATGTAGTTAAGTGTTGTAAAACACTTTGCTTGGTGCTTGACCCAAAACACCCAGTCCGTGGCAGTTGGGTCAGACTTGGCTTCCGGTGATGGCAACCGTGAGTGTCTCTCCAGCTGGAAAGGAGGATTTTAAATGCCAAGGGCATTTATTTTCCCGTTGCTGTACTCAGGAGGTCAAAAGGAGTGATCTTCCTTATGGTTTAAGTGCACAAGCTTTTCTATTGTGAGACACTGGGCAAATTATTTATAATTTCTCTAGACCTCAGTTGCCTCATCTGTAAAACTGGAATTATACTCATTACCTTAAGTATAGAGCTATAATTAATCTACCTTAAGTTAATAATAGAAGTGAGTTATCTGTATTCATTGTCCCCACTTCCTCACCCCCAATTCTCTCTTGAGAAGACTCCAGACTGGCTTTTGTCTTCATGCTTCACTGAAACCTCTCTTGTCCAGATCACCAATACCTCCATGTTGCCAAACCCAATGGTTACTTTTCTCTTTCTTTCCTTTTCATTTTCATCATTTTTTAATCTCGATCTCTGACACAACTGATCACTCCTTCCTATTTTCACTTGGATTTTGGGACATTGCGCATTCTTGGTTCTCCTCCTATGGCACTCATTTCCTTAGCAGGAAACTCATCTTACTCACATTTATTCATTGACGGGCCCTGGGGCTACATCTCTTTTCTGTTCACTCCTGGGTAATTTGCTTCTATGCCTTGACTTTGGATCAAGTGTACACACTGGTGGATCTGATAATTCTGTCTCCAGCGCAGATCTCTCTCCTGAGAGCCCATTCACAAATCCAGTGCAGCTTTGCCAGGAACATATGCATGCCTAATATATCTGATGAGCCTCTCGAATTGAACCTGCCTAAACTAAGAACTCTTCCTTTTACCCCAATATCTCCCTACCCAATTTGCTTCTTCCTTGGGCTTCTCCATTTCCCACAATGGTCCCAGCTGTTCAGGTGAGGTACCTGAATTCTTGATTCTTCTCTCCACAGCCCACATTCAGTTCATCAATAAGTTCTGCTCGGGATTCTTCGAAACGTATCCTAAATATGACTACTACTCACCATGCCGTCAGTCCAGCCCCCCTGTCTCTCACTGACTTCTTGCAGTGGCCCCTAACTTCTCACTCCCACTTTCGCTCTTGCCTCACTGTGGTGGGTAGGGTCTGTTAACCACACATCAGCCAGAATTATCTCTTAAAAAGGAAATCAATCATGTTGGTTCCCATTGCAGCCAAACTGAAACGGAGACTTCCAAGGCCCTTTGTGATCAGACCACTGCCGGCCCTGCCATTCTCATCTCCTCCCTCACCTCTCTTGCTCACTCAGCTTCAGCCGAACCGAAGCTGCAGTGATGCTGCTGCAGGACATCTGCATTTGTGGTACCTTCTGCCCAGAACAGTAATGTGCGCCTGTACGTGTTCGCTCCCTCACTTTCTCTGTGAGGATGTGCACGAGGCCTTGTTCACGACTGCATCCCCAGTGCCTAAAAACATACTAAGCATGTAGAAGGCATTCAAATGTGTTAAATGAATGAATGATAATTACCTGTCTCAAAGGGTTGATGTGAGAACTCAATGCAATGATGCATGTAAAGCCTTTAACTTGGCATGGTGCCCAGCACGCAGTAGGACCTCAAGAAATGTTAGCCATTACCATTATGTAACAAATCCTCTTAGAATGAGGAAGTTTTTCACAATCGCCACAGACACCACACCTTTCAGACGGAGGGCTCCGTAGTCACTCAGGGATCCTCTGGGCAAGGCCTCCCGTGGGGTTGCATGTGCTGGACCCCGATTCTAAAGGACCGCAGTGTACCCCTTATCAGATGTTTGTGTTTAGACTCTGAAGGGGGCAAATAACTCTAGTTCCTTTGACAACATTTAGGTCTCTGCCACCATTTTATTATGTGAGCAAACATTTGATAGCTGGGAAGCCCATCCCTAATGACAGGTCATAGAATCTCGCTGGCGTCTCCTTATCTGCCTTTCTTGTTTGCTCTTCTATTGAAACCTGCAAGGTCACAAGCCATTTTCTCTCTCCTCCACCTGAAATCTGAAAATTGGAAAAAGACTGATAGTGGGAAGTAAAGAGACTCGAGAGTGGGGGGTGGGTGAAGGGAAGAAGAGGAGGCAAAGGGTATCAGAGGACCCTGAGCAAGGCCTCAAGAATTTAAAAGGTTTAGAAACCTACCTCCTCACACGAATGCACAGCTCCATCCCACTCTGAAGGGCACTTGAGAATAGTGTGGACTGAAGCATCCTGTGCAGCAGCGCTAATAAGAACAGTTACGCCGAGCACCATTCAGAGTACTTCACACATGTCGGCTCATCTAATCCCTCAGCAATCTCTGTCTTATAGGTAAGGAAACAGGCACAGAGAGGGTAACTTGACCAAGAACACAAAGCTAGTAGAAGACTCCTAACCTCAGACTTCATAGAAAGGACACATGCTGGGAGGACACCCAGAACGGGTTTGAATCTGACTCCACACTCTCTTAGTTCTGAAACCTTGGACAAGTCACCACCTCTCCTTGAGCTCTGTTTTTCTACTCTGTAAAATGGACATAATGGCAAATCCATCTAGAGTTATGGTTGGGAACACTGATTAATGATATGATAACGGGATAACAGGCCTGTAGTAGTAGGGGTAGCTATATGTATGTGAGTGTTTGAAAGAGATTCTTGAGAGAATAAGCCACGAAGCCAAAAGGTAGACTCTCCCCCCTGAGATGCCAATGAAAGTGAAAGAGAAGGAGGAGAAAGAAGGAAACAAAAAGGGACTCCCTGGAAGGAAAAGGAGAGGAATGTCCCACGACAGTTGAAATGTATGAAGCCCAGGGCTCTGGCAGGGAGGCTGCCTGTGATGGGGTTGTGGCTCCTCTCAGAGACTTTCCCCATCCATTCTGGGGTTTCCTGCCCCAGGCCGACCGGAAGTCTGGCATCAGAGGCCTTCAGCCCTTGGATATTTTTCCTCATTCTCCAAGTGTCTGAGTAACAAACCTCGGAAAGCAGTTTGCAATCTCGCACATTCCCTCCCCGATGGATCGTTGGAGTAAATGCCGGTTTTCTCATGTGCTTCGAGGCCTCATTTGTCAAAGCAGATCAGTAGCATCGGCACAACCTGGCAGCCGATTAGACATGCAGTCTTGGGCCCAGCCCAGTCCCACTGAATCAGAATCTTTATTTTGACGGGATATCTGGTACTCATAGGTCCTTTAAAGTTGGAGAAGCTGTGGTCTCTAGGACCCTGCTCTTACAGATCTTAGGAAGAGACCTTTATTTCCATGAGAGGGAAGAGCTCCCGATCCAGCTGCTGTTGCAACCAAACTGAGCACCTTATAAACATCACTATCAGAGAAAGAGCCCAACTTCAGGGTAAAGTCAGCGAGTTATGACTATTTCAAGGTCTGCAGCAATTCACTTCTCTTTTCTGAAGTGGCTGGAAAAGCTGGCTGGCAGGTTTTGCTACAAGGAGCGTGCTTCAGGACCAACATGGCAGAGCTGAGCAGGTCCTAGGTCCCCAGCCCTCCACCTCCAGCTCTTTGCTGGCTGAGTTGGGTCTCAGCTCCCCTGGAGAAGACGACTAACGGTGCATGCCCCTGCCAGTTGCACACAGCTGAGCTCTCTCTCTTCTCTTTCTCTCTCTCTCTCTCTCTGTCTCTCTCTCTCTCCGCAGTGTCCTCTCCAAGCCTGGTGATACCCACACGTCACTCACTTTGTGCACAGCAACAAGGATTCTGTTTTCCACACCATCACCTTCTGGGCAGCTGTCATGGAAAAGCCCAGTGACCTGACACGCACCTGCAAGAGGTCCCTGCTTACCTGACATCCTGCTGGCACCTCAGACAATCCGTTCTCAGGAGGCACAGCCTGAAGCCCAGCTTCCCTTCTATGCAGTATTGTCATGATGCCTCTCCCAAGATGTCACGTCCTCCCATCCGTTTCAGAAGTGGGAGACAAGAAATCACGGAAGAGGAAGAGAGAAAGCCGTAGCTTTTCTACATTATGCTCCTTCATCGAACAAACTGATGTGAAAACTTGAATCTGTTACTGAAATGAGGAGAGGAGGACACGTGCTATTGAACTGAGCCAAACACACTGTAAATATCAGCAAACTCCCCCCCACCCCCATTCCAACTGATTTTGAGATTTCTTTTAAAGAAGTAAATTTGTCCAATAGGTGTAAACTATAAACTACTGTAATTAAGTGCAATTTCCCCTACACTTCCTCACCTCTCTGCCCTGTATATAATACTAAAGAGTTTTCTTTGTAAAGGTCAGAGTTGAATTTTCAAAGTGATTTGCCTCTTTCTCTTCCCCCATGGAGAAATATCCTAAATTGGAAGTGAAGCCCTTGCCCCACTCCCTCGCGCCTGGACACACACAGGGACACTGTATATTTTGGACTGACTGCCAGCTAACTCCAATCTCCTGATGTTAAGACACACCTCTAGATGCCTGGAAGGGCTGAACATAGTAGTGTCAGAGTAGCATCCTACCTTCTTGGTAGGGCTAGGGTTTCAGCCAGTGTACTCCCAAGAGACCCCAAGGCAGAGAAACTGGCTGTTTGATAGCACAAGAAAAAGTTGTCCTTTCAGAAAGCCTCCCATTAAAACTATTTTATCACTGTCCAGAGTCTCATATTTTTGTCTCTGACATTTCCCCTGCCATGGTTCTACCAAGAACTCCTGACCCCTGTCTCCTTGGAATTTTCTACTTACTCCACTAGGCTTCCTGCCACATGTGCCCGTGTCCTTGCGCCAGCCTTATTGGTAAGATAAGAAGAAGAATGCAGTCTCCCAGTCACACTCCGCAAGTCCATCAGAGGGGATCTGGCCAGGCCAGGAGCCAACACCTTTTTCTTCTCTGCAACTCATAGGAGTAAAGTGATAGAGCCAATTCTTGGTGACTGTGGAACAGATAAAAAGGCAGCAAGAATGGAAACCCTTTGGGTCACTTTTTCAACCACATTTTAAACATTAATTCTAGCCTTTTATCCTTTCTGTAAGACTGTCAGTCCCTAGGAGAGTGAACTCTTGGGGGTGTCACCTCCTACCTAGGTTTCCCCTTCTGATAGGGACTCTAAAGTATACAAATAGTCCAAAATGGGAACAGCCAAATTGAGGACACTCTGCCAGCAGGAGCTTTGCCATAAATAATCTGGTGTTGACTTGGGAAGAAGAAAGATGGACCTGTCCTCTTGCTGTCTCCTCTTTTATATAGCATAGCTATACCGGCATTTCTCACTTCTAATGGTTTCTTTCTTCTAGACAGAGTATTTCCCAAAGTGTAAGCAAGGAAATCGTGCTTAGCAGGCCTCGACCAAAAGAATTTTCAAAATTCCAGTGTACTGGAAGATGCAATTCTCAGTGAGCCAAGCAAATTTACTGAGTACCTGCTATGTGCCCAGGGCAGGGATGGATGGATATGGAAATGCTGACCTCCTTTGGTTCCTAGCTCCCCTGGACAATGTAATTTAGTCTGAAGTGGTCAAGTGAAAACTCGTAGTTGGCTTGAGAAAGGCTGAGGCCAAGGCCAACCACCATGTGTCAAGAGAGGCCAAAGCCATTTGTCACTAATTGAGATGTCACATTGGATGGCCCCTGTGAGTTCCAGGAAGAGGAAGGAATATAGGCCTCAGGCCCCAGCCTCAACTGGAGCTTTATGTCCAGACTCATGTTTCTGAAACAGCAAGTGTCTGCTTTTGATAGATTTTAGATCTTGCATTGTTGCAATAACCCTGTGAATCCAGAAGGTCTTATTCACCCAAGAGGTCATCTAGGCAGAGGTGGAGGTGGCAGGAAGGGAGGATGGATGGGTTGGGAAAGTCTTTAGGGGCTTTTCCTAACCAAACCCTATGCAAATCAAGACATGTAGAAGGCGACCCTGTCAACTGAGAGCCCCCAAGAAGGTTAGCACCTCTTTCTAAATCAAACGGACCAATTGGTACAGCCACTATGCCAAACAGTATAGAGGTGCCTCAAAAAATTAATAATAGAACTACCTATGACCCAGCAATTCCACTTCTGGATATTTATCCAAAGAAATCCAAAACACTGATTTGAAAAGATACATGCACCCTTTTGTTCATTGCAGTATTATTTACAATAGCCAAGATATATATGCAAGCAACCTAAGTGTCCATCAGTAGATAGATAATTGGATAAAGAAGATGTGGTACATATATACAATAGAAAATGACAGCCATAAAAAAGAATGAAATCTTCACATTTATGATAACATGGATGCACCCAAAGGGTATTATGCTAAGCGAAATAAGTCAGACAGACAAATACCATGTGATCTCACTTACATGTAGAATCTAAAGAAAAAATAAATGAACATACAAAACAGAAACGGATTACGAAGAATAAACTCATGATTGCTGAGTGAGAGGAGGTTTGAGGGGCTGGGTGAAAAAGGTGAAAGGATTAATAAGTACAAATTGGCAGTTACAAAATAGTCACGAGGATGTGTAGTACAGCATAGGGAATATAGTCAATAATATTGTAATAACTGGTATCACATAGGTACTAGACTTATCAGGGGGATCACTTTGTAAGTTACATGTCTAACCACTATGCTGTACACCTGAAACTAATATAATATTGAATATCAACTGTAATTGAAAAAAATAAGTCAAACAGGTACCTCCCTCCACGGGCTCTAAGAGGGGCAAGGAAGATCACTGTATATGGGTCCAGGTGGGAATTACCCACTCTGAAGATTTATTTGCAACTAGAAATCCCTATACTTTCCTCTAACACCCTATGAACCAACATCTCCAGGGTCTCTCTTTATACCCTGAGCCCAGGCTAACAGACAGGTGGTTCCATTTTTACGATGACCACTGTTATTTTCTAGGGCGAGCTCTGGGGAAGGCAGATTTCATTTAACATTCATGGATAATAAATGAAATCAGTAATGAAAACCTACCTTAAAATGTATTAAAAGTTTCCATGCCAAACAGTGAATTATTCCCCCCAGAGACAGAGATAACTGGATTATTAGCTGCTGGATTCAGGTGGATAAAACCAATGCAGACAGCCAAGGAATGTGAGCTCTTGGCCCCCAGTTAGGGGCATGTCTTTGATATTCATTTTGAAGCCAGAATGCCTTGATTAGAATCTCCAACTCTCCTACCTAATCCCGACCTCATTGTCCTCCTACATAAAATTGGGTGATAATAATAGCACCTACTGTATACAGTTGTTTGAGGAATAAATGAGTTAATACATGTTAAATGCTTCGAAGTCTGCTTGGTATGTTGTGAGTGCTGGTATTCATATTCTTTCATCCCAGAATGCCTTGTCATGTAGTCTTCTATCTGGTTGATATTTCCAGATAACTTCATCACAAATTTGATGCTTGATAAAGAAAACTGCCAATAATTGGTTGAATGATGTTCATTTCTGTGGTATATGGCAAATCCAGCAGGGAACCAAGGATGAGTCAGGAAGGGAAGATCTGAGGAGAGGGGAAAGGCTTAACTGGGGAGAGTCTTTGTCCTCTTAGGGAAAGAAAGTTAAATGTGGTGATCTGGCAATGAGCAAGAGGACCGCAGAAGGCCAGGAGGATGGGACTAAACCAGCTTCATGCTCCTAACGGTGAGTGGAAGCAGGTTCGTGGAGGAGGAGCATGAGGAGCAAGGAAGAGTGTGGGTCAGGAGGAGGCAGGTAAGAGCAAACTTCTTCGCAAGAAAAATCAGGACTGATGTGTCCCATTTGAATGAAGAATTAATTCAAACAAAAGTCATTGATATCTGCTCTGGAAAATAGGAGTTTGCCAATAATGGACCACACAGCAGCATATGTCATATCCATGTTTTAACACTTCAAACATGTCCCAATTGCATCGAACAGGCTAAATATTCATGAGAAATTGCAATCTGCTGATCCAGATGCCTATAAAGCCCCTCTCTCTCTGCCCCTCCCTCCCTCTCTTCCTCTCTCAGAGGAATCTTTGGGATATGCAGGACTTCACGCGTGCTTGGATGACCAATTTTTCCTGGGTGCATGTAAGGTGCTATATGTAGGTATAAAGAAGAGACACTTTCTAAGGAAGAAAAAATGGAGCAAACATGAGGGGGACAACATCAAAAGCAGGAATCATCAAAGCAGGTTTCCTGGGTTCTGCATATGTGTGTTTATGCCAACAGACCACACGATACAAATATATTTCTTTTCTATTTTCACATATTTATTTAATTTTCTCACCAGATACATACTGTTATATTCCCAAATGGCAAGTTTCTTTCCTGTGCCCTATTGTCCAGACATCTTTAAGAAGCCAATTATATTGTTATTCCCAAGAATTATGAAAGGGATACAAAGATAAATCTAATTTTTTAAAAGACAAAACCCGCCCCAAGGAAAGCAGGCCTGATTTCCTGGTTATTATAAGAGCTTCTGTGTATCCCTTCACTTCTGGAAACATAGTCTAGTTCAAAATAATGTTTCCCATTTTATTTATTTAAGGAATATTTACTGACACCTACTACGTGTCGGGCACCATTGTTCTAGACACATCAGTGAACCAAACAGATAAAAAATCGTTGCCCTCATGAAGTTTATGTTCTAGTGGGGGAGAGAGACAGTAAGTGAGTGTGTGTGTGTGTGTGTGTGTGTGTGTGTGATGATTGAAACATCTATAAAAAATAGAGCAGAGAAAGGGGATGTTGAAGGTTAGGGTAGTCATTTCAAATGGGGTGGCCAAGGAAAGCTGACTGAGAAAGTGACACCAAGAGCCCTGAGGTTGCTCAAGAAGTGAGCCATGTGGACGCTGGGGAGGGGAGTATTCCAGACGGAAGGAACAGCCAATACAAAGGCCCCGACACAGGGATAGAAAAGCGGGGAGGCTAGAGTAGCTAGAACTGAGTAAAAGGGAGAATTGTGGGTTAGGGAGGTGAGCAGAGTGCTGGGGCATGATGACAAATGAGAGGCCTTGCTGCCAATTATAGAGGCTGCTGTAAGCTGCTGTAAGGACTTTTATTTTGAGAGAGCTAGGAACCATTGGAGAGTTTTGCCCAGAGCAGAGACAAGATTTGACTTAGGTTTTAAAAGAATCCCTCCGGTTGACCTGAATAGACATTTCTCCAAAGAAAACATACAGATGACCAACAGACATATGAAAATATGCTCAACGTCACCAATCATCAGGGAAAGACAAATAAAACCACAATGAGATATCACCTCACACCTGTCAGAATGGCTACCATCAATAAATAAAAAAACAACAAGTGTTGGTGAGGATGTGAAGAAAAGGAAACCCTCATTCATTGTGGATGGGATTGTAATTTGGCGCAGCCACTATGGAAGACAGTATGGAGTTGCCTCAAAAAATTAAAAATAGAAATACCTTATGACCCAGCAATTCTGCTTCTAAATATTTATCCAAAGAATACTAAAACACTAATTTGAAAAGATATATACACCCCTATGTTTATTGCAGCATTATTTACAATAGCCAAGATATGGAAGCAACCTAAATGTTCATCAATAAAGAAGTTATGGATAAAGAAGTTATGTTACATATATTCAGTGGAATATTACTTGGCCAAAAAGAAAAAAAAAAAAGAATAAAATCTTACCATTTGCAAAAACATGGATGAACCTAGAGTGTATTGTGCTAAGTGAAATAAGTCAGACAAATATATGATTTCACTTATATGGGAATCTAAAGAACAAAATAAAAGAAAATACAAAACAGAAACAGACTTATAGATACAGTGCACAAACTAATGGTTGCCAGATGGGAGGGAGGTTGGGGGACTGGGTGGAAAGGTGAAGGGATTAAGAAGTGCACATTGGTACTTACAAAATAGTCACAGGAATGTGAAATACAGCATAGAGAATATAGTCAATAATATTATAAAACTATGTATGGTGCCAGGTGGGTACTAGACTTATCAGGGTATCACTTCATAAGTTATATAAAGGTCTAACCACTATGCTGTACACCTGGAACTAATATAATATTGAATGCCAACTATAATGGGAAAAAAATTAAATTTAAATTTAACATTTTTTAAATTAAATAAAAAATAAAAGGATCCCTCTGGCTGCCGAGTTGTGGGGAGGGGCCGAGAATGACAGCAAAGAGACCATCATGAAGCCATTGCCATCATCCAAGCCTGGGGTGGGGGTGATGAAAGGTAGAGGATTTGAAGGCACCAGGATTTCCTGATGGTTTAGATGTGGAGTGTGAGAAAGAGAAGCATCAAAGATGATTGCAAAGTTTGAGGCCTGAACAAAGTAGGAAACAGAAGTTGATATTGTGGAAAATGAAAAACAGTATTGCCTGAACATAGACGCTATCTGTTATTTTTTAAAGTGGTACTTTAGGAAGCACCTTGGTAGTATGCCATGCTGTGATGTCTGCTATTACCATTCCTCTGAAGTCAAGGATCTCCAGTAACATGACAGTCAATCATTTCTCCAACAAATGCTTAATGAATACTTACTATGTGCTACATACTTTTCTAGACACAGAGAGAAAAGCAGGTCCAAAATGTCACTTTTCCCACAGTGCTTCCATTCAACTGGGAGGGAACCAACAATAACTAAACAAATATACAATGTGCCAGGTATTGATAGGTATTAGAAAGAAAAACAAAGAAAAGGCACAGGGTTGGGAAAGAGGTGGACTCATTTTTTTGAGGAGGGATCTCTATATCCTTGTTTTCCAAGGCAGGGTTCCTTTGGGGCATCCTGACTGAAAAGATATGAGAGTGTATATTCCCGAATCACCTACAGAGGTGGTTAATGACTTATTCCTTCTGCTGCCTCCTGCTCTAGGAGGGTGTATTAGTTTCCTGTGGCCATTGTAACAAATTACCATAAACTTGGTGGCTTAAAACACCAGAAATTTATTCTCTCACAGTTCTGGAGGCCGAAAGTCCCAAATTGATTATCCCTGGGCTAAAACCAAGGTGTTGGCAGGGCTACACTCTCTCTAGAAATTATGGAGGAGAATCTGTTCCTTGCTTCTTCCAACTTCTGGTGAAGGACGGGTTCCCTGGCTTGTGGCCACATCACTCTAGTCTCTGCCTCCATGACCATATGGCCTTCTCTTCTGTATCAAATGTTCCCTGTCTTCTTCCTCCTCATAAGGATACATGGGATTACATTTTGGGCCCACCTAGATTATCTAGGATAAATTGCCTTAATCTGCAAAGACTCTTTTTCCTTTTAAGGTAACATTTACAGCATCCAAGGATTAGGACTTGATATCTTTGGGAGTCATTATACAGCCTGATACAGAAACTTTACCACACACCATGAAAACAAAAGTTAAGATGATTGTTTCTTTTGTATAACTTTTCAATTATAAGTCATCATTATTTTTGTAAAATAGGTTCCCTTGCTCAGGAAACATGAATGGTCATGAGAAAGATACTTGTTTCTTATTCTTTATGATATCTATTTTTTGTTTGTTTGTTTTCTTATAAAATCTACTTTCAACAGGAGCCACACTTTAGAGAAGCTCGACTCGATTAGTAAATGAAAAATTTAAACATGTTGCTCATATTTGTATCATAGAAACAAAACAACAGGTTTCTACTCTAGTTAGGCGTAATCATTCCTCCACCCCTTTGTGAATGTAGTAAATATTTACTGCTGCCATATAGAGTTGTGGGTAAGAGCTCAGGCTGGGGAAGTCAGGCAAATCTGGATTCAAATCCTGGTTCTACCACTTATTAGCTGTGTGATCTTGGGAGGGCTACTTAACATTTCTGAATCTGTTTCCTTATGTGTTTCCTAAATGGGTTAAATGAGATTCAAGGTACATAAAGTTCTTTGCCTGGTACATAAGAAAGTGCTCAATAAATATTAGTGTTAGGCACCCAGTCCTTCCTGGACTACAGCGTAAGAGAATATGATGAGCCCCTTCCCCACCATCACTGAATGTCTTCCCCCAACTACAATGTAAGATCTGCAAGGATAGGAACTTGGTGTTTTGTTCACTGTTTTGTCACCAGCATCTGGTACCTGGCACATATTAGGCACTCGGTTAATGTTTTCTGAATGAATGAATGAATGAATGTGTATATGTATATCATGGAGTTTACAATTTTTACATCTGGAAAATAGCCTAAATGCACACCTACTACCAGTACTATCACCACCATTCTCTGGGGCCTCCCAAGCTTCAAAGGAGGAATCAAGTCATTGTTATTACATATTTCCTTGTACTACACTCATGGCTAGTGTAGTACAAGGGTTAGTTAGACCAGTTCAGAACCATTTTGGTTTTTGAGCTGGCACTCAAAAAGGAATATCACCACCAACAACAAACCACTTCTATCTACCCATGAGTTTGATCTCTATACCCCATCTGCAAATATTCCTACCATCCATAGAAAGATGACCAGATTGCAAACTTCCCAAGGACAGAAACCCTAGATTATGCCTCTCTTTACCAGCCTAACCCAGGTCTTCATTCCTTTGACTATATTTTTGTACATTTTTTATACGCAAAGCTCCTAAGTGTAGTGTAGAGGCACAAAATAGGTGCCCATTCATTCATTCATTCATTCAATAAACCTCTTTTGCACACTGACTTTGAAGCAGGTACTGTGGTGCGTGCTGGAGATTTCAGATGCCCTGAGGGAGTTTCCAAACTGGCTGGGGAGACATAAATTAATAAGCGATTGCAGTGCAATGTGTAGATGTTATAAGGTAGACTGGTAGGACAATGGAGGAAATTTTGTTTAAGTAGAAATCAGAGAAGTTTCCTCGAAAGGCACTTGAACTCTATCATGAAGAATGAATGACAGTTCTCCAGGCAGATGGGGCTATGGGGTAGGGGATACATTCCAGGCTGAAGGACCACAAAATGCAAAGTGAATGTTCAAATCTTCTTCTGTCTTCTGCCCGCCTGAGATGCCTGCCTGAAATTCTCTTGCCTCTGTCTCTGTAAATCATGATCTGACACAGTGAAATATGTTCTCCAGGCTGCAAGGTCCTCAGGTCAAGGTAATGGGTCACTAGCCAGCTGGTGCCTCCGAGGAGTGAACCAGGGCCTGAGAATCAAGTATGTGGGCCCCACATTCAGAAGAGCAGAAGTAAGGCATGGGGTAAGGCATGTGATGTTTACATTCACAAACTTCAAAGCCACTAGTTTGCAAAGTGTCATTACGTCTGCAGGTGAAGGGTAATTTTCCTGTTACTCAAGGACTCCTGATCAGTCTCTGATTGGTCTGTGCAGAATTGTTTTATGACCCAGAGCTAGATAGATAGGAGATGTGGTTTGCTGGGCAGAAGTTTACAGGGCAGGAAATTGCTTCACTGGGCACAACCATTCATAAGAAACACCTCTGGGAAAAGAAGACTGGGCTCCTGGCAGGTCTGACCCTGGCCATTTGTTTACATCAGCAACAACCCATGTTCCTGGTTACACAATGTGGCAACGTCACTTTGAATAGATCTTTGCTCCTTGGAAGAATAAACACATTCCTCACTCTCAATGGAGTTAGCAGCCCTCACAGACTTTTCAGTGACTCTCCAGGAGGCCTTAAGTCATAGGAAGGTGACCGTAAACATGATTAGCTGTATAATCTAATTTACTCCAAGTTTGGTTGAATTTTCCTTTAAATGGCAATACAGGCTTAGATGAAGATACTCCAAAGGTGAAGGGTGACAATCCTTTGCCAGGCAGTTGTCAAAGTCATGCTAAGTTTCTTAGGAACAATCCAGTCACTGGTTTAGGGGTCATTGGTCAGTCTTTGGGGAAGAGGGGACAGGGCTGTGGGTTGTTTGGATACATTCCAAAGCTCACGTTTCCATTGTCCCACCAGCTCTTAGCTAAGTTCTAGAGTCCAGTTTTTAGCCATCAGATCTGCACATGTCATGGAGAGGAAAGATAGGGGGCAGTGGCCAGAGTCTCCTTAACCATGGGAGTCTGTCTGGCGAGTTACTAGAGGCCTCCAGCCCAGCACTGTTCAGTAGAATCAAGAGTCATGCCTGGGGCCCTACCCTTCCTCTCCTCCTTTGTAAACCCCTTCTCAGTCCCATCCTTGCCAAATGAGCTTCAGTGGACTGTTTTGTCTCTCTAAGATCTCAGGTTCTGCATCTGTGAAGTGGGGGAGAATCATGCCACTTGACATCCCAACTCAAATGTGGGGATTAAATGAAACCATGCATTTCCTTACTCTTGAGTGTAATTGCACGCTTAGGTGCATCATCTCTGGGGCATTTGGGCTGGCGGGGGGACTTAAAGGGGAATTTCATTTTATCTTATTTTTTTACCTTTATAGGAGGAGTTGCAGGCAACTCACCATTGCCCATGACTTAGTTCAGGACCTACTAACTATACTTAGGCTGCTGGGTGGAACATCCAATCTCAGGAGTAATCAGTGGCAGAGGGCCCTGGGCTTGCCCCATCTGACCTTGTGTTTAATTCTATCTCCCACTTGAAAATCCTAAGGGGCCCAGACCAGGTTATTGTTGCTAACTACTGTATCTCCAGTATCCCCGCACAGTTCCTAGTGTAAAGCAGGTTCTTTACAGAGAATTGTTGAATGAATAAGCAAATTCATGAATGAATAAATGAATGGGTTGCACTTTTTTTAAAATTTGAAAACCATTGATATAGTGAATCTATAACAAACCTACTATGGACTTTAGATCATCTAACTTCTGCCTCATCAGATAAGCAGGCAGCCTTGATTCCCTGTTTTCCTGGACAGAAGCAGCAATTGTGTCAGAGAAAGTAAGGTAGGGTATGATGCTAAAGCCTACCGAGGCAGTTGCAAGGACAATCCTTAGCCAAGGAGCCTTTAGGTAATTAGTTTAGTAAGTGTTCAGTTAAGTAGCTGCTTTCAACCCCACTCAGGATCTCAGGCTCACTGCTGCCCCTTTCCTTGCCCTTCCCTGTGAAAGAGACTACAAAAGGTTTGGAGCCACTGCCCCTAGGTATTTGGAAAATAGTATTACTGGATAATTGTTTTATAAGCCCAAAGGTGAAGGGATGACCCCACTGGGCCAGGCTGAAGGAGTGTATGACCAAGGCAGTATAGGACAGACCCAGAGGAGTGCTTGGGATCAGAGATGTGGGCCATACAAACGTGTTAGAGGCCCACTTTGACGTGATACCCTGAATGTGGTACATAAACATGGGTCTGATGTCCTAAAAGATATGCTTCTCAAACAGGTATGTAGATAGGTCAGTGAGCCTGGGGTTTAAGAAGCCATAGGGAAAATAGCTCATCTTCCTGAAGCATCAATTTTATTCAGAGGTAAGAAATTTTAATTGCATTTTTATATGAAAGCAAATCAATAGATCATGATTGAAACTACAAAATGTGTACACGTTTTTAAGATAAAACGTGGGGCTTTAAAGAAATTTCCTGTTCTCAATGATCTAACACCCTAGCCCTCTGAGAAGTGTGAAGTCACTCTTCTCTGCCACTAATGGCACTTCAGTGGAAAAGTTTCAGAAGCACTGGCTTAGAAGAACCATGCAGAAAATGTCACCCTTTACCAATGGCCCCACTGTCCATGCATGCTGCTGGACCCACACTCCATGCAGTAAAGGTGCCCTCAATGAGACAGTAGAGGTGTTGGTAAAGCAGCAACCCCTCACATCATCTGAGCTGACCCTCAGACCCCCAGAGATTAACTGGCTGTCCTTCTTCTCTTAGGTTCTCTGAGATATAAGTCCCCTGCCCTAGAGAAGGAATTATACTCCTGGTATTGTTTTCTCTATTCCTGGTGGCCAGCACAGCACTCAGCACAGATGAGGCACTCTGTTAAGGTGTGTTGGGATGACCTGAGCTCCAGACAGATGCCTCCATCTCCTCTTTCCTTTCTCCTGAGGGTGGTGGCAGCTCTGGCCTCAAATCAAAAGAGAGCCCAAGCCAAACGGCATGGGCACAGCTAACAAGTGTGGCTCCAGCTGGAGCCCAGTGGCAACAAGTTCCAGTTCCTTTGAGTCAAGGACTAAAGAGTTGAGAAATTCTTTCCTGGTAGAGACAGTACTTTTTTTACTTTTATTCTTGTTTTTGAAATGAGGACACTGAAATCACATAGGGAAAAGCTAGATGTGCAGATAGTTGGTGAGTTAACAGTTCCACTCTGGAATATAAGGAGATGAACAGTGGTCCAGGAGTATCTGTAGTTTACTCTCTGGCAAACTTTAGTAGCCAAAGCAGACTCCTTGGGAATCCAGTTCCAGTTCTTCCTCTGTCCTCCTGGCAAACGCAGCTTCTCTGGGTCTCCCCAACTCCAGTGTAAGCCCCCTGAGAGTGGAAATGGAGTCCAATTAATCTTTGTACCTCCTACTGCTTAGTGGAGTCACCGCACAGAAGTTGCCCCAACAAATATTTGTTGGTGATGAGTATGACAGCATTCTCTTAAGTCATTTACCAAATATTTATGTTCTGTACAGTCTGCTTGGCATAGGGATTTGATGATGAATAATAAACAATCTCTTCCCATGCATATCAGGCAAGGCTAATATGGAAAATGCCCATTGCATGACAGGAAAACTCAGAGGCCCTCCCAGACAGTGCAGGTGATGCCTGCTCTCTAGCAGGTGGACTCAGTAGGTAAAGTGAGGACTTCTAAAGCCATTGAGGTGGGCTTGGCCTCCCACAGCTGAAGTCATGGGGGACTAAAGGGAGGGTCACATTCAATGGTGGGCTTTCACAATCACAGGAATGCCCAGAGTGGGTGGGCCGGAGGGTGACCTCCCTATCACCCTGTAGGAAAGTGAGGCCAGGCTAGCACCTGTTGAGACAGGTAACGCCATTCGCCCATTGTCCTGTGTTTGCAGAGGTGGAGCAGCAAACTCCAAGGAGTAAGAGGGGATGGGTCACAACCAGGTGAGCCTCCTTTCGGTGGCACCGCAAGCATTAGCACAGAGATAGGGTGGCCGTTCTGGAAGGATTTATAACTCCAGATTTCAAGGTCTTATCGTGAACAAGCTCTTTCTCAATCACAATGTGTCAGGGGTAGGGGGAGCAGGCAGGTAGGGATAGACAAGAGAGCAGGCCTGGGGGTGGAGGTAAGAATCTAGTAGAAATGTGCACATTTGGTTGTAGCAGATAGAAGAGCTTGCGGGGAGTGGGGAGGAGAGAGAGGGGGGAAGTTGCACAGAGCTATTCATGGCTAATATTGTATGGGACATTGAACTGGTTAATAATAATGCTTTATTTCTTGACTCATTCCCTGTGGCCGGGCCTGACAGGTCATAAACATGTTTCAGTGGTATCCTGATGCAAGCCCCAAGAGCGAGCCCAGTGGGAGCATTGTCTTACTCAGGCTTCTGTTCTCTAGAAGTCTCTCTCCTACCCCCAGGGTTTCTCATCAGTACATTTTATTGCTTAGTGGAGGGGACAGGTGGGCAGTGTTTCTAGTCTACTTGTAGCTTCTGAGTCAGACACACAGCAGAGTTGTTCCTGGAGAAAGGCAAACTGCTTTGGTTAGGGGTTGGATAAAGGAGTGAAGCATGGTGTTGAGAGTCACGAGTCAGGGAGACAGTTGGTGGAGGGTGAGGAGGGGAGGAGACTTTGCAAGCGGGAACCTCAGGCCTATGGCTGCTAAAGGCACCGGTGCTGCCTTTGGACACTTCTTTTTCCCTTCAGGTTTTCCCTCGACCATTCTTACCTGATGCCACCTGAATGAAAACAGGTACCCAAGGGAAGCAGCACACTCTGCAAATTGCCCTGGACCACACCCAGGTACCACCTTGAAGGGAGCGGATTAGGTGTTTCTTTCCTTTGCAGGCCTGTCACTAGATTTTCTGGACTCAGGCCTGGTCTGCGTTCTGTTCCTAGGTGGGACTGCAGGCTCAGCAGGAGTTGAAAGATGTCCCTCGGGGTCTGCTGGGAGCATGCCTCCCTCTTCCTGCTTCTACGGAGACATCAAAAACCCCAGGCCTAGTTAACAAACACAACTAGGCTTGGGGGATGCTTGCAGGCTTCTCCTTCAGTCTCCCGTCTCCTGACTCTAGCCTAAGCAAATCCCCCTGGGACTTCAAAGCCAGCTGTTTGTTTGCCTGACCACAGGGCAGCAATAATGCTTTCCCTTTGACCTAGGAACATGTTCCTAGCATCACTGCTGCAGGACTGCTGGCAAGGGGCCCACCTAGAGCACAAGACTCTGCTTAGGAGCTATGAGGTAGGCATTCCTACCAGCCTCCCTTGCCAGTCCAGCCCAGGGGATGTATTGATCAGGCCTGATGAAACTATGTCCCAAGACCCTTGGATACACCTCTGGAAAGACAGGGACTCAGTTCAGAAAGGGCAGGCTCCACCCTACCACTGTGGGACGCACCTGGTCACTGTGGGGAATAAAGACCACAGCCCCATGCATTTGCTTCTCTTCTGAAGGCAGTCTTATTTCTAGGGACTGCTCATCACAAATATGGCAGTGTGGTACGTGTGCGTTTGTCTGTGCCAGGTGTATGTGTGCACATAGGCACAGGTGTGCATAGGCATGTGCATATTCCAGTGATCCCAGACAACACAATTTTCTAGGTACTGTGCCCTTGACTTATATTCTGAAAAGAAATTTTATTTGCTCTAAACTCAAGAGCAGAGAATGGTGTATGAGAAGCAGTAAATTAATTCAAGCAGTCAGCTCAAGAGATGGAGAAATCTATCTTAGGACTTACTTACTCTTCGGCTAATTTCTACCAGGCCAATGATGAATTAATTACTCATACTTTCAGGAGCTCTCACTTTGAGGCTTGAAAAGAGGTCCCAGATTATAGCATTCAGCACTCAGTTAGACCTTTAACAAGATTTGGTAGTAATTATGGGGATGATAATTTTTCCCTGAAGAATGATCCTTGCACATCCTCCATCCCATGCAAAAGAGGGTATTAAGAGTGTCCAGGCTCTTTCTGAAGATAAGGCACCATGACAGATGAAATGTAGGGCCGAGGTGTGTGGACTCTAATGTCACTCAGAGCTGGGTTCGCATCCTAATTCTGCCACTTATTCCTTATGTGGCCTTTAGCACATTATTTAACGCTCTGATCCTACATTTCTTCATTTGTAAAGGGGATAAAACCTACTGAAAGATTTTACCCTAAAAAATAACATTCTTGGTGATTATAAAAGGAAATCATTGGGCAACGAATAACTTCTGAGCAGAAAACAAGGTCTGGGGCTGCAGATGACATGTGTTTGACATCTGCTGCAAATCCCTTCAGAGTTGAGAGAAGCAGCATCCATGGTGGTTTAGAGCCCAGATGCTAGAGCTGGCCTGCCTGGAGACCAATCCCATCCTGCCACTTTCAGCTGTGGGACCTTGGGCAAACACTTCATATCCGTGCCTCAGTCTTCTCATCTGTAAAACAAGGATAAAAATTGTCTCTACCACAAAGGACTGTTGTTAAGACAAAATTAGTTTACATATATAAAGTGCTTAGAAAATTGGGGACACATAGTGCCATTTGATATTTGCAGTTTTTACTATTGTATTGTCAATACTAGAGTCACAGAACACTGTCTTTGTAAATATTGTCCAAGCAAAATTACAAGTATTTGGTGAAGATGAGGAACATGTGGGGGGGGGCGGGGCGTTCTTGATTTACATGTATGAATTTGTGAGCAGGAGAGAGGCAAGGGAGATTTGGATAGCTGAGATTTCAGTCTCAAAGATATACCCTGAAACTCATTTGTTCTAGTAAGATAGGGAGTGAACGGTAAGTAACCCCACTAAACCAGGGAGTATAAAGCTGAGCAAAGCACTCTTGACTCCTGCTGTCCCTTTCCATCCGGTGGTTCTTCCATCATCTCTTAAGAAGTTTTAAAAAATCATGAGATTTTTAGTTTCCTGTACAAAACTGAATTTTAACTCTACAGTAAAAAATGTGATTTTATTAACCAATATCACCCCAATCATTTTAATTAAAAAAATCTCATAGTATCAATGTTATGAAATTTGAATTTTATCTTATCCTGAGTCAGCAGCCTCAAACGACTTCCCCTACCCTGACCACCCCCTACCCTGACCACCCAGGTGTTTCCTGGTGACCTGTTGGCAGCCTCCAAGCTGCAGATGCTGCTCCTTTTGTCTCCATCATAGAGTAGATGTCTGTCCTGGTTGCCTCTTTACAGACCTCACCCTGACCTAGAGAGCTCCCAATTGCAGCAAAAAAGGGCACAGGGAATGGAAGGGAGAGAAAAAGCCAAAAAAGCCACCAAGGCTTCTAGTGTGAATGATTAAGCAATGCAGGACAATTTTTCCTCACATTCCAGACCTCACTCTACACAAAAGGCATGCTTTATCACATTTATGGATGACTGATTACAAAGTAGGAACACATATGGTTAAATTTAGTGAAGACATACATATTTATGTATATATTTCTACATTATTTGTATATTATAGAAATATATATATATATATGTATGCCTTCGGGGCTTTTCTCCCTCTTTTTTAACATACAAATAACACATTCTCAGTAATGTAGTTCAAATGAAAAATATTTGGGTTTAGTTAACCCTAAATTTAGCATAAGTCAGCAAGGTGTCATAGTTGCTAAAAAGACAAAAATCTAGACTGCATCAATGGAAGTAATTGTGCCTAGATTGTGTGACCTAAGAGACCTATCTTATTTGCAATCAGGCCCCACTTTAAAGTCTGGGCATCCTTTTTCAAGGGGGATATTGAACAAGTAGAAAGCCTAGAGAGGAGAATAATCAGGATAGTGAAAAGTCTGGAAGCTATCTCATTTAGACAGTAACAAATATCCTAGAGATGAATCGTCTGAAAGTGAAGATCTGAGGAGAACAAATACATGAGAAGTGTTATGTAGAGGAGAAAACACACTGCTCTCTGGAGCAGTGGGCAGATTGTGGATTCATGTGAGAATTATTGAGCATTTTGTCAATGAAGTGAACCTACCCTGGCAGTTGGTAAAGGTTGGAGGATAATCTCTCAGTGATATAGTATAGGGGTATCTACATTAAATAAGGGGTTGGATACGAGTTGCCTAAGTGTCTATGAATCTGTTTTAAAAAAAAATTATAAACAGGTTTTCTTCTATTCTGGCCAAACAGTATATTTGCCTAAAACTCTCATGATTAGAGTCATTTAATTGGGCAAAGGCATTTTTTTGTTGTTGTTCTGGAATATCTCTTTAAAGATACAATATGTTACATGAGAAAGGTAACACATTAGCACAGATAGATATCTAGAAGGAAGTTTGTAATCATGAAAATAGCATTCAACTGGAAATTAGAAGTTTTGGTTTGAATCTCCTACTTAATAACTGTGTGGCCTTAAGCAAGTTACTTAACTCTTTGAGTTTCTGTTTCTTCAGCAATTAAATGAGAATAAAAATACCTATTCTCAAACACCAAAGGCATGTTCACATTGCTGATACCAATCTAGCAGGCACGGCATAGCTCTAGATAATCATTCTGGTGACATACCACGCTAAGGTGGCATGTTCCTTTAAATAACAGCTATCAGCTCACCACTTTATTCAACATTTTACTGGCTATCCCAGCCAATGCAGTATAGCAAGAAAGGAAATAAAAAGTGAAAGGATTGGAAAGGGAAAAAATAAAATCACTGCTATTTGTTGACAATATTATTGTCTTGATAGAGAATCCAAGAGAATTTATAGACAAATTATCAGAACTATTAAAAGAATTGCACAAGTTTGCCAAATTCAGATCAGCATACAAAAAAAATCAAATGCATTTCTATACATCTGCAAAAGCTAATTAATCAGGAAATATAATTTTTAGGAGTTCCCATAACCATATCCACAAAAATTAAAAAGTATTAGCAATGGATCTAATAAGAGGAGCATGATGCAAACTTAGAAAATTCTAAAACTTTATTGACAGACAAAAGGCCTAAATAAATGAAGCAATATACCATGTTCAAAGATGGAGATACCCCCATATTATTTTTAAATCCCAAATTACTCTATAAATTCAATACAATTAAAATAAAAACCCCAATTTGGCTGTAGCTGTGTACAGGACACTTACAAGATAATCTTAAAATACTATAGAAAAGAGCCAAGAATAATTAAGACAATTTTGAAGAAGGAGGAGGCATTTGCTTTACTACATGTGAAAATTTTTAATAAGGCTATAGTAATTCAAATGGTGTAATTTTGACACACAGAGAGAAAAATAGCTCTAATGGAATGGAGAGCTCAGAAATAGACCTATGCATATAATAACTTGGTATATTATAGCAATGACATCACAGATCACTGTGATAGGATGGATAATTCAATAAATGGTGCTAGAAGAATTGATTATCAATATTGGACACTAAAATTAGCTTCTTATGTCACACTATATATAAAGAGCAGCTTAAATTTCTGGAATAAATTTGTTTTTAATTTTTAAAGCTCGTAGAAGAAAGTATTGGAGAGTAGTTTTGTGTCATTAGAATAAGGCAGGATTTCATAGGTAAGACCCCAAAGTGCAATACTGTAAAGGATAAATTTGACTATTTTAACATAGACATTTAATATACTTAATATATTAATTATATTGAGATGGAACAAAACACTGCAAAGCTAAAAGTCAAGCTATAGAGTGAAAGACAAACTTTACATTGAATATTACTAACAAAGAGTATATTCCAGATGATATAAGGAATTCTAACAAATCAATAAGAAAAAGACCAAAAATCTAAGAGAAAAATGCACAAAGAACGCTGGGGAGAACAAGGCAAATTGGTTCTATTCATCTACACAAAAGTTAAAATGAAAATTCACAGAACTTAGACCTCATCTTGGTCCACCTCCATTCAATCCATGAATCTTCCTTACTCCTGAAAAAAGGGTAAGCCAGTCTTATGCTTGAATCTCTGCAATGGCAAACCGCTCCCTTTTTCCTGGTAACAATAAGAAACAACAACAACTAACCTTTCCTGAGTGCTAATGATGTGCCTGGCAGTGTTCTAAGCCCTTTGCTCATTCCAAACATGGACAGCTCTGTCTCTAGAAAGTCCAGACAGGACTTCAACATTTCCCCCTCTGTCCTCACAGGTCTCTTAACCGAGGAGGAAGTGAGTTTTTTCTTCTTGGAATGGGCTGCCCATGAAGATTATAGGGAAGGACAGAGCTGGTATTCATTGTGTTACATGTTTATCACCATAAGCACAGTCTATATTGGACTCTGAAGTAATAGCAGCAGTAACAACTACAGTTAAAATTTATTGAAGCATATGCTCACTTTACATGCATTTATCTCATTTGATCTGCATAACAATCCTGTGTTTCTACAGATAAGCAAATTGTTGCTTTGAAAGATTAAGTAACTATCTTAAGGCCCCAGAGCTGGCAGCCCTCATTCTAGCACAGGCTGTCTGAACCAGAGGCTGTGCTGTTAACCACACCAGTCTGCACAAGTTTTCAAAGTTAATATGTTTCTGAGAAGAGTGTAATGGAAAAAATCTCTGAACTGGGAGTGAGAAGACATGAGTTCTGCTCCCTCTCCTGCTATTCTCCGTGAGTTTGAGCAAATCGTTTTCTTCATTCTCTGTAGTATGAAAAATACAAATGGACTAGATGATCCCAAAGTCCCAGGCCTGACTCTGATAATCTCTATGTTCCAAGCTAAAGGTGTCTATAATCCTTTCCCATCTGGAATGTGCCCAGGGTATAACATTTCCTAAGGTATCCAATTAACACAGAGAGATGATGAAGATGATGATGATGATGATGATGATGATGATGATGATGAAATGCATGAATGAATAAATGAATGAATAAAGTAGAATCTTTAGCATTTTCTTTGCAGAAGGCTGTCCCTGGTCAGTTGTTCCAAGAGAAGAAAAGAAAGTTCTTGTTTCACTTTTCAGTTTCAGTTGCCTTTCACCAGTTAACCTCAAATTTCAGGGTATAAATAAATAAAGCCAGCTTCAATCCCAAGACTTTTTCTCCAGGCCCAGCTGTAGGCTAGCAGCAGAAAGTGAATATGCACAAAGTGGCCAATTAGTTCACTGAACACCCTCATGACCTCTGACCCCTGCTGGGCCACCCCATCCATTAGCTGTCCTCGTCCCCCTCCACCATCCTCTCTCTCAGTTTGAGTTGTCGTCCCTGCCATTCTCTTTCAGCAAAGAAACATGCTCAAACATTCAGCCAGCCGCTTCCACTTTCTGTTCTTTTGTCTCTTTCCTCCATTGCCCTTGTTGCTAACCTGGTCACCACTCCTTGACCCTACCACAGGTCTCTCTCCCCTCCTGGGGGTGGGGAGGAGCAGGGCTTGCTGGGAAGACGAAGGCAACCTCTCGCTTTTCCTTTTTACTTGGGTTTCACTCCACAAACTTGAGTTTTAATCCTATTCTTCACTGCAAGAAAGTCTCTGTAACATTTTCTCTGGGATGATGATTTCTTTCAAAATCTTATGTTTTGAAAAGTCCATGTGGGCAAAGGCAGTAGTATGTTCCTTTGAGATGTTGGCTATTTCTCTATGTGGTTGGAAAATATATACATATTCTGTTGATTGAGAAGGGAAAGGCTAGTTCAAGACTGTAGGTATGTGAGTACATGTTTGTGAAAATCTGTAAAGCAATCATCAAAAGACTAATATAAGCTAATGTTATTGGACTTGAAAGAAGCCTTCACATTGTTGATTGTATCCTCTAATTTTTTAGAATTCTAGCTCACAGTGCAAGGGAGATGGTGGTGAATTTATTAGAAAAGGGCAGGAGCTTCAAAGTCAGACCCACAGCATTTAAATACAGGTCCTGCAACTTGTCAACTGGGTGGCTTTTGGTAATAATAGTGCCTTCCGATGTTCTGAGTGCATTCCATGTGTCACGCGCTTTACAACATCATCTCATTTAATCCTCATAATTAGCAGTGAGGTAGATGTTATTAGCAATTATCAACTCCATTTTACAAATAAAGAAATGAAATCTAATCAAAGAAATGAAGTCTAAGAAATTAAATCATTCGTTCAGGGGTGTATAAATAATAAACGGCATAAAAATGGCAGAACAGGAATGTGAATGAGGTATGTGTGACTCTGAAGTTCTTACATGCAGTGCCATACTTTCTTCAAGTTATAATGCATAAAAGTTAATCTTTATGAGCTTCAGTTTCCTCACCTATAAAATACTCATCTGTAAAGTACCTAACAAGAATGACTAACCAGTCCTTCATGCTTACTATATTCCAGGCATTTTCCTAAATGCTGACTTACCTTATCTCATTTAAGCCTCACAAAGTTCTAATAAATTGGAACTCTTTTTATTCCCATGTTACAGAGGAGGAATCTGAGGCTTAGAGAGGTTAAGAAACTAACCCAGATCACACGCGCTGATAAGTAGTGGAGCTGAGATCCTAATTTGAGCCTCTTTGGCTCCAGAGTCCATGCTCTTTCATGTTCCATTCTATGAGAGTTGCTTCAAAAAGGCCTACTGAAGAAGTTATTGTACACACACACACACACACACACATTCACACACACACACGTATATGGTATATACATGAAGAGAGGGCTACAGGAATGTAAAGAAGGAGGAAACTAATTCCAATTTAGAGTAAAAGGGACAGCTTTCCAGAGAACGTAGAGGAGATTATCTTGGTGGAAATTTACTTCGATGTCAGTAAGACTCAGAAATACATCTGTTTCGTAAAGCGAGGAACATTCTAATTATGTACCAGTGTTTATGCTGAAGAACTGGCAAAGTCCTTGTCATAAACGTGTCTAATCAATAATAAGACAGGTACTGTATCTTACTCATCTTGATATTATTTCCCTACTCCCTTGCCCTTTCCTCCCCAAGAGCATCTAGAATAGATGACTTGCATATAATAGGCTTTTCCTAAATGAATAAGTGAGCCATATCTCAGGAAGGATTTGGTTGGGGGTAAATGGCTTTCCTGGTCTGGGGGTTACTGTGGCCCTGAAGCTGGAGGACCCTATTCTCTCTCATCTCTTTCCCTGCAGCTCCTCTGACAAGCCCACAGGCTGATGGGGGGCCCACTGTACCAGAGATGATTTATGGTTCTTTGTTATACAAACCCTTTCACATTCCTTCCCATCCTCTTTTCTCCAATTCATCATGATACTTAAAAGAAACTTTAGATAGTGAACTATGGCTCACAGTCTTGAAGACAATTGTTCGGGACACCTGAAAACAATAGAGCTAGTATTCAGATGTATAGAAAGATCGCTTCTCCATCGGGATTATCTTAGATTTCCCTGCTTTTCCCAAGGACCTAGAAAAAGAAATGCCTTTATTTCTACTTTAAAGAATCCCAGGTACTCAGAGCTGAAGAGTGAAAAGAAAGGGTGCTAACTGGCTACTGAAGGTGATGCTCTGTAACTTCTCCATAATTAAAGTAACAGATGCCTCAAGGAAGATATGATCACAGTATTTCAGTCTGGGCTGCAGAATAACTTTGCAAAGACGCCTCAGAGGTGTTTTACTCAATGCACTGAGACCCGCAGCTTTGTAGGGTCAATTGCCATCAAAATGATGACAGCAAAGTGAAATGAAACTTTCTTGATTCTTCATGATATTAATAAAAGCTGAAGTTGCACTAATCAAAGTAAACCCTTTATCACGGTTTTAGGAGTCAAACAGCAGTGAGCATTTCCTCCCAACTGTCATTAAACCTATTTCGATCACTTGACTCATGGAGTACTATATGCTGGCATTATCTTGACTGTCAGTAAAGTCAATAGAACTGAGACTTTAATTCTTGGGCAAAAATCACATACATTAACTCTAATACAAGATCATGAAGAAATGAGCACTTTTGATTTTATTTAATGATTGTTAGATATCATCCCCCTACTGTGAAAAGAACTATGGCTGTTAGGTATTAACATGCCATTCATGATTTTTTACATGAATTTTTTATAACCCAAATGAGTCAGTAATGCCTTCTAATTTCTTACTGTGTAGTGCTAGATAAACTCACTGTTTCTGTCTCATTTTCTCTTTGTATACAATTAGGAGATGAATTTTTTGCTTCCTATCCTTTTAAAAGACAGAAAACTCAAATGTGACATAAATGACAGATATTTTATAAAATAATGTGTACAAAAAAGTTAGGCAACAATATTTAGAATAGTAACTATTAAGTAATCAAAGTAGTTACTATTCTATAGCTGATCTGCTGAGGAGGCAGGCAGAATTAACTTGCTATATGTTGATTATAGCCTTTGCCTGGCTGGCTGTAATTTAGCAAACTCTTATGGAGCACTTTCATTATCTTCCTTTTTAACTTTTTATTTTGATGTAATTTCAGACATAAAAAAGTTGTAAAAATAGGATAAAAAATCCTATATACCTCTCACCAAAATTTCCCAAATATTGTTACTTTATCACATTTGTTTTATCATTTACTTTGATCACTTTGTTAACATGGTGTCTGCTAGGTTTCTCCACTATAAATTTACTATTTTTTTCTCTGTAATTAATAAATATCTTGTGAGCCCATACTTTGTTATAATGCAATGATCCTGTATCTCATCCAAATTTCATGTTTAATCATCCATTGATGATTCAATGATTACTCTGATGATTGCCAAATTTTCTAATTCCATCATTCCTTCTACATTTATTAGCTGACATTCTACTGTAAGAACTCACTTTTCCTTCTCCCATATTTATTCATTTACCTTTTTATTTATTTATATGCCTATAAATTCTCATTTTATACACTGGGTTAGATATATATTCCTATTATTATTTATATTTTACTATCATTATTTATTTTTATGCATAATTATTCCAGATTTGGCCAGTAGGAGTGCTTTCAGTATGTATGGCTCTTTGTCACTTTTTTTGTTTATTTTTTCTTTATTCATGCATTCTCTTTTTATTTTTCAATTATAGTCGACATACAATATTATATTAGTTTCAGGTGTACAACATAGTGATTATACACTTATGTACCTTACGAAGCGATCACTATGATAAGTCTAGTACCTATCTGCCAAACACAGTTATTACAATATTATTGACTATATTTCCTATGCTGTATTTTATATCCCTATAACTTTTAATAACTGGCAATTTGTGCTTCTTAATCCCTTTCACCTTTTTTACTCATGCCCCCCAAACCTCCTCCCATCTGGCAACCATCAGTTTATTTTCTGTATCTATGAGTTTGTTTCTGTTTTGTTTATTTTGTTTTTTCGATTCCAAATATAAGTGAAATCATACGGTATTTGTTTTTCTTTGTCTGACTTATTTCACTTAGCATAATACCCTCTAGTTCCAGCCATGTCATCACAAATGGCAAGTAATATTTTGTTCTTTTTTATGGCCAACTAATATTCCATTGTGTAAGTGTACCACACCTTCTCTATCCATTTGTCTATCCATAGGTTGCTTCTATATCTTGGCTATTATAAATAATGCTGCAATGAACATAGAGGTGCATATATCTTTTAAAAATTATGTTTTCAATTTCTTCAGATAAATAACCAAAAGTAGAATTTCTTAGTAGAATTTCTGGAGGAACCTCCATACATTTTCTATAGTGGTTACACCAATTTACAATCCCACCAAAAGTGCACAAGAATTCTTTTTTTTCACATCCTCACCAACTTGTTATTTGTTGATATATTGATAATAGCCATTCTGACAGGTGTGAGGTGATATCTCACTGTAGTTTTTGATTTGCATTTCCCTTATAATTGGTGTTGTTGAGCATCTTTTCATGGGTCTATTGCCCATGTGTATGCCCTCTTTGGAGAAATAGCTGTTCATGTCCTCTGCCCATTTTTAAATTGGATTGTTTGAGGGGTTTTTTTTTATGTTGAGCTGTATGAGTTATTCATATATTTTTGGATATTAACCTCTTATGGGTATATCATTTGCAAATATCGTCTCCCATTCAGTAGGTTGCCTTTTTGTTTTGTTAATGGTTGACTCTCCCATTTTGACATGTCCCACCATTCTTTGAATGCTTTCTAACTTACTAGCTTAACACGATGTTCAAAGTTCATCTTGTTCTTTTCAAGCTATAGCTCTGGAATCAGCCAGTTCTCTAAGGAGCCATCATTCCTTTTAGTAGCAAGCAGAATTTAGAAACCAATACTGGGTGATAGGTATACTCATTGCTCTTGAGGTGTCATTGTTTCTGGGCTTTCTCAGTGGACCCATATCTGTCTATATTAAAAATCATGAGTTCATATCATCATGTATTATTCTAATCTAATACTATAGGATTCATTCTACTTTTCTCTTTCCATATTTGTTTCCTTCTCCCAGTGAGAAAACTGAATCCCATTGTCTATAATATATTCACTTATTTACCCTATACTAGAATACATAGAAACTAGTTTCAGAATTGCTACCAAATGCCAACCATTGTAAAAACTCCAAACAAACTGAGTTTAATATTCATTTGCAGTTCATTTTTCTTTCGTCTGAGAGTATATAGTAAAAAGTTACTTGGGTTGAGTTAGTTCCCCCTCCCACACACATACACATCTGTTTTTCAGTGATTATATCATTCATTTGAAAATGTTGTCGATTTGTTTGTATTCTAATTTTAGGATTTTCCCTTATTTGTGTGTTTTGTTTTATTTTGTTTTGTAGTATATGAATCCTTAACATGGCTCCAAAAGATAGAACCACACACAAAGAAATATTTAAGGGAAATGTCACCCTCTATCCTATACTCGGTGCCCACCTCCTCGGCCTTCCAACTTCTTTTCCTCCCACCTCCTATAAGTAACTAATCTCATCAGTTTCTTGTTTATCCTTCCTGTTTCCTTTGTGGACAAAACAAAACAAAACAAACAAAAAAAACCCGGCACATGTATTTATCTCACTTCCCTTTTTGTCTTACATAAAAGAAAGCATACTTAGATACTCTCTTGTACTTTGCTAGAAATAGTTTATATCAATTTGTAGACATCTTTCTCTTTCTTTTTCTGCAGATGTATAGTGCTCTATTATGTGCTTGTACCATAGTTTATTCAGCCACTCTCCTTACATGAGCATTTAGGTTGTCTCTAATATTTTGCAAATAAAAACAGTGCTACAATAATTAATATAGTGCATACGTATTTTCATATTATTGGAGGTGTTCTTTTAGGGCAAATTCTTAGAATTAGGATTACTGGGCCAAAAGTAGACATTTGAAGTTTTTTTTAGATACTTAATAAGGTTTTAATATAGAAATTTAAAGTATTTTTTGTGATAACGTTCATTACTTATTTGTTTATATAGATGTTTTTGTTTTAGATGCGGAGTTACCAGACCTTGAATGTCTTTTAAGCAGCACAATTACACCTTAACAAATGTGTTCTGGTGATTATAAGCAATTGAATAGCGAAATTCTTCCTAAGCAGTATTAGATGTTGCATGTATTTATATAATTAGATTTTAGCTCTGAGAGTAATGATGTACAAAAATAAGGGGGGGAAATCTCTTAGATCTGAAAAACAATTGGTATATAAGAATGGATCACATTCTGCCTGTGGGAATGATCAGGGATATAATATTTTTACATCTCTAAGGCGGAGATATTTCCTCCCAGCAGAGCTGATGATCTGAAGTCACTGAAAACATGATGAATAGTGAAGGCAGTTGGTCTGCTGGTGCTACAGGGTTATACTGTAGATCATGCAAACACCGACACGTTATACAAAAAGCTTCTCTAGACATCTTCTCCTTCTCACTAAAAGAACAATTCTTTAAAAAATAGATTAGTAATTATCTTGGGCTGAGAGTAACAAAATGCTGACATTAACTCTCGGAGATGCAGAGAAGCTTTATGGCTTTGAAGTCTGTAAGGCATTTAAAAAATGCTTTCTAAATATGATTTGACACTCTTAATTAAACATTGTAGGAGTAAGGACAACTAACTCCCACCTCTACAGTCTATGCTCAGTATAATAACATTATTCTGGAGTTTTATTATTTGTGTCTTTCTTTTGGGAGTCTTCCTTTATATAGAGTCTAGGTTTCACCAATAATTCTCTACGCCTTAGAAAGGTAAATGTTTTATTTGGAAACCTTTGTGGGATTTGGGCTTTCACAGATGGAGATCAAAGATAAGCTCCATGCTGACCAATAATGTCAACAAATCCTCCCTGGCCCTTTGGTTTTGTTTTTTGTTTTTTGTTTTTTTACTATAAAAGGAAAAAAATCTCTCTATGGCACAAATATTGATATTTTACTACATTTGCTTTATCATTTATATTTTATTTTGTTAACATTGTGTCTGCTATTTCTCCACTGTAGATTTTCTATTTTTTTCTTTGTAATTAATAAATATCTTATGAGATATACTTTGTGACTGTGTACATACACTGGTTCAAGAGAAGGCCTCAAATCCACAATTGGGATCCTCACTAGATCTCCTTAAATAAGGTATTATTTAAACCATGTCATGCCAAATAGTCTATACCCAAAGAAAACCACATTTTATTTGTTACTGCTTTAATCTTGGTATCAATTATATGAGGCAAGGCAGCCTTGTTTAAATAGCTCAAGGTTTGGAATCATACAGATTGGGTTAAAAATGCAATCTACTTACTACCTATATGATTTGAAAAACAAGCTACTTAGTGTCTTTGAGCCTCAATTTCTTCCTCAGAAAAATGAAAATAATTATCAATCTCATCGGGTTGTTGTGAGGGTTCAATGAGCTCATGTAATATAAAAAGTACCTGGAACTGTATTTGACATATAGTATATGACAATAAATGGTAGCTAGTAATAAATAATGAAGGTATTATTTTGGTTAGTTTTGAACCCTGATGAAATATCTTTTTTGGATGAAGATGTTCTGCCATTTTATATACCTATATTGTTGACCCAGCCTTAGGTCTGTTTAAAAACATTTAAGTGTATCTTCCCCATAAATTCTCCCCAGGAACTTTAATTGTGGAATCTATGGACCTAGAGTTCATGCCAACTCTACTTCAAAGTGGACTGTCCACTTAGAGGTTAGTAAGGTGATTCTAGAGCTCTTTATTCTAACAAGACTGGAGTGCCACCATGAGGTCAGTTTTGGTCCTGGAGATATTTCCTTGTGTTCTGTCCTGATTACAAGAATATTTGAGTAGTTACACTACTATTTACATTAAAGCCTGAAAAGTGTACTCTGTTGACTCTTCAAGGCAAAAAGAAATTTTTTTAAAGTACAAAAAATATAAGAATTTGGATTTCTTAAGTACTTGATTTGGATTTCTAAATTACTAGAGTATTGGTGAATCTTGAGAATTTGAAATTGAAAACTTAGCCCCAGGGAAAGTGAGATTTTTGTCTAAGAGTAAATGACTGCTAGGTTTTTAAAACATTTATAGCCAATCACCCTCTCTTCAACTTATATTTTAATTAAGACCCTGAAGCTGTGATCTAGAAGTTTCTAGCTCTCTTTACAAGGAAAAAGTAATTCCTATTTCCAAATGATCATTAGAAATTCCACTCAGGTGTCCCACAGAAATCTCAAACTCAACCTACTCAAAATCAAATTTATTATGTTGTCCTTATACAAATCCAGCCCTCCAACATTTCCCATCCCCCTGAATAGAACTATCCTCGCTTAGTCACCTAAATTTGAGACCTGGGGGTTGTTTTAGGTTCCTCCATTTCCCGGTCTTTCTGCATTCAATCACTAAGGGAGTCTTATCAACTTTACCTCCATGTCCTTTAGATCTGTTCCCTTCTCCCTTTCCTTTTTGCTACTGCCTTCTTTCCTCACTAGACTACTTCTGCAATATTCTTCCAGTTTCCCTAACTCGAGACTTGCCTCCCTTCCACTTTCCTGTTAGAGTGATCTTTTAAAATTAAAAACAGTTTCTATCACTTGCTTAACATCCTTTAATGGTTCTTAGTGCCTACAAGATCAAGTCCAAACCCATTGGTATATCCATAAAGTGTATGGGAGCTCCATGTCCAGCTCCATCTCTTGCTGCATTATTTGCTTTCAACTTTGTTGAACCACGAATAAATCCCCAAACACATCAGGCTTTTTTCATGCCTCCTTACATTTGTTGATACTGTTCCCTTTACTTAAAATAGTTTTACCTGTCTTGCTTTATTTTTCAATATCTTATTTTTAATGGTATGTAAGCTTGATAAACTACAAACTACAAACTTTTCCAAACTTGCCACAAAACCCAGCCCACCATAGAGCAACCACTCCCTTACCTCCTATAACTCGTACCACAGTGTCTATAGACTTTTCTTGCTGTTTTAAAAGAGCTCTCTGCCCTTATTAGACTTTAAGCTGCTTGAGAGAAAGGACTGTGCTTAATCTTTCTCTGCATCCTTAAGCCCTAGCCAAGCACACTGTATAAACAATAACAAAATTTGTTGAATGATAAGGAGTGGGAGAAAAAGAGTCTCAAAACCATACTTTTAGGGTATGGAGTGATTACTCTGTTCATAACAACAAGATATCCCAACTAGATCTCACTGTAGTGTTAGACAGACTTTGTGTTCTCACTTGCTACAGTTGAGAAATCATGTGTGTCTACCAGTCAGACAATACTGGATTTTGGAGACATTCCAGTTATACAAACCCATGATTCAATTCCTTGCCACTTTTATTGACGAGTTTTTAAATTGTTTTGTTTTGTTTTGTTCCAAAGAGGAAATGGTCCCTTAATGAGTCAGCTCAACTGGACATTGTCAAGGTAAAAAATGATATAAGTACAACAGTTTCTATTTGACTTTATTCATTCATTCAGCCAAAGTTTATTACGAAATACCAAGCAAAAGACACAGGTCTTTTCCTAAATCGACAAGATTGGTAGTTTCAAAGATTTGTCTGTTTTATTTCACTTCATTAATTCAATAAGATTTATTGACCTCTTACTATGAAACAGCCTCCATGCTGGGCAAATATAATATGAAGATAAATGGGATACAGGCCCAGCCCTCGAAAAGCTCAAAATCTGGTGTAGAATAGATGTGGAAAAATAATTACAATGCAATAAGAAAGGGGCTAAAATGGAGGTATTTACAAAGTGGCGTGAGAAATCAGAGAAAGAAAATGGACTATGTCAGGAAGGGGACATTGTGGGTAAGCTTCACAGAGGAGAGGATATATAAACTGTGTTTTGAAGACCGTAAGGATTTTGCCAGGAAGGAAAATGAGAGAGGACATTTCAAGAAGAAAGACAAATATGTACAAAGGTTCATAGTTAGAAGCAGCAACGCTGAAATAAGATGATAAAATTAAAGCTTAGAGAAGACAAGCAACTTACTTAAGATCACATAGCTGGTAAGTAAAAGGGGTGGAGGGAGTTGAACCCAAGCTGAAGGTATTTATGAGAGTGTGTCATACTTCTTGAGATGTTGAGAATCACTGCTCAGGGCTTGGCACACAAGTTCCAGTAGCTTGGACTACATTCAGTAGACAATGCGGAATCATGAAAGGTTTTTAAGCAGAGAAGCAACATGGTCCTCTTTGGACCTTAGAAAGGTAATTCTAACAGTGACTCTCAATCCTGACTGCAATTAGAATCACTTGAGAAGCTTTCAAAAATTACAGGCCAGGAAAGTACTCTAGAACAATTAAGTCAAAATTTCTGAGGATGACATCCAGTTTTTTTTTGTTTTTTAAGTTCCTCAGGGGATTCTAATGTGTGGTTAGGGTCAAGAACTACTTACTGTTCTAGGAGAATGGACTGAAAAATGGAAAAGAACTAATACTTATTAAGCACCTACTATGCTTGAGATTTTGTTTCAAATGCTTTATACAGTAACTATAACCTACATATATTAGGATTAAATCGATAGAACCCTGACCCATTTCAACCATTTTGAGTTCTGTGTGGGGAACAATATTACTCCTAGCCTTAAAGGTAGATATTATAATCCTATAATTCTTATTTTACCAGTGAGGAAACTGAGGCACAGACCAGTGAAATACCAAGATTACTAAATTATTAAATGATACAACTGGATTTACATGTAAGTCTTTCTGACACTCAAAACCCATGCTCTTTCCATTACACACCAATGCCTATGAGCCTAGCTTAATCCTCAGAACAATCCTGAAACAGGTAGGTATCATGATCTTCATTTTACAAATATAAAATGTGATAAGCTAAATCTCTTGCAGTTTTAGAGTGGCTCTCAGTAAATATTTGAAAACTTCCCAGCATGTCTAGATTAAAAGTCCAAATTCCTTACTATGACCTTGTTATAAGACTCTATGAGATCTAGTTTCTATTTGTTCCTCCAACCTTCTCTGTACTACACTTTCTCACTGCAACTTGGCTCCAGTCACCACGGCTATTTCCTCAATGTTCTAAAACTTTTCCCTTCGTGAGACATGTGTTTCTTCTATCTGGAATGTTATTCTATCTGGGAAAGGCTCAAATATCACGTCATCAAAATGAACCTGAATAATCTATCTAAAAGCAGCTCCCCCTTTCTCTACCAATTACACTGCTTTGTTTCACAGCACTTTTCACTTTCATAAATTATCTTGTTTTGTTAACAAAATCTTCTGTTCCCATTAAAAAGTTAAGTTTCCCTAAAAGTCTAGAACAGCGGCAGGCATAAGACAATCTTGATAAACATTTTTTGGAAGGACAAATAAATAATGACGGACAATATAACACATAGTAACATATATAACAACAGGACAATAAAACGGACGAGCATCACACAACCGCCAAGCTCCGTCCCCTAGAGCCACTTCCGCCCACCGCCTAGCCCGAGACCTTCTGGGAGAAGTCCTCCGCGCAGGCGCTTTGGGACCGCGGAGCTTTCTGGGTAAAGATGGATGCGCACGATCTCTTTTGCCGGCTGGGCGCGGGAGCCAAATTCGACCTGAGACGCTTCTCCGCGGACGCAGCCCGATTCCAGGTACTGTGCGTAGAAGGACAGAGTCCGGAATTACTGAGAAGAAGCAGGAGCCAGAGAACAAACTGACTGCTGGGGTACCCAACGCTTGGAGACACCGACACCGTGGCCAGGCTCTGGGGGCATTTTCCCTCCTTTGGCGTTCAGGTTACTCTCAGACCTACCCGGTCTTCTGCATTAATGCTTTCCCCATGCTTTTGTAAACTAAGTTGGGTCTGGCAGAGAGACGTTCCCCTGCGCCTCGTAGTTTATTCAAAGGATAATTGTAATCCTTTCAAAAGCACCTTTTTCTCTGAAACTGGTGGAAAGGAATTTCGGAAGCTGAAACAACTTGACATGGATAGAACAGATTCTTTAACGGTTGTTACCCAGGTTCCCAGGTTTGGCTTGGCATATAACTTTAGTGGGCATGGTTCTTTTGATTCCCGCAACCCTACGGCATGTTAAGTAACAGTGAGGAACAATTTAGAAATTGTGCGGTGGGATCTTACATAGGGAAGTAGTGAGTGATAATCGGGAGAAGTTAGCTTGGACCCAACTGTAGAAAACCTTGACACTGTGACTAGGGGTGTGTGTGTGTGTGTGTGTGTGTGTGTATGTATGTATGTATGTATGTATGTATGAGTATGCGCGCGCGCGCGATACGGGTGTTTCATTAGCGGTATAATGTAGTTAAGAGTTTGAAATCTGGAGCCAGATTATTTGGATTCAGATCCTAGATCTGCCAGTTAACAGTTTTCAGACCTTGATCAAGTTAATTAACCTAATGCCTCGATTGTCTCGTTTGTAATATTGCTATTTACCTCATAGGGTTGTTAAAGAATGAAATAATATATGTAAACCTGTTTAGAAATCTGCCTGACAGCATATAAATGTTAGGCTGATAAGCATATACGTGTTAGGTGTTTATCATTATTACTGTTATAAAGTCCGAAAAGATGCTGTCTTGGATTCCATTTGCCCAAACACTTGTCAGCACAACAAATATCTGGTGAAAGGGTAAAAATGATGGGGAGACATTGGACGCACGTTCTTATGCCAGTGCTGCTTGGGTGAAAGCCATGCCAGTCAGTCCATAGATTTCATTTCAAATTTTTTGGGTTTTAGGTAGGAAAAAGGAAATATGACTTTGATTCTTCAGAGGTGCCGCAGGGACTAGACTTTTTTGGAAACAAGAAGTCTGTCCCAGGTGAGTGTGGAGGATCAAAAACTCATCAGGAGATTCAAGATGTAGAGAAGAAAGAAGAGAGCTTAACTGAAAAGAAGAGAGAGCAGAACAAGAAAAGAAGGAAGATGATGACTTCAGGTTAGTGTGTAATTTTTTTTTCTCATTAATTTTTTTCAGTTACAAAAGTAATACAAGCTTATGGTTACAAATCAGACAATATACAGTCATTTGTCAGTTGATGGCATTCAGGTTGCTTCCAGGTATTTGCCATAACAAATATCACTACGATAAAGATTGTTGTACATATATACTTTTGTATAGGGCTAGTTCTGTAATTAGCATTCCAAAAGTGAAGTCACTGGGTGAAAGGTGTGCACACTTCTTTCTTTGAATAGATACTGCAAAATGACTTCCCACATCATGTTTATGCTCGGTACTGTTGATCTTAAGTTTTTTGCCAATCTAATGAATGAAACTTTTATTTACTTTTTCTTGAGTATCTTTTCATGTGCTTTACTGGGTATTTATATTTCAACTTTTGTGAATTTGATCTTACTCTTTGGCTATTTTTCACAGGTTGTTTTTTTTTTTTTTTTTCCTGTACCCTACCATAGGGATATTTATCTTTGTTCTACCTTTCATCATATTTTCTAGTTGGTTGTTGTTTGGATATGGAAAAGCTAGCTGCCTCATTGAAATCTCTTTTTGTTTAAGTAGTGTTTCAGTTACTCTCCGTGTTTTCAAGCATACAGTCTACATATTACATAGCTGAAATAACTAATAAAAGGAAAAGGATGAGCTTCAGAGTGCTGATTTTACCAACTTAGAACTTACCTCTCCTTTTCCAATTTTTATACGTCCTGTTTTATCTAGTTGCAGCAGCTAGTACATTTTCTTTTGTTTAATGTGGAGCTATGGCTTGTGGGCTACACCCAACAATGTTGCACTTAAAATCTTTTAATTTTTTATAATATGTTTTAGAAATTAATTCGGAAGAAAGTTCTACTATACAGTGGATATCATCTGTGGAAGCAAAGATTGAAGATAAAAAGGTTAAAAGAGAAAATAAAGTAACTTCAGGAAAGTTGGAGCATCTCAGAAAAGAAAAGGTTAGAAAAATGTCAGCCCCAAGTGCTTTTCTGGTCTAATGACTTGGGTTATTTTGTTGATAAAAGTGAATATGGTTTTGTTAAGCCGAAAGATTGATTACATTAGTTTTAAGTTTAAAATTTTGAGACTTGAATGAAAATATATAAATTATTCTTGCTTATTTATATATATATAGACATTATTCTTATAGTATATACTATGTAATTCTTGACCTGTTAAAGTTTCAAGATTGATAATGAGGTTAGGATTAAATTTTTAAAATTTCTTATCCTCTTTTTATAAACATAAAATTGACCTCCTTGCTCCTCTCTGTTAAACTCACTGGTTTAGAAAGATTTCCTCTGACAGAGATTTGAGAGTTAGAATTCTTAAGCCTAGTTTATAACTTGGGACTAGGGGGAGTTGGAAACAAACAAATAAGCCATTATCATGTCTGCTGCACATCTGCTGTGTTGATGATGGAAAGAATTTATTGTTCAGCTCACTTCAGTAACCCAGAATCCAGAATTTGACTGTTTCTGGATCAGAGAATGGGAAAACAAACCAATCAACACCACTTGACTCTGCTTTTGGCACTCAGTTTTAATAAGTAGAGTTTAGGGTAAATCATCAAAAAGCAGTGACACTTGTATGCTAAGTGCCATACAAAGAAAATAGAAGGCTTCAATGTCTACCTTCTAGAAGTTTAAATGAGATTATAAGTTATTGCTGGGACATAGTGCATTAATATGAATAAGACATTATTTGTGGCATCGACGCATTAATATGAGGAAAGCGTGGGTAGATAGGTTTCATTGTTATGTATGTCTTCTGTCTATGAAAAGGCATGAAATGTACTTAATATTTCTATCTTTGGGGGCTTGGAATTTAACAGAAAAATTCCATAGGCTACTAAAGCTTATCTAGAAACTACTGTTGCTTTACAATATCTGACAGTGCATTTGACCATATCCATGGTGTCATTTTATTTTACTTTTCAGATAAACTTCTTGCGGAATAAACACAAAATTCACGTCCAAGGAACTGATCTTCCTGACCCAATTGCTACATTTCAGCAACTTGAACAGGAATATAAAATCAGTTCTCAACTACTTCAGAATATTCTAGATGCAGGCTTCCAAGTACCTACGCCAATCCAAATGCAAGCCATTCCAGTGATGCTGCATGTGAGTATGAAGATCTAGAATGCCTCTAGCCCTTCCTGTGTTTGCTCATTTTCTTGTCTTTGAAATCTTCCTTTCTACCTTGCCTTCCCCGTATTGAAATCCTTCCCTTACTTTTAAGGTCCATCTCAAATGCCTGTGCCTTCATAAAACTTGTGTTGATCACTACAGCTAGATGTGATCTTTTTTCTTTACCAGCACTCCCCTACCATTCAAGTCTCTGTGATATTTAGTGTTCTTTTTCTTGCAGCATCAATCTTATACTTTACACTATCGTATATTTGTAGTGATTATTTTTTCCATTTTACCAGAGTGTAAATGGAAAAGATCAATATAATTAGTGCAAATCTGAGGTTAGAGACTATATTGTTTGTTTATTCATGATTTTGTTTATAATCCCAGGAACTATTTCAGAAATATAGAATTCTTGTACTAACTTGACTTTTTTTCTCAATGCTTTTTATTGTTGAAATATACTTTATATATAATAAAATACTTAGATTTTCAGTGCACAGTTCAGTGAGTTTCAACAATATATACCCTATGTAACCATCTTCCCAATGAAGATGTATAACATCTCTATGACCCCAGAAAATTCTCTTGTGCCCTTTCCATTCTGTCCTCACCCCATTCCTGCCCGGAGGTAACCGCTGTTCTGATTTCTGTTGTCATGTTAGATTTGCCTCTTCCAAAATGTCATATGAGTGTAATCATTCATTATTTATTCTTTTATTCCTGGTTTCTTTCACTCTGCCTACTATTTTTGAGATTCATCCATATTGCATATAGCAGTAGTTTGTTACCAAGTATTATTCTGTTGTAAGACTGTACTACAATTTGTATATCCACCTATTGATGTATGCGTTAACCTAGATGTTTGGAAATTAAGTCTTTCTGAGGTTTCATTTTGTAGCGATGAGAACTGACTTTTTCCCCCACATAACCAAGGTGGCCTTCAGTTCTGGTAGCCATAGGCTACGAAGTACCATTTCATTCATACTAGTCCTTTTCATTTTTTTTTGGAAACTGAAATGAGAATACATTTGAATGATGATGTTAACTCATAATAAATTTGCTTTTAATTTTCACTTAAGATTATTTCTGTCATGACTTTAGCTTAAAGCTTTAACAAATCACATTGACTTTCTGAAGATTGTTTCCCATAGATTGTCACTCAGATTATTGCCAGTTTTTATTTCTTACTTTCAGCCATTCTGTTAATAACTAAAACCTTCCCTAGAGATTGAGCAGGACAAAAAGTTGGTTTTGTAATTTTGCTTTGATAAGAAGTTTAGTGGGAAAGAAAATTGAAATAATGGAAATAATTGAGGCTGTGAATTATCCAAATCTTACTTATCCACATTCTTTACCCAGTTCAAATGGACTTCAGTGACAGTGCTCAGAAACTCCATTGGGGAGTTGGTGGCAGGGGTGGAAAGCGGATATGGGAGAAATTAGAAGAGTGATGGGAACATGATGATTGGATTTGTTAGATGTAATTTTATTTGTTATTTTTATGGCTGGTAGCATTATTTGACCAGGCTCCGAAAAATTTATGTACTTTTTCTTGTACTTAATGTACTCTGTTTATAGGGTCGAGAACTTCTGGCTTCTGCTCCTACTGGATCTGGAAAGACTTTGGCTTTTAGCATTCCCATTTTAATACACTTGAAACAACCCACAAATAAAGGCTTCAGAGCCCTGATTATATCACCAACACGAGAACTTGCCAGCCAGGTATGACTTGTGGTTCCTGAAGAGGATGTGTTTGGTGTTCGTTTCAGTCATCTTTTTATTTGAGGGTAATAAAAAGGTCTCAGAAGAGTAAGGCCTGTGTCTTTTGTCATGGTAAAGTATTCTATACAGAGCACACTTCAATGTACATTACTGCATATAGGCAAATCTTTTATAATTTTCTAAAACATTTTAACATTTATACTTCTTTGGTGAATATTTTAGGATCATTGAAGTTAAAAGGCTATGGTAATATATAGTTTTTCTAAAATTTATTTTCTCACCTAGAAAAATGAAACTTCATCTCAGTTTTTGAGAAAGTAAAACTACGCAATGATCTGCTCCACTCTCCCTCCCAATGTGCTTAATATAAAATATGTGCCAAGTGTGAAATAGTTTTACAATAGTTCTTTATTCTAAAAACAATATGTAACAGATTGTAAGAGTTTGGATTTTATCTCTTAAAACTAGTTTACTAGACCTGAAGAAACTACCGAATCTTATTAGGCATTGAAGTTGCAAAATGCTGAAATGCAAGTCAATCTACAGATTATTACAGGTTTAATTTCAAATATTCATGAATTTGTAAAGGATTTATTTTATTAATAATGTAAAAGACTATATAATCTAAGTATTTTAGTAGCTATGTTTTTATCATTTTCTGTTTTAGATTCACCGAGAGTTAGTAAAAATATCTGAGGGAACAGGATTCAGGATACACATGATCCACAAAGCAGCAGTTGCAGCCAAGAAATTTGGACCAAAATCATCTAAGAAGTTTGGTAAGAGATTCATGCTTGCAATGTTAGAACATGAAGGGGATTTGGAAATTACAGATATGCTAATTGCCATCTAAGAATTCTTAGTGTAGTCATTGCATATAATTTGACTCTTAAGCGAAAAGAGATAGCCCCACTCTCACCCAGTAGTTATTATAAATATATACTAGTGGTTCTCAACCAAAAGCAGTTTTGCCTCCCCCCACCCCCACCCCCCTCCACCCCAGGGACATTTGGCAATATCTAGAGACATTTTAAGTTGTCAAAAATGGGGAGGGGTGATACTAATCTGTAGCGGGGATGCTGTTAAACATCCTACAATGTACAAGACAGCCTCCTACAACGAAGAGTTGTCTGGACTAAAAACGTGAATAGTGCTGAGGTTGAGAAACCCTCCTTTACTTTACACTATTGATTTTTAACCTGCTGTGGAAATACTCTGCAGACAAGAATAGCTTACATCCTACCCTTACATCAGCCAGAGAATCTGCTTTTACCTGTCTTGTCTTGAGCTTATGAATAAAATTTCATTTAAAAAAGGATTTTTCTGGAAGAAAAAAAGTTTGAAAATTATATTGTTGATTTATAGTGTCCTTGCCTCTTAGAAGCTGAACAGATCAAATATAATAATAGAATAGGGATATACTAATTTGTGCTATGATGGATAAAAGAAAAATACGTGTATTAGCTTACTGACAAGAACTTTTATGTAGTTTGTGTGTAGTGAGTGTAACCACTCCCTCCTCTCTCCACTTCAGGTTATTAACAAATTTAGGAGGCTTAATTCTCTAGTTCAAGAAGGATGAATCTTGTGTTTGCAATTTATACCATTTGTTTTCCCTATAGATATTCTTGTGACCACTCCAAATCGACTAATCTATTTATTAAAGCAGGATCCTCCAGGAATAGACTTAACAAGGTACAGATAATATTTTAATGTCTTCCATGAGTGTTTTTCATTTAGACGATTATGTTTTGTTGTCAAGTGCTTATATTACTGCCCTTTAGAGCTTGCTATCTGCCGGCTTTCAGTTAAGTGTTGGTGTTGAGAATAATGGTTTTCATTAAACTCACAGAAAAATAACTCTCTGGTTTAGAAGTTACAGATTCTGCTGAGCAGTTAGTACAGAATTCCTTTAGACTTCTTTTATGTCTTTCAGCAATAGTAACGTTTATAAAATTTATGAGAAGCTCTGTTGTTGCTAATGAAACCTCATGTCTTTGGGGCTAATGGAATAGGTACACTAATTTATGTTTATCTTTTTACCTTTTTCTTGAACCTTTTTGTGGTATGGTTTGACTTCTTCATGTGTCCTCATAGTTCAGTAAAGTGTCTTGGATCTTCCTGTTCAATACCTACAAGTTGTTTTGTTATTTCTTAGTGTTGAATGGCTGGTAGTAGATGAATCAGATAAACTGTTTGAAGATGGCAAAACTGGGTTCAGAGACCAGCTGGCTTCCATTTTCCTGGCCTGCACATCCCACAAGGTCAGAAGAGCTATGTTCAGTGCAACTTTTGCATATGATGTTGAGCAGTGGTGCAAACTCAACCTGGACAATGTTATTACTGTATCCATTGGAGCAAGGTAATTGCTCTTCCTCATTATCTCACTGATTATTTTCTTAAATACAAGTCATTTTATTTTTAGACTCAAGGAGATAGGTTTTTTGGCCTAAGAATAATGGAGAGAATTTTACTGTAAGAAACGGAAAGAAAGTATTCTTTAAAGTTAAGATTGATTAAGAATTTCCTGTATTAGAATATCCCAAGGGGAGATTTTCATATTGTCATATTAGTATTCCCATCATCATGCTTATAGTTGATTTTTCCCATCCACAAAGTATGGCATGAGTTCTGTGGCCACCTAGAGGATTTAGTTTCTTTGATGTCTGAACTACACAGAGGAGGAAACTGATGTTATTGAGCAGCTTGATTTATATAATTCCTATTAAAAATATTTTGGGGAGCATTTTATGCTAAAAGAATGCTCAATTGTAGAAAAAGTTTTGGAAATGATGATATTGCCACTTGGTAGAATATTGTACAACCCATGAAATGATAAGTATGAAAACTAGCTATATGAAAAAGTACTGTGATACTATGTTAAGTTAAAAAGAAGCCAAATGGAAGAGTGAAGAATACCCTGTCTACTTTAAATTTAACTCTTGTGTATAAAAAGAAAATAGAACAAATTCACGATAAATATAAAGACAGACAACAGAAAGGAAAAAATATGACGTAGTATAATGTATCACAGCAGCTTATAGAGTGTTAATAAAGCCTTAAGATATCTTACCCCCAACTGTCTGTCTCTAGATAAACCCTTGCTAATCATTAATAAAAAAAATTTAGCCATATGAATAACCTTAAAAATGTTCTCATTATTTTATCCAATTTTACTTTGAGAAATATTTTGTAAGTAAATAATTAAACGTGAAAATTTATGACTAGAACACAACAAAATGTCAAAATTTATTCTAAAATGATAGAATTGTGAGAAATTTATTGTTTGTATTTTTCAAATTTCCTTGAGATAACATTTTTGTAAGTGGAATAAAACATTTTAAAATAACTGTCTTCAAGTTAAAATATAATTAAGTACTTATGTATTGACAGTGAAAAAGTTCATTCTGTTGCATGTAAATTATTTCATGTATTTAGGTTTTGTGGGGGTTAAGAATTGGCTGTTAAAAACTGTAAGGTATGTTTTCTTCTCAGGAATTCTGCAGTAGAGACTGTAGAACAAGAGCTTCTCTTTGTTGGGTCCGAGACTGGAAAACTTCTAGCCATGAGAGAACTTATTAAAAAGGTATATTTGGAATACATTCTTGAATTTTGAGAAATTTCACCAAGCCTGATATTACTGGTAGGAGGCTGAGCACAATTCCTGCATCATATTTAGTAATCCAGTGGTAAATTGTTAAGACGCACATTGGGCCAACTCTCATCCCAAGGAGGAGAGGCTCACCTATTAGAATATAGTAAGTTTTCTTTTCTCAGCTCAGATTAGTCTAGGGAAAGCCCTACCTGATGCTGTAAAGCCTCCTTTTTCCACATCTGTATATGCATCTGCCCCCTGTATCTACCCCCACCCCTTTACTGGTTTCTTACAGAACTGGGGCATTGTAGAATGAGCAGGACACTGACTAGGGTTTTCTCTTTGTAGCCCTTTAGTAAATATTGAGTAGAAGCCGTAGTTAAAAGGTTAAGTACTAAATGGTCAGGGTTGCGGGTAATAAAAGAAATGTAAGTCCTAAGCACTGCCCCTGGAATTTAGTCTTTTTAGAGGCTAAAATATATTCGTGTAAAATAAACATACAGTGTAGTTTATGATAAAGGTCCATAAAAGGCAATAGAGTGTTTTTCTTAAACATTCATGTAGTTATAATGGTGCCATTAAGGTCATCACATTTTAAGCAGAATCAAAACAGTTCTGAGGCATGGAAGCCAAGAGATTATTGTTTCAAGGAGTAGGTGTCCATCGCTAAAGAAAGGGAAAGGAGGTTAATTAGACACAATTATTGGAATTAGCAAGATGGAGAGTACAGTTCAAGTTGCATAGAAAGAACTTATAGGGAATGGATGATGAAGAAGACAGATTTAGAACACTGGTCCAAGGAATTTGGCAATGAAAGTACACTAAATGAATTGGGTTCTTTTATGAACTAAAATCATGAAATTCTGCGATTATATTTTTGATTATGGGTTATGTGTGCTTATTTTTGTCTTTTAGGGTTTCACTCCACCTGTTCTTGTTTTTGTTCAGTCCATTGAAAGGGCTAAGGAACTTTTTCACGAGCTCATATATGAAGGTATTAACGTGGATGTTATTCATGCAGACAGAACACAGCAACAGGTAAAGTGAAATGTATACTTTCGAAATGATAAAACTAAATTTTAAAATATTGGTATTAAACTTAAAAAGTACTTATTTTGCATTCCTAAAGTTGTACTAAAACATTTAATATATGTTCTATTAACCAGAGAGATAACACAGTCCACAGTTTCAGAGCAGGAAAAATCTGGGTCCTTATTTGTACAGCCTTGCTAGCCAGAGGAATTGATTTTAAAGGTGTGAACTTGGTAATCAACTATGACTTTCCAACCAGCTCAGTGGAATATATCCACAGGATAGGTGAGTTGTCCCCTGCCTCACGACTGATCCATCTTAGCACCTCTACTCTTCCCTACAAACATGCTCATTTTTTAGTGCTGTGAAAATCCAGCAACTTTTATATGAATCTTGAAGATGCCTTCCCTTGCCCCAAAGTGTTTTTTTATGGTCTGATTTCTCTTAGGTCGCACTGGAAGAGCAGGCCATAAAGGAAAAGCTGTTACATTTTTCACTGAAGATGATAAACCATTATTAAGAAGGTAAATTAGGAAAAATCATTTAGTATTAAATTGACAAAATTGATTCATTATTCTTATACATGTATACAATTAGGCTATGTCCCAAATTCTGTTATGTTATTAGTCAACCAAATTTTAGCCATGTGAAAAAGAAGAAATGATCAAAAAGACTTGTTTTTGCCTTTTCATTATTAGAATTTGGGAATATTCATTAAGTTTCAGACTTACAGAATTTTCCCAGTAGCCACAGTTGATGTTACTCACAATGTAACATTAAGATTTTTGGATGAGTGAATAGTTTAAAGTTAACTCCTGAGTCTCTTCAGTCCAGTCAAAATTATATCTTACCATGGTACATCATTCCCATTACTCTTAGGGGCAGATGGAGTTTAGTACCAGGAAAAACTATTTTAGTGACAGACTCCAGTATTACTCAACTGTAGCCCCTTGAAGCCTGGATAACATATGATAGATATACTTTTAGAATCATGGGTCTTAATTTAGTTCATCGTCATAGATTTTAATAGTGTCCTACACGTTGGCTGCCTACAGAAAATTTAGGCTAATGATAATTGATAACACGTCACATTTCTATAATCAAAATTGAGTTATGGCCAAAAGCACTTGTCCTTTGTTCCGTTTATCAGTTTTGGCAGAGATTTTGATTTGTGCCTTCTGAGCCTTGGCTCTGTCAGCCTTGGTTTTACTTTTAGCACTTTCACGTGTGTATGTGTAGGGATGTATTTTCAAAAGTTTAGATTCACCTAAAGTCTCCCCAGCAACTCCAAGCATTTGAAACTGATGACTCTCATATTAGTGTAACTATGTACTTCAGTTTTGCATCTGGGAAATGGAGATAATGAGTATTTGGAGTATTTATTGCAAAGGTTTGTTGTGAGGATTGAATAAGTTATTATACATGAAAAGCTTAAAACAATGCCAAGCCCGTAGTAAGCACTATCATTTAATAAATTTATGCTTGACTCTGGCTCATCAGTTCATTTATTTTAGTCCAGCAGATAGTTCTCTCAGTAATCCAATGTGATTGCATCTGGTGATAATTGATAATATATCAAAACACTTTATTGGATTACTTTTTCGTTTGCGTAGTTTTAGTTCCTCTTGTATTGTGCAGTGGGTTTAAGTTCATAAACATCAGTTTGATAAGATACAAATTTATGTCTATGGGTACGTTTTTCAGCGTTGCCAACGTTATACAGCAGGCCGGATGTCCTGTACCAGAATACATAAAAGGTTTCCAAAAACTACTAAGGTACAGTCTTGAATTTACCTGGAGATTCTCTCTTTATCTCTTTGCATATACTTGCTTTTATGCTCTTATACTTTATAGTTCTAATAAAAACTGTTAGAACATTTTAAGCTACAGATTTTCCTTTTAAATATTTGTGAATACTTTTAAGTATTCACATTTTTTAAAATTATTTAATGTGAATGAAATATGTTTAGATTTTATTTTAGTTTATAAAACTGGTAAAAATCAGTTAATTGGCCAAAATTCTAATGCTTGTTGGCACAGGATATGAGGTTGATACAAGACATATTTCACTCATAATCACTGCTTTTTTCATTTAAAAAATTGATTAAATTTATCATCCCTTTGGATTACCTTTCTAAATGCTATTAGTAACGTAGGATATTAAAATGGATGTGCTGTCACTGTTAACTGATATGTGGATAAAAAATTTTATGATCGAGAATCAAAACTTGTTTTAGTTTTAGCTCTTTTAAATTAATTACACTAAATTTAATTCTTTCCTTTTTTACTTTGTAACTTTCAGCAAACAAAAGAAAAAGATGATTAAGAAGCCACTGAAAAGGGAAAGCATTAGTACAACTCCAAAATATTTCTTAGAAAAAGCTAAGGATAAACGGTAAGTGCATGTGAGAAAAGTAACTGACTCCATCAGTTATAGGAGGCATTATTTTTCCTTACGGTAAGTTTTTGGAAGTAGAATTGATAGGCCTACGGTTCGTCACAGAATGTAGTTAAAGTAATATATCTTAGGTTGGCTGTGATTTGGGAACTTGGATGATGCATTTTGGAATTTTTCTGTATCTGTATATCAATGATCTGTTTTTTTTTCCATCTCTGAAAATATGATTTTAATTCACTATGAATTAGAATTGCACTGCCCACCTTCTCCACACAGCCTACATGAGGACATAACTACTGAGGCCAATAGTTAGGACTCACATTGATGGAGCCTTACTTGAATCTCCATATTCTGGGCAGGATTTTGGTATATTTTTAGACTTATGCTGAAGCACATTGTAACACCTCTAAAAAGTATGACTTGGTTAAATTTGTAGTAGTTTAGCTGAGTTTTATGAGGATTTTAAAATACAGATTTTTTAGCATATATACAAGACTAATTTTGCCTAGTACTGCTAGGAAGCTACATATTTTGATAAGAGCAGGCTTACGTATTCTGAACAGTACAACTCTTCCCACTATTTATGGAAAATAACACTCTTCAAAATCCACTTAGCCAGTTAATATATATGAAATATAGGCATTTACTGAGTACCCATTGCCCTGCCACATACTTGATGGTAGTTTGTTATACAAATGACTATAGCGTGAGACCCATTTCCTGAGTTAAGGAAAGGATATTAGTATACAAGACAAAAATTAGAGAATAATTTTTAAATAAAATAGTTTAGAGAAAGGAAAAGTCATTATGGCTTGGTATAGTCACAGAAAGTTTCAAGGAGGTAGAACACCTAACATTGTGTATTGACTGTGGGAAATAATGTTCAGCTCAAGTATATAGAGAGTACAGAGTGTCTCAAAGTTTTAATTAGTTTTAAGCTTTAATAACTTGGGAAGAATAAGTGCTACAAACTTACAAAAAATGTCATTCGAAAGAGTAATCTTTTGAATTTCATTTGTATTTAGTTTGTGAGTTCTTAATACATTTTTTATTTTAATTTTTTGTGGCAAGTTTCTGGGTAACACTTAGACCACGGGATTGGTAGAGAAGGGCACTCTGCTTGGCCACCTGATCTGTCTCGTTAGACTCTTTCTGTTGGTGGGCCACATCAGAACTGCTGTACATGCATTAGAACCTCGTTCTTTGGGTAATATTAAAGCTAGCATTGCAAATGCAATCCTTTCAGGCCCTGAGCAACAGCTAATGAAAGTTTTTACAAAGGTTGAAACTCAGAGCATAAGATGGTAGCTATGTTGAATTTTAATAAGAAACATCAGTTTTTTAGATAATTACATTTTAAATGTTGATTTTTGTCAGTTTGTAGCATTTATACTTGTGAGGTTAATAAAACTTAAAGCTGCACTGAGACTTTGAGGACACTTGTTATATATTTTCTCTCTAGACTCCTATGTAAAATGCTCTCCATTTTCTTCACATTTAAAGGCCATACTTCTTAACATAGCGTACAAACGAGAGCTAATCTGATTCTGGTTTACCTTTCCAATATAGATGTTCATTTAATGATTCGATCCACACCTGTAGCCTCATGCCTCTATGTTGATAACTCTCACATTTATATCTTCAGGTCCAGCTTCCCAAATGAGCTATAAATCTGAAAATAATACTAACTCTGCCATTCAAGGTTGTTTGAGGATTAAACGAGTAATAACATTGAGAACTTGGCATTACTATACTATGATATGTAAACATCGATTATTAACTTGTTTTCTTTTCCTGTGTTGACATGTAGTTGATGGCAGTCACCATTTACTGAACTCTAAAAAATCAGACCATTGGGGTTCATGTCTCATATTTATTACCAGTGTGTGATCAGCAAGTTGCCCATCACCCTGCTTCATTTTCCTTATCTAAATGCATTTAATAATACAATCTTCTTCATAAATTAGGCAGATTATCCAAGGTGATACATATAAAGCACCTATAATAGTATTAGCCATTAATCAACATGAACTCTATAAGGTCAGTGTCAGAATATTGTAGTGTAGTGTAGTTTATTGTGATCTTTCTGTGTCCCTTAGATGATTGTGGTTTTTCTAAAGGGCAGAGACCTAATGCCTCATATATTTGATTATACAGTAGATTTCAATAAGTGTTTATTAAACTAGTAGACTTGGAAAGTACGTATTTCTAGAATTTCTGATTTAACTTTCCTTACTTTCCTTGTCACAGGAAAAAGCTCACTGCTCAGAACAGCCAGAAGAAAGTAGCTCTTGAAGACAAAAGTTAAAAATAGTGTTTTTAAAAGACTGTATCAGAAATGTAATTTTATCATCCCAGCATGAATGTTGTTTTCACAGAACATTTCGTCTTAAAATCACCTGTATCAAACACTTGAAATCAACTACAAGAATATGGGACTGGTAAAAAATTATAAACTTTCTGTGCATTATGTCAAATTTCAATTGTAGGTGGCTGTGACTTTTAAATGATAACACAATGAAAAGAACATTCATTGACATTTCTGTGGTTTGAAACCAGAAAGATACTTCTTATAGAAGAACAAAGCTTATACTAAAAATAACAACACCCAAAATATGGTGAATACTTAAGGATTTTTCCTTTCAAGTGTGAAGGAATGTGTGATGTATGCTATGGAGAAACATCTGGAACCAAATTTCAGAGTAAGCCTTGAAATTGAATGCCACTTCCCATCCACCCTGCCTTTTTTTTTTTTTTTTGAATGGACAAGAAGCCGCACAGGCTATCTACCAAGAAGAAACCTACTGCTCTTATTTAACTTAATTTCTTGTTGGCCTTTTGTGGTACGAGCCACAAAAAAGAGATGCCTCATCTGTGGCTGGTTATTTAAGTACTCTAGGTTTTTAAATTCTTTGGTCTATTAAATACTCTTATATCTCATCAGCAAGGTAGCTCATGCCTTCCCTGTCATAATGTTGTAACTACAAGATGTGGTCAGCCTTTTCCTTTCATTTTCCATTTCACCGTGCTCTTTCTTGTCTCTTTCCATTCAAGATGACTTTGTGTGAAAACTGATAAACATTTTATCCTGATAAGGAAGAATGTTCCCGTTACTTGATATACCTCTGGCTCCTTTTTCTTATAGTTTATCTTTCCTGAGGCTTTATGGCCCTTTATCCATTTAGTAAGCAGGTCTCTGCCAAAGGTAAAGGATCATGATGGAGACTATTCGCTATTAGCAGATTTTTCTCAGTTGACAGTTTTATACAGTGGAATAAAAAATAACTATAATGTAAGGTACTTAGATTGACACCTGACATGAACATTAGTTTTTATTATCAACAGTACTACAGTCCTATAAGATAATGTTTTCTCAGCAGCATTTGAATTAAACATTTCCTTTATTCTCAGCCTTTTACTCTAAAGTCAGGACAGGTAGATGCCCAACTTGAATATTTTAGATAGAACAAAAATTGTTCCATCTTCAGAATTTACAAAAATAGAGACCACTTGCTACAAGGTGCAAAAAATACTAGCATGTGGGTTTTTTAGTTTTTACAAGCAGATCCCTGACTCAAGATATATTCTGAAGGTAGGGGTATTGCTGCCACTCATTTGCCAGCATATGACTTTGAATAAGTTCTTTAATTTCTCAGAGCTTGTTTTGTTTTTTTTTTTCATTTATGAAGTTGGGGGTAATGCCAATTATGTCTCAAGATTAGAAGTACTTAGCACTATTCCTAACATGTAAATTCACAACAGATAGTCCTTAAACATAATATTTGGTTAGGAATACAAGGCTTGATAACACAGTCCCTACCCTTACTGTGTAGTGGTGGGGATAAAGGAATAAATAGTGTGGCAAATGCTGTGTTAGACATAAGGCTATGATGCTGAAGCATCACAGGAGGGCATCTAATCCATACTGGTAATGTCGTGAAAGGCTGACATCCTGAGCTGAGTCCTGCAGATGTAAGAATCAGTAGGCAAAAGAGAACAAACTCTCCCAGACAAACAGATCTATGATCCTTAATAAACTCCCTACATTTGACTTCCTCCTTTTTCGTATTTTCTCCTGTGTGACCACCCATCTGTAAATAAAAGTGGCTACATAAACCTGTAATCAACTTGGTTTGTTAATGGACTAATAACTGTGTTTTACACCTTTATATCAGTTGGAACAATCTACATAAACATCAGTTTCTCCTAAAGAAGGGAAGGAATGAAATTAGTAGACAATTATGAAAAAAACGCATGACAATTGAATAGCTGGTTCTACTGACATGAGTAAGGACTTTGAAGTCAAACACCTGGTTTTGAATCCTGGTCCTGCTGCTTTGCAGTTGTATGAATGTAGGCAAATTACAGTTTCTTTTAACCTTGATTTTCTCATCTGTAAAATACCAACACTATTAAGGGGACGGATTTGAAAAAATACAGTAAAGTTCCTGACCAGTGCTTTGTGTCCAATAAATGATAAAATAGCTGATTAAAACTTGTGAAAACTCTGAAGCAAGAGTGAAAAATAAAGCTAATTATAAACCATTATTTGCTAGTAAGCAAACTGCTTGAGGACTTAAAAAAATTTACATTCAACTTTTATATTTTACTAACAGTAGTTTGATTTGGAAAAGAATCCCAGTAAAAATGTATAGATGGGTTCGTGGTAATTACAGACTGCTTTCCAAATACCAGTTTTGCCTCTGCTGGCAAGTACCTCCTTTTATTGAGCTTGGTTTTACTACGCTTTATAGATACTGCATTTTTTACAAATTGGAAGCAAGACCATCCACTAGCAATAAGATTAGGACTTGCTTTATTGAGTCGTCTGGAACTGCACCCGCAATATCTGAAGTATGCCTACATAGGAAAAAAACGGATTACTGGATGGCAGGAGCAAATGCAAGAGTTGTGCACAGTGGAGGTTTTATATGCGGATGAAGTTGTTAATCTACTAAAATAAATTTTAAATACCTTCAGCTTTGCGGGTGGATACCAAAAGAAAGCTGTTGAGCTCCGGGGAAAAAGTGCTGATCATTAATCGGTGCTGTGAAGCTATCAAAGGGGCATTCAGGAGCCATCTACTCTTTTGTGTAAAAGGTAACAATAAAAGAACTCAATCTATTCTTTCCGCTAACGGAGATGATGGTTTTTCAAGTGGAGGGACGACGACGCCTTGCAGCAAGGCCGCCGGCTGGGCCCAAGGACCTTCCCAGAAGATTAATCAGTTTCCCCGCAGCGGAGCCCAGAGACCGCCCCAACCTGCTCCAGAACTAGAATTGCACGCAGGACCTCGGCGGCGGCAGGGTAACGTGACGGGAGCGCCCCGGGATGCGGGGGTCACGTGGGCGTACGGCCCCGCCCCGCTCCCCAGTCGGCCCGGAGGTGGGGTCTGGCGTTTGCCCCGGAAGAGGCTTCTTCAGCTGACAGCTGCTTGTAAGGTGGCGGGGGCGGCGGCGGCGGCAGTGGCAGCAGCAGCAGCAGCAGCGGCATCACGCCCGGAGCAAAATGGCGCTGCGACCGGGAACCGGAGCTGGTGGCGGCGGCGGCGGCGGCGGCGGGGCCGCGGGAGCTGGTGCGGGGGCCGCGGGCGGAGGCAGGTGGGTGTGAGGAGCTGAGCAGGGACTCGGCAGCGGCGAGGGGTGTTTGGAGATTACGGAGGTTTCCACCCGTTCCGACCACTTTTGCTTTGGAACTGGGCTACAAGAGAAGGGTCGTCCAGGCACGTAGGCCGAAAGGGGCGGATGGAGCCCGGGCGCCTGACTCCTGTCTTCCAGGCTCAGGGACACTGGGGCCGAGTGGGGAGCGAGCACGCGCCCCAGTGCAGTAAGGAAAGGACGCGAAGGCGAGGGTCCGCTCGGCAGGGCTGGCACCGGCGAGGCTGGATAAAGGAGGAACCCCGACTCCTCGCTTCTCTCCCTGGCTGGCTCTGAAACGACCAGAGACTTCCCTTTCCCAGGACTTGACCAGGGACACTGTAGGGAAGGTTCTAAAAAATCTGGTCACAAAGCTGAACAACTGTTTCCAAGATGCGTGTGTGGGTACTGTTTGTCTTTTCCCCTTTTAGTGTCCTGTCCTTTTTATTTCCTTAACACACGAGAAACAGCAAGAAAATCTGAAAATATTTGAATTAGTAAGTGGAGCTCTTGTAGATGTAACTCTTAAGACTTGTTTCCTTATTAAAAAACAATTCATTGTTAAAGAGCAGTTACACAGCTATTAGAACAAAGCTTCCAGACTTTCACTTAACCCTTAAACAAATCTGTCCTCTCATATTTCAGCTAATAATTACCTGTGATTCTCCTACCCAGAACGATAGGGACGTGAACATTTACTATTTGACAAGTTCATAATTTAAGGACAATTTTATTCCCCACTTCTATAATGACCTAGTCTGATTCTGTTTTGTTAGCCAACACATACTGCATACACATTTAGAGATAAAATTAGCTTTTTTTTCCTTCAGTATCCTAAATTATCTTTGGAAAACAAAGTGGTAGTTTTTTGATATGCAATGTTTTAATTTGCAGTCATGAAAACTACAAAACTGGAGTGTCTTTAAAGTTATCACCTCTTGCAGGTGCTTATATATGTGCTGGGAAAAAAGAGACAGTCACTGTTCAGTAAACCACCTGTGTGCAGCCCCATTTTTCATTTCTGCTGCATATCTTTCACTTAGATTTAAAACTTTCTTTTGTTTTATAATTTACACTGTTTCATTAGAGTTTTTCATGAATACTCTAAGTCAGTTTCTGGCTGAAGACAAATGTGTAGTTTCTATATGTAATGACAATTTCTAAAACGTTTCTGAGTGGCATTAATATGATCAAGTATATGATTAATCATGGCACCAAGTTCTGGGAAAATGTAAACTTAAAAGAATTTGGCATTTTAAGGCCAGGTTTTATTTATTTTTATGTTTTTGAGAGGGGTGAACCTCAGGTGCAGAAAGTTGAGGGGATCATTCCCCTTAATTTATAGTATTTTTTTAATATCATCAGTCTATGAACACAAGATTTTTTAAAAATATGGTCTGAATTGTAATAGAAATGAGAATGATCGATTTAAATTTTTTCCCTCTGTAAAATTTGGTTATAGTAACATTTGCATTTCTAAAACTGTAGGATAGGTTGTGGTTCCATAGTGTAGTGGTTAACACATCTGCTTTACATGCAGAAGGTTCTGGGTTTGTGCCCCAGTGGAAGCACAGTCCATGGTCTACCGCCATGCCACCCTGAACAAACCCGATGTCTGATCTCGAAAGCTAAGCAGGGTTGGGCCTGGTTAGTACTTGGATGGAAGACCACCTAGGAAGACCAGGTGCTTAGGCATAAATAATAATAAAATAAATAAATAAAAATAAAACTAGGATATATGGGAGAGAAAAATGGTTACAATGATCCTAACCTTGAATAGCATATGGTAAGTGTAACATATATTGGAAACTTTCTGAGCCTGAAAATCTGTATGCCAAATAAAGAATATTATGGTTTTCAGAGAGCAGCGGTGAGGGCTGAGGTTTTTTTAATGAGGAAGTTAACATTATGCTAGCCTAAGTATATTTTATGGAAAAACTAAAAGAACCAGGTAACCTCTCAGCTTTCAATAGAGAAAAGTCATGAACTATAATTTACCATATTTCTTAGGTACTTGTCTATGTTCTAAGAGACTAAGCAAAAAGCAATGATGTTTTCTAACTTTATTAATATTACCCTACTTTTGATTGTTATTCTACTTTAAAATGGGCTACTTTAGAATAAATAGTAGAGTTGTATAAATGGCAAAATTTACCCAAGAGATGAGAAGTATTTTTGTTTTTAAGTCAAGTACTGCAGAAAGAAAAGTTGAAAGATCTTGACTAGTCTGTAGCCTTCTAGGATGTTATCATTTATGAGCTTGTCTATTTTTTTCCTGCTCTTTTAATAAGCTCCTTAAGGGCTTCCTCATCTTTTCATCTTCCACTGTTTCTAGCACATAAAAAACATTTCCTGAACGTTTGGAGGTTCAAGCTACATTGAAGGCAAAGCAGCAGCAGCATTTCAGCTGGGCCTCATTTGGAGGAAGAGGAAAGGGTCAAGAGATGTCATAAAGGTGGGAAGGCCTAGTGAACATTAGGGAACAGCAGGTAGGCCTGATGTGGCCCTGTGGTAGAGGAGTGGGGGAGAAGAATATTGTGAGATAAAGCTGAAAAAAAAAAAAAGTTGTGCTAAAGCTGGAGCGGTCCTTGAGTATAAACTAAGGAAAATCAGTTTACAGTGGAGTCATTGCATATATTTAATCTCAGGAATGGTTATCAGATGTTTATCACCTGTGCTGTATGAGCTGCTGGAGGTGGGGAGATCCACTAGGAAGTCTCATAGGAGTACAGACTTGAGAATTCAAGGCTGATCTAGATTAGCAGCAAAGGTAACTGAAAAGGAAGAATGAAGTAAGCATGTGACAAGCCGAGCCCGCAGTTCTGCTTTCACATTAGCACACCAGTAAAAATATTGATTTTACCTTTGAAATCAAATTGCCTGTTTTTTTGCCAAAATTTTGCTCTCTTATCAATATCTTAGCTGCTTGTCTAGTCTTTAAGCATATCAATGTTAGTCATCCAAACCTTTCAGAGAGTCATATGAATGGTACATAGGTCACTAAGTAGTTCAGGTTGCTAAATAATTACTGGAGTAAGTCATGTTTGTCAGTAATGTTCTTAATTTAGTTTTTGTTTGCGTTTTCAAAGTAACCTTTATACATCTATACATCTCTTCTTGTCTATTTGGTGTCTTAGTTGGGACTTTGGGAAACTTGTGGTTCTGTGCCTAAATTTGAGGAAACAGTACAGGGTGGTGAAGGGATTGCATAGAGCTTCACAGTCGCTTTATGGCAGAGCTGGAAAAAATACATAACTCAAGTTTTCAGTTTTTACTTAGTCACTACACCATACTGATAATCATAATTTTTAAGACTGATTTTGAAAAGTCTTGACAAGTTGATTACTTAAATGCATTGCTTCTAAGTTTATAAATCTATAAACTTATATAAGTAACTTTTTAAAAAATTGAGTACTACCAAATTTCAACTTACAGTTTAAACATTTTATTCAGTTAACACATTACTTAGCTAATATATCTCATGCAGTTCAGAGAAAACTTCACTATTCAGGCCTCTCTTTGGTACAGGCCCTGTTTGTCAGCAGTAGAATTTGCCAATGGTTCAGATCCTCTATAAGGCTGTAATAACACATAACCAGATAGACGCTCAACTAGAACTTTTTATACTATCTTACAATTAAAAAAATAAATAAATATTTTAGTGCAAAAGGTGCTAAAGTTAGATTTCTAGCCCTTTTCCTCTGAAGCTGGATGTTGTAGAATAGAAAAATGCAAGGGAACATAAATTCACCATACAATTTCTGGATTTCACTAGATTCTCTAAAGACTTTTAGAGAATCTTCCAGAAACCCCCCTTCGATCCTTAACTCCCAGATTAAGAGCGTTTCTCACTCAGACTTTTTTCTTCTTTGATTTGTCCCATTTTCTTCCCCTCCCATCTCAGAGAAAGTAATACCTCTTTTCAAAGCAAATCCCTTTTGCTACCTTGATCTGTTAATCCTATTCCCTCAAAAACCTTGTTTTATCAATCACTAAGTATTTTTTGTATCCTAAATCTTTCCCTATAGGTCCCTTTCTCTTCCTCTTGAAATTGTTCACTCAGAGATCCCCATTTTCAATAGCAGTGATCTTTATTTATTAATCCTAATTCTGATCAGCTTTTCTTTAGACGCTAGTAACTGCTACTTTCTTCCTGAAATGTAGTCCTTTCTGTTATAATTCTCACTTATAACCAATTCTCTTGGTTCTCAGTGACCATTCCCTACTCAGTTTTCACTGTCAGAATTCTCCAAGGTTCTCCTTTGTTGCCTGCTTACTATATATGCACATTCCCTTGGCTATTTCATCCACAACCAGAGCATAATTTATTTTTTATCTTTATTTTTAAAAGCCTAGCTAGATTGACATAGACCCATCTCCTGAGCTCGAGTTACTTTTCTGATTGTCTGCTAGATTGCTCCTCATGGACACACTCCTACCACTTTTCTCTCCAAACCTACTCACATTGGGTTCCTGTTTTCAATATGTTTTCAGCATAGTCGCAGTTGCTCAGGCTCAAAATCTCAGCAGCATCCTCAGCTCTTTCTACTTTTTCACTACTGTTCTTCATGCTAGCAGTTACCAAGTCCTATAGATTCTTTTACATAGCTTTCATTCACCTCTTGTTTTCCATTCCCACTACTCTGGTTATGGCCCTTTTCATCTCTTATTAAGATTATTGTGATAGTTTCTTAGCTAGTTCTTTTTACTTTAAATCTTCTCTGCCACACTCTATTACCAAAGAAACCTAAAGCACATTTCTGATCATTTCACTCTCCTACGGAAAACCTCTGACATCAGGGAAATGCAGATCCAACTCACAATGAGATACCACTTCACACCCATTAGGGTAACTATCATCAAAAAAGAAAAAAAAAGAAAATAACAAGTATTGGTAAGGATGTGAAAAAATTGGAATCTTCATGCATTGCTGGTGGGAATGTAAAATGGTGCAGCTACTATGGCAAACAATTTGGCAGTTTCTCAAAAAGTAAATGTAAAATTACCATATGACATAGCAATTCCACTGCTAGGTATAAACTCAAAAGAAGGATTCAAACAGATACTTGTATACAAATGTTCACAATAGTAGTATTCACAGCAGCCAAAAGGTGGAAACAACCAAAGTGTACACCAACAGATGAATGGATAAACAAAATGTGGTATGTACATACAATGAAGTATTAGTCAGCCATAAAAAGGAACGAAATTCTGACACGTGCTACAACATGAATGAACCTTGAAAACTGCTAAGTGAAATAAGCCAGATACAAAAAGACACGTATTGTATGATTCTACTTAATACAATGAACTAGAATAGGCAAATTCATAGAGACAAAAAGTAGAATAGTGGCTACCAGGGGTTGCGGGGAGGATGTAATGGGAAATTATTATTTAATGGGTACAGAGCTTCTATTTGGGATGATGGAAAAGTTCTGGAAATGGATCATGGCGATGATTATACAATGTTGTGTATATTTTACCACAGTTTTAAAAAATGACAATTTCATATAATATGCAAAATAAAATTAAACATTTTAAAGGCCTTCTACAATATGTTTACTTTTCCAATCCTGTATCTTCAACCCTAAATCGTATCCCTGAATACACCGATAGCTCTGGCCTCAGAGCTTTTGCTTAAGCTATGTAATTAATGTGCCTCTCTTTAAGATTTAACTCAAAAGATACCTCCACAAAACTTCCCGGGATATAACTGATGAAATTAGTCTTTTTCTTGTTAGTATTTTGAACCTCTCACAACACTTAGCACATTTTGTCCTGTGTTAAAGTTATTTGCCTGCATCTGTGTCTCCAGTGAGACTGAGCTAATTCAGTCCTTTCATGTAGTAGGCCCTCAATAAATGGTCACTGAATTGAATCTGACCCAGCACTCTCATTTTATGAATGGGGAAATTGGAATCCAGGGGAAGTCACACAGTAACAGAGCAAGGACTAATTTAAGGCCTTCTGTCTTCTAGTTCAAAAAATTGCCCCCCTACATTAACATGCTGACTGTCGTGCAGCCTATGGATGTTCAATCTGTATTACTATTAGTTCAGTATTGTACTGCAGAGTAAATGTCATGATTCTGTCTACAGTTCTGTCATTTATGTGAAAAATTACATGTTTTATTTGAAATTTTTGTACATATAAAGATCTCAATGTATTTTTCTGTTTTCAGCTTCATGTTTCCAGTTGCAGGTGGAATAAGACCCCCACAAGGTATGTGAAAGGTTAAGTTTTGAACTTCTATTTTTCACTATTATGTTTCTGAACTTGGAAATTAAGTGGGTAAAAAGTTCTATTGCCACCAAATAGAATAAACTTTTCCTGTAGTCTTGAACCTATATGACAGCCACTCAGAAAATTTCTCAAAAATTTTGTAATTTGGGGAATAATAAGAATCATTTATTATTTCTCCCAAACTTATTTAAACATTATATTGACAGATTGTTATTTAACCTCAGAAATGAAGGAGACTTTCAGGACAAGAGTATTAAAGAACAGGTGACAAACATGAAATGAGCTGTTATTCTCTGAGTGACATCTTTTTTCTTCTATCTAGTCTTCTCCTAGATTGTTAGCTCCATAGGGCAATGGCTATGTCTGCCTTGAGCTTATTAGCGTGTTGATAGAAAATAATAAGGTCTCTATAGATGTTTGTTGAATGAATAAATGAACTTTTTTTGTTATTTAATACTACTGTGTTTTTTCTATATGAATTTGGTCTTATTATAATCAGGTAGGTAAGAGATTGCATATTCTGACTTAACTATTTTAAGTCTCAGTCTTATTCCTAGTAATTTCTCTTCTCTCGTGGTTTCAGACAGGAGACCACCAATATCAATTATCACTTTGACTTTAAGGAAGCAGTAGTAAAGGAATATAATCTTGACTCACGGTACTATACCATTGGGACACAACATCGACGGAAAAATATGTCTGCCCTTCTTTCTGCTCACTTCTCCCACTTCACTGTACCCTCCTCCTCTCCACACACCAAGCTGCTTCTGAAAACTGGCCCTTCTCACAAGCCAGTGTTGATTAGTTCTGGCAGACTTGCTGGAAAAACAGAGAAGCAGACTCCTAGGTCACCAAGAGAGATGAAAGATAAATAGCTGCTCAGTAGCAGGTGGTCAGTGGCTCGAACTGACTTTGTCTCCATTTATAATCAGGGATGGAGGTTGAGTTTCAGGTAAATTTTTCCAAGGGTCAGTTGTATCCTTTTCATTGTGCTCACATTTATGCATTATTTAAGCTATCTGTAATTAGATGTGTCCCAGATTTAGATCAAATGGTTTGAGATCTTTTGTTCTTTAGGAAGGCATTACAGAGTTATGTGTTCATTATCATGGCTTATTTTTCATTTTTATAAACTTTAAAAATTGTGAGAACAGGGCAAAAAGAGATCCCCAAAAGTTGCCTGCTGTTTTTGCTTCTGGAATTTGGAATTGTTTTTGAGATTTTTTTCTTTTTACAAAGTATGTTAGAGGGGACTTTCTGATCATTTGAAGGCTTTGAATTATGCATGAATTATTTCTGGAAGCATATAGAAGAAACTGACAGTAAGAGTGGCCACAAGATGAGTAGGTAAACAGGAGACAGGAGAGAAACGAGACTTATTTTTCACTGTGTATACTTTTATGCCTTTAAATGTTGTACCAAATACCTGAGTTATATAAGAATTAAGTAAAGTTAATGAAATAAAACTTTAGGTCCAAAGGAATAAGAGGAAAAACATCTCACTATGGTTATATTCAATCTGCGCATTCTGATTTTCTGTGATACCTCAAGGCCTTTGCATTTGGTGTTCCTTTGTCTGAAGTACTCTTCCCATATATTCCCATGGCTTCCTTCTCATTTTCTTCAAGTACTTGCTTAATGCCACCCTATTGGTGAAACCTTTTCTGACTATGTAATTGCAACCACTCCTTTCCCTGACACTCCCTTTCCCCCTTGCCCTGCTTTATTTGTTACCCTAGCTCTTATCACCACCTGACATGCACTTATTTTGTACTATCTATCTCCCTCAATTACAGTAAGTTTCATGAGAGCAAAGACCTGGTTTTGCTCACTGCTGTGTCCCTAGAATGGTGCTTGACATGGAGGAGGCCCTCAAATACTTGAATAAATGATTGAACAAATAAATGGATTGCCACTAATAAATGTCACCTACAAATATGAATGTCCATGCTTGTGAAATTAAACTATGTATAAATAACCTTGAAGGTTTACAAACCCACAAGGTAAACATAGTATGCTTCACTAGAACATTAATTTTTTAATCAAAATTTGATTAAAATTAATCAGAAAAGTAAATGATGGAGTTGAAATTCGTACTTAAGCCTATCTCACTCCAGAATCTGTTTTTTCTACTATACTGTGCTGCCTCCCAAGTAACAAGTTTTTTAGGTACTTAACGGTTTTAAGAAAATAACTTTAAAACACATTGACTTTAATGAAACCTTTATGTTTTTTAGCAGGTCTGATGCCGATGCAGCAACAAGGATTTCCTATGGTGTCTGTCATGCAGCCTAATATGCAAGGCATGATAGGAATGAATTACAGCTCTCAAATGTCCCAAGGACCTATTGCTATGCAGGTACTTGCCTCTTTAGCTATTTACAGAGTTATTGTTTGTTGTTATGAGAATGACATACTAAGAACTACATGCTAGGACCTTAATGTTATATTTAGAAATAAATGTAGTCTACATCTTAGATGGCCTCCTTCAAAATAAAATGAAGATATGTTTATAAGAGAGAAAAAATAAAAAATCATTTAAGGAAAATTTGGTGACCTTTTTATATGATTCCTGGCTTAGAAAAATTTTAGAATGTCTTGGAAAACTCAGGGGCTGGATTTCATGAAGTAGCACTGTTAGAAAGTAGCACTATTCTTATGAAAGGAACAGGGTCATTGTATGGAAGGCTCAGAGCCTTCTTTATATTGAAGTATCTCATCTATCCCCATAACAACTTCTTAAAGAGGTGGCATCTCCGTTTTTCTGGTGAGGAAACCGAAGCTTTGTGAGGATGCTTACAGAACACAGTAAGCCAAGATTTGAACCTAAGTCTTCAGTACACTTATACTTAACCATATTATACCTTGAATTCTCTCTTAAGAGCAGTAGGGAGCCATTTAAGCAGCGGAATAACACAATTAGATTTGTATTTCAAAAGGGTCATTCTGACTGCTAATTAGTGACCAGAGGCAGAGAAAAGAGCAAAAGTAGATGTAAGGAGGATCATTAAAAGGCTGATGTACTGAGAGCAGGTGAGATGTTGGCTTAAATTAGGGTGGTAGTAGAGGGATGGAGACGTGGATGTTATTGAGAACGATTTAGGAAATAAAATCAATAGGACTTGCTGAGTATTTAGATGTTGAAAATAAAGGAGAAGGTGGTATCAAATTGATTATTTTCTGCTTGAGCAACTAACTAGTGGTGTCATTTATTAATAAACCCTGGAGGAGATGGTTTGCCGGTACATGTTGTTTACTTTGAAGAATCCACAAAACATTCAAGCGGGGCTGTTCAGAGACAATTAACTGAACTCTAGTCATTTTTCACTCTGGGTTGAAAATTTTAGATTTCAGAGTCATCCACACATAGAAGGTAATTGATGCCATAGAAGCGAATTAGAGCATGAAAGAATACTGTTGATGGCAAAAATGGTCCAGGATAGAGCCTTCAGGATTGCAACATTTGACTCTAAGGGAGTGAGTTGACAACAGAGGAGATCGAAGAGGAGCAGCCAGAAGTAGACGGGAGGATTAAAGAAAAAAACACGTGGGTTTCAGTGTCAGGCAGACTCAAGTTCAAATCCCACTTTGCTACTTAACCTGTAAAACAGAGATGTAATAATACCTTGCTGGTGTGGTAGTAGAAAGTATTGAACGAAGGAATTATATAAAGCACTTAGCATTGTACAGTGAACAGGAAGTGGTAAGAAGTTTTTATTTCTTATATTAATGTTAATATCAGGATGGTCTTTCAAGTGGCATGACTTTATTTCATGTTCTGTCTCTTAAATTCATCTGTTTCCATGCTTTCATTGACTCACAGCTTTCATTTCTGACCAAAAAATTCTTTCTCGAGTAGTAGTAATAATGAGTAATAATAATCACCAGTTGTTTTTATGTTCTGTATTCATTGTATCTATTATATCATTCAGTCCTCATAACAGCTCTGTGAGATAAGTAGTATTTTTATTCCCATTTTACAGATAAGGAAACTGCAGTCAGAGAGAATTCGTGTCTTGTTCGAAGCCATACAGCTTGTTTCAAACACTTAAACCAAAGCTTTCTTATATTTCAGAACCTGAGTTCTTAACAACCACTGTTCCCTAAACTAGTCATTTGAGTATCACCTTCATGATTTTTGCTATGTACTACTTAACATTTAATTGATTAGGTTTTTAACAAATTCTAAAAATCTTTATATTGCTAAAGTAAATAGAAAATCTTTGTTATAAACAGATTCACCAAAAAGCATATGGTGAATCAAAACAGAATTCTAGCTAGATACTGTTACTTATTGGAGTTTATAAACCCCCTGTTTACTTTCTGTTAAAAAAAAAAAAAAAAGGAAAGTCTACAATTTATCTGAAAAGGATTTGGCAAAAGGAAAAAAAAGTGTATATATATGTAGAAACAGTAAAGAGGGTAAGATGTTAATTTGTACTGTTCTTCCAAATTTTCTATGGATTTTAAATTTTTAAAAAGGGAAGAATTAGAACAAAAATCAATAATAGTTAAAATGAAACATAAAAGGGAACTTAAATGAGAATTGCAGGAGAATTAAAGAGTATTCCTGTTATCGCGTGCTGAACATGTGTCCCTATGTAACTGGCACAATCAGAGATGAGTAGTATCATGATTTAGTAAGTACAGTCTAAGGTAGGCTTTTTCCTCTTGCATCTCTATATCTTTGTAAAGTATCTTCTACAGCTATGTATGATATCCATGTAAACCAAGTAACCAAATCAATTGAATCCAGGAGTCAGATCTTTGGCTGAATCCAAAGTGTTATATTATTACTGTTTTTAATAAACAAGTCAGAACCAAAATGGATTTTGTACTGTTAATAAATATTTTAAATGCCATATATTTCATTTTTACCTAATTAATTTTTATTTATGTGTTTTATTACGTATACAATGTGTTAGTATAGTAGCATATGTATATAATTTATAAATAAGTAATATTGGGAGTTTATAATCAGAATTTAAGTTGAAATCATTGTCATGTTGAAGTTATTTAAGCAAATAAAATTTATATGTTGTATGTAAAGATTTAGGAAAATTCCCAGAATAATTCTTTATTCATCTGCAGTAGGAGGAAAATAAGACTAAATTGAGCTTTTGTAGGTCTTAAATTCATGTTACTCACCTTTCACTAGGTTATGCAATAGGAAAAACAATTCCAAAATTTCAGTGACTTACAAAAACAAAGCTTTGTTTCTCGTTTGTGATACATGCCTTTTGTGGGTTGGCTCAGCTCTTTGTTCTCTTTATTCTGAGACCCTTACCTAGGACATCCCAGACTCTTGGCATAGAGAAAAAGATGGCCAAACCCTGTGATGTCTTTTAAAGCTTTCTCTCAGAGATAGCGCTTATCAGTCACTTCTGTTCACCAAAGTAATGTGGCCAAAATGAACATCAGTAGGGGAATGTACCAGAAGGAGAACATACCACACAGGGATGTGTAATACTCTTAGAGTAAGGGCAGCAAATAACTGGAAACAATCCACCATAGAATACAATGTTTTTAATTAAGAGTTAGTAAGCTTACTGCTGAATCTTAATAACAACTGATAACAACTGATATAATTTTTAATCATTGATTTTCACACTAAACATTGTTTTATGACTTGCATAGTTATCTGGAAAATGTTTTTAAAGAGTTTGATACAACCAAAACCAATAAATATCTCTAACATGCACAACAATAGTATGAAAAAGTAAACCATCAGATTTACTATCCTCCAAATAATGTCTCTGAGTATCAGGAGCTTAGAATTAATGATTCCAAAATAAGGAAGCTATAATCTTTTTCTTTAACCTTTAATCTTACTGACAGGTTTTATAATGCTTGGAAGATGCTCACTATTCTTAAAGGGAAAATTCATTCAGATCTTATTTTTCCCCCAAACTGAATAGCCCTAACCAACCACAGACATGTATATGAGAAAAACCCATTATTCTTTAGCCATCTTTTAAATCTTTGAAGGGTGCATTTTCAGATAAAAGTCAAAGGTGAAAATTAGTCTTGGTTGTCACATACCTCTCCAGTCTCCAAAACTTGTAAAAAGAAAACACTCCACAAGATTTACAATAAATTTTAAAATTATTATTCTGAAATATTTTAAGCCTATAGTAAGAATAGACTATATGATAAACATGTATGAGCTAATTATTAAAACATTTTTAAACTTTTTATTTGTATATAAATGCATATTCATTCACATGTATGTAAGAAATAATACAAAGAGATCCTTTACCTAGTTCCCCCAGTGGTAGCAACTTGCAGAACTATAAGACAATATTATAACCAGGATATTAATATTGATACTGTTGAGATATAGAACATTCCATCACCTCAAAGATCCCCTGTGTTGCCACATTGTAGCCATACTCATTTCCGCCCTCCCCACTGAGCACCTCCCCATCCCATGGCAATCACTAGTATGTTCCTGATTTCTCTAATTTTGTGATTTCAAGAATGTTATCTAAATTTGAATACTAACCTTTTGGGATGGCTTCTATTGCTCAGCATACTTCCTTTGAGATTCATCCAAGTTGTTACATGTATCAATATTCTTTTTTATTGCTGAGTAGTATTCTGTGGTATGGATGTCCTACAGTTTGTTCACTCATCGAAGGACGTCTGGGCTGTTTCTAGTTTTGAGCTATGATAAATAGAGGTTTTTGTATGAACATGAGGCTTCATTTCTCCGGGATAAATGCCCAGGTGTGCAATTGATGGGTGCCGTGGTAGTTGGATGTTTGGTTTTTATAGAAACTGCCAAATGTTTTCCAAAGTGGTTGCGCCATTTTAAATTTCCACCAGCAATATATGAATGATCCAGTTTCTCTGCATTCTTGCTAACATTTGGCGTTGTTATTTTTTATTTTAGCCATTCTGGTAGATGTGTTGTGGTATGTCATTGTGATTTTAATTTACATTTTCCTAAGGGCTAATGTCAAAAATTCAAGAGAGCTTTACTTGATATGAATATTTTATTGAGTGAGAAACAAACTCTCAAACAAGGAGGCCTCAAACCAAAAGTTTCAGCAGTTACAGCTCAGTTTATAAAACTGAATAAGTTGTTTATTGCGATTACTTAATAGAAACTTACATTCCTTTTCATTGCATAAGCTTCTTGTTTATAGCTAATTAGCTAGGAAACTGTAAGGTCACACTGACATGAAGAAAGCTTAAGTTTTGTTCAGGGTCAGAGTCAGCATTTCAGGGAAATCAGGACAGTGTTACATTTTGATTAGTTAACTATGAGTGTTTGTTCACACCGTGGCATCCATTTGATTTTTCAACACTAATGATGTTGAACGTCTTTTCACGTCCTTATTTGCCTTCGTTACATTTTCTTCAGAGAAGTGTCTCTTCTTATCTTTTATCCATTTTCTAATTGCAATTTTTGGTATTTTACTGTTAGTTTTCTGAGAGTTCTTTATATATTCTGCATACTAGTCCTTTGTTAGATATGTGGCTTGCAAATATCTTCTCCCAGTGTAGTTTGTTGTCTTAGTCCGTTCAGGCTGCTGTAACAAAATACCAGAGATTGGGTAGTTTATAAACAACAAATTTATTTCTCACACTTTCAGAGGCTGGAAGTCCAAGTCCAGGGTGCCTGCAAGGTCAGGTGAGGGCCCTCTTAGGTCACAGGGACTTCTAGTTGTGTCCTAACTTAGGAGAAGGGACTAGGGAGTTCTGTGGGATCTCTCTATGAGCACACTAACCCCATTCATGAGGTCTCCACCCTCATGACCTAAGCATCTCCCAAAGGCTCTACCTACTAGTACCATCACCCTTGGGGTTAGATTTTCAATATATGAATGTGGGGAGGGACAATCAGACCATAGCAGTTGTCTTTTCATCCTCTTAACAGGGTCTTTCATGGAGAAAAAGTTTTTAATTTTGATGAAATCTAATTTATTAATGTTTCCTTTTATGGAACATTCATTAGTATAAGTCAGAGCTTTTTGCTTCTCTTTGGATACCAAAGACCTTTCTAGTTTTCTAGTTTTACATATTACGTTTACGTTCATAATACATTTTGAGTTAATTTTTGTATAAGGTATTTCTTTATTAATTTTGGGTAAAGCTGAGGTTTATATTTTTGCCTGTGGATATTTAGTTGCTGGACATTGTTGAAAAGGCAATCCTTTTTCCATTGAAGTGCTTTTGTATTTTTGTCAAAAATCAGGTGGGCATGTTTGTGTTTTGGCTATTTATGGTCCCTTAAGAGTCCATGTGAATTTTAGGATGGTTTTTTCTGTTTCTACAAAAAAAGTCATTGGGATTTTGATAGGAACTGTATTGAATCTGTAGATCGCTTTGGGTAATATTGACATTTTAACAATAGCAAGTCTCCCTATCCACGAACATGCGATATTTCCATTTATTTATATTTTCTTTAATTTTCTTCAGCAGTGTTTTATAGTTTTCATTGTATGTCTTTCCCTTCCTTGGTTAAGTTAATTCCTAAGTATATTATTCTTTTGGATGGTATTGTAAATGGAATTATTTTTGTAATTTCCTTTTCAGATTGTTCATTGTATATAGAAATGCAATCGATTTTTGTGTGCTGACTATCCTGCTACTCTGCTGAATTCATTTATTCTAACAGCTTTTTTGTGGAGTCTTTATTATTTTCTACATATGAGATCATATCATCTGCAAACAGATAATTTTACTTCTTCTTTAACCAGTCTGGATGCCTTTTGTTTTTTTTCTTGCCTAATTGCTCTGGCTAGAACTTCCACTGCTATGTTGAATAGAAGTAGAGAAAGTGGGACTTATTCCTGATCTTAGAGGAAAAGCTTTCAATCTTTCACCATTGAGTATGATGTTCACCATAGGTTTTTCAAATATCACCTTTATTGTGTTGAGATAGGTTTTTTCTGTTCCTAGTTTGTTGAGTGTTTTTGTCATGAAAGGGTGTTGAATTTTGCCAAACGCTTTTTCTACGTCAGTTGAGATGATCATGTGATTTTTTTCCTTCATTCTGTTAATGTGGCGTATTATACTGATCAATTTTCATATGTTGAACCATCCTTGGGGAATAAATCCCAGTTGGTCATGGTGTACAGTCATACGCCACTTACCAATGGGGATATGTTCTAAGAAATGTGCCATTAGGTGATTTTATTATTGTGTAATCATAGAGTGTACTTACACAAACCTACATGGTATACCTACTGCATACCTAGCCTCTGTGGTATAGCCTGTTGCTTCTAGTCTACAAACCTGTCCAGTATGTTACTATACAAAACAACACAAGATTAAATCAAGCACAAGAGAATGATACAATCAACAGATGTGGTTAACATGAGATGTATGAGGCCGCTGCTGGCATAACACAACATACTGTTTTATAGCAGAGTTGTTTTTTTATAAGTAGTAAGAGTACACTCTAAAATAACAAACGTATAGTAGAGTAAATACATAAACCAGTAACATAGTTGTTTATTTTCATTAGCAAGTATTATGTATTGTACGTAATTATATGTGTTATAATTTTATATGACTATCAGCTCAGTAGATTTGTTTATACCAGCATCACCACAGATATGAGAGTAACATGTTGTGCTGTGATGTTACCACAGCTACGATGTTACTAGGTGATAGGAATTTTTCAGCTGTATTATAATCTTATAAGACCACCATTATATATGGAGTCCATCGTTGAACAAAATGTCATTATGTGATACACGATTGTATAATCCTTTCAATATGCTGCTGAATTCTGTTTGCTCATATTCTGTTGAGGATTTTTGCATCAGTATTTATAAGGGGTGTTGGTCTTTAGTTTTTCTTTCATAGTGTCTTTGTCTGGCTTTGGTATCAGGATTTTGCTGACCTCATAGAAAGTTAGGAAGTGTTCCCCTCTTCAATTTTTTGGAAGTTTGGGAAGAACTGCTATTAGTTCTTTGAATGTTTGGTGGAATTTGTCAGCAGAGTCATCAAGTCCAAGGCTTTTCTCAAATGAGAGTTTTTGATTATCGAATCAGTCTCAGTAACTGTATAAGACTGATTCTTCCCATGTTATTCTTCTTTTCAAAATTGTTTTAACTATTCTAATTCCTCTCCCTTTCCATATAAATTTTAGAATAATGTTATCCAGATCTATAAAAACTCTTGCTGGAGTTTTGATAGGAATTATGTTAAACCTTATATCATTTTGTAGAAAATGGACAGCTTTAATATATAGAGTCTTTGAACATATGAACATGATATATCTCTCCATTTAGGTTTTCTTTGAGTTTTTCATCAGTGTTGTGTAGTTTTCAGCATGGAAGTCCCATAAATGTTTTGTTCAATTTACATCTAAGTATTTCATTCTTTTAAGTAATTGTAAATGACATTGTATTTTTAATTTCAATGTCTTGTGTCCATTGCTGATATATAGAAATACAATTAACTTTTGTATGTTTGCCTTGTAACCTCCAACCTTGCTGAACTCACTAGTTCTGGGAATTTTTTTTATAGATTCCTTAGAATTTTCTACATAGACAGTCATGTCATCCTTTTATCAAATTTCAGCATGCCATATTTGCTTCACATTTTTAAAAAGAATTGAGCAGTACATTTACAATTCTCTTCCTCTACTTCCCCAGATATAGTTATCATTATCATGAATTCATTGTTTATTGTTCCCATATGTATTTTTGTACTTTTATTATATATGTTTGTATATTCATGACCACTATATAATTTTCTAGGTTTCAATTTTTTAGTTTTACATAAGTGTGTACCTTTCTGCATTTGCTTTTTTATATTTAACATCATTTTTCCACAAGATTTATCCCTTTTATAGAGTGATGCCAAGTTCATCTAGCTGCTGTGTTGTATTCTATTGCATGAATTTATATTCTTCTATTGATGGACATTTAAGTTGCTTCCATTTTTTTGCTATCTGTTTTGGTTTTATCGATTTCTATGAGTTTATTATATATTCTGGATTCTAATGTTTGTGGTTATTTGTGTTGCCAACATCTAGACTTTGGCTTGTCTTTTAATTTTCTTTATGGTGGCATATTCTGTAGAAATTAGGTCAAATGAATAAATTATTTTATAGTTTGAGCTTTTTATGTCATCTAAGACACAATCCTACCCTGAGTTCATGATATTTCCTTATTTAAAAATTTTCTTATATTGGTCTTTACCTGGAGTTTTTCTTTGTTATCATTGTGAGGATGAAGGATCTAATTTTATCATTTTCCATTTGAGTAGCCAGTTGTTTCCAAATACTTTGTCAATAGCCCATTCTTTACCCATTGATTTCTAAGATTACTCCTATAATATCAGATTTCTTTATAATTTTTGGCTTCATTTCTGAGCTCTTCTATTTGTCCCATTGCTTTATCTGTGTGTCCCTACATCAATAAATATCTTACTGTTTTAATTATTCTAGCCTAAAATAAGCCTTTGATATCTGATAGTGTGGCTCCTCCTTGTTCTTCTCTTAAAGAATTATAGCTATTCATGGTCTTTTCACCTTCAGTATAAATTCTAATATCAGCTTGTCAAATTTCACATAAAACCTGTTGGGATTTTAATTAAAATTTACATTTTTACTCTTTTAGTCTTACTGTCGTACTTTTCCATTTAAGTCTTCAGTAGCCTTCAGTGTCCTTCAATTTGGAAGTAAACTTCTTTGTCTGTAGTCTTTTTGGTAGTTTATTGGATGTATCTCAGATTTCTGAGTTATTTCTTTTCGTGTGTCATTTACTCAGTGTATAAGGAAGGATTAGTATCTCTTAACATTTTGGTTTATCTAGATTTCAAAAGAACATATAAACTATACGAATGTATAACCTTACTTTTCAGTAGTAGGAGAAACACAAAGTGCCATTTAGTAAATTTAAATCTGGAAGAACAGCATTTTGCAAATAGGAAGGTAATGTGCATAACAATACCTTTACTTCTTTCATTTTTTATTATTTTTGTAGAATATCTCACTTTACCTTTTAGCTTATATGATTTGAGTGGTTTCTTTTGTGTTTTATGTGCCTTGGGTAAACTAAGTCAGATTTAAAAAGAAATTTAATCTCTCACCACATACACAAAAAAATGGTAATTATGTGACCTGATGAAGGTGTTTGTTAGCTAATGCTGTGGTGGTGATCATTTTGCAGTATATATGTGTATCAGATCAACATATTGCACACATTAAACTTTCACAATGTTATATGTCAGTTATACCCCAGTACAGCTGGAAAAAAATAAGGAAACTTCAAAGGATTGAAATCTTCCGTAGTAGGAGACCTGTGTTGGGGATCCATTTGAGATTTGTAGCCAGAAATTTAAAATGAATCCCCAAAGATTTTCTTGTTAGCAAGGTTCAGTGCTTTGGGTATAAGGATAAGAGGTAACTAGTTGACTCTAACCAGGGGTGAGACCATTCCAAGAAAGTGAGAGGTAAGGTAGTTAAGAATGGTTACAAGGGTATTTAATATTGAACACTGGAATCTAAATTGAGCAAGAAGAGAAGTGAGGACGTGATGAGGATGGTGGATAGTGGGAAAAGTGGTAAGATTAATACATGTGAGGTATTACTAAGATGAGAGTATTGCTGGAGTACATGAGCTGGAAGGGTAGGAGGTAGTGGTCAAATGTCGAGATGCTTAAAATCAAGATTTTGGAGATGATGCAGTTATTGGAGCGGATGATCAAAGATATGACTGTGGAATAGGAAGCCGGAATGGTATGTTGGACATGAGATTGTGTGATGTAGAGATCAAAGACCTGAAAGGCCTCTGTGTTAGATGTGTTATCCACATGATTGACATCACCAGAGGCAGTTTAGGAGTAGAATAGAAGATAGCAAGGTTCTGAAGGCTTCAGTTGAAGAATGAGGGAGTTGAGAGTAGATGGCATAAACAAGGCAGGAAAGTAAATGATGAAGTCCAATGGCCAGAAATTGAAACATATCCAGGTTTTTGAAGGAAGAGAGAGGGGAAAAGGTTTAGAAGAATCAAGGAGGGATATTCCCCATCTACAGGAAATGTGGAAGAGGAGTTGCAGTCTCCAAATGGAAGGGCTTCCAGCCTGGTTTTAGTTAGGGAACAAAAAGGGAACCTTTCAGGGAGAAGGTTGAAAAGTAAAATTTTCACCCAGTAAGAGCCATTATCATCATTATTATTGTCATCAACATTATTATTAATATTAGATTTTATGACTAGCTATTATGTAATACTGTAACTTCCTTCTGGTCACATCAATAAACTTTATACTGCTATATTGATATATCATTTATTATTGATTAAGTATATTTTGTTTTCTGTAAAAGTTTGGATATCAGCCTATGATAATCATCAAAATATTCTTTATTCATGCATTTTGTAAAAACACGTTTAATCTCATTTGTGGAATAACTACCATATGCCAATCTTATCTATTGCTGGAAATACAAAGATTTGTAAGTTATGAAACCTCTTCTCAAAGAGTATGGATTAGTGAGCTCATCAGAACATAACGTGTGTGTGTGCACGTTTCCATATACACACAGCCAGAAAGATTTTACACACACACACGCACACGCACACAGTCAGACTGTTAGCAGTGGTCACCTCTAAGACAGTGAAGAAAATAAAAGAGGAGAAACGTTAAGGGGAGCTTACCATTTTTAGCCTTTTAATCATAATTAAAAGATTTTTAAAATCTTTTAATAAAATGCATTTATATAGTTCAATAATAAAATATTAAGAATTTATGAAAGTTACAGTTTTTCTTTGTAATAAGTAAAAGGAGAAATTGTGTTTTTTACGCCTCTGTCCTTTTCTTCTAGGCAGGGATACCAATGGGACCAATGCCAACAGCGGGAATGCCTTACCTGGGACAAGCACCATTCCTGGGGATGCGTCCTGCAGGCCCACAGTACACTCCAGACATGCAGAAGCAGTTTGCGGAAGAGCAGCAGTAAGGGACCTCAGGATTCAAGGATAAAGATACATGATAGCAGTTATTTTTAAAATTGTCACATATTCTCTGGTGTAGATTTGAAGCCGAGACAGTCACATTGCCTTTAAAACTCTTTAAAATGCTTTTAAGTCTAAAGCAAGAAGGGAACTTAGAGATTCTCTAATTTACCCTCTAATTTTACATCTAAGGAAAGTGAGCTCCAGAGTAATGAAGCAACTTGTCAGTCCAGGTTACATAGTTAGGTGCAAAGCCTGGACCCAAATGCAGGTCTCCTGATTCCCAGAGTGTTGCTCTTCACTTTGACACTGCTTCCCAGGTGGAAGTTTCTCTTTTAATATGCAGAAAACAAAGTGTGTTTTTACCTTGTCTACCTCCCTGTCTGTTTTTTGAAATTACTTTTGAATGCAAAAGGTTGTCTCTTCCCCTTGCAAATTAGACAAATTCTATCATTTAGAAAAATCATTTACAGACTCATTTCATATATTTTTAAATTAACATAGTGTGAAAATAGGATTGTCATAAGAAAATTAGATATAATTAGCAGAGTAGTTTTTTAGTTCTAAAAATGTAAGATCTATTGCTGAAATTGTTAGTGGAAATATGAATATAACACAGTTGATGGTCCCTGAAGCTGGTTCTTTACCACGTTGTTCTTCCCTCAGAAAACGATTTGAACAGCAGCAAAAGCTCTTAGAAGAAGAACGAAAAAGACGCCAGTTTGAAGAACAGAAGCAAAAGCTCAGACTTCTGAGTAGTGTGAAACCCAAGGTAATATTTTCTGCCACCCCTCTACTACAACACACGCACACACACACACGCACACACCCTGCATGTGCACCTTCACACTCATTCAGTGGATTTTGTCATTTAGGCACCAGCCCACGGTGAGGCTATGGTTGATTTCATTTTAGTTTAAGTCCAAAAGTGAAAGATTTTAATTCTTTTGTAAAGACACACTATTATTGAGGGGAATACGATATCGGTCAATCTTCTCAACTCTATCTTGCTACCATTGAAATGTTTGTAATCTTTTCTTGGGAGCATTAGTACAGAATACTTAATATCTAACAACTATATCCTAAAATGTTTATAAATGCGTCTTTAAATATTTATATTCTATCGAGTGTCATTTTGTGCCTTAGTTTTAGACACTTATCAGTGTTTTCCTGACTTGGAGAATTCACTATAAAAAGTATATAATAAAAGTATTGGGAGCAGACTAACATCTTCACTTTTAATTGAGAGGATTTAGGACGAAGTGAGAGATAAGTGAAGAAATATACATACATTTATTGTCTCTTAGACAGGAGAGAAGAGTAGAGATGATGCTTTGGAAGCCATAAAAGGAAACTTAGATGGATTTTCCAGAGATGCTAAGATGCACCCTACTCCAGCATCGCACCCTAAGAAACCAGGTAGTTTTAATTTTAAATTTTTCTTTTGTTGGAAGGTGATTTATAGTCCCTGTGTGTTTAATTGGCCATGATATGTATGTGAAGAGTCAATGCTGAACTGTTCCTTCAAGTACAGATTTAGATGTTTTAAATTTTACAGTGGGTTAACAGCTCTGATCGGTAACTATCTTAGGAAGAGAAAACCTCTTTGTCTTCTAGTAAATATCAGTACGACAATTTCACTTGTAAATCTTTTGTATAAATGAGTATGTTAACATTAGTAAAATCCATTCACTCAAAGCAAATGTAATAAAGGAGTTTATCATTTTATTCTCATTGTTAAGAACTTTACTTTTTATGACGTAGTTCACATTTTACTCAATGTGATTAAACTTGCAAATTTTTTAATGCCCCTTTAAGAAAGTGATGGGGGAAGAAAGTCACAGGTTTAATAATGCTCCTTGTGAAATTTTAGTTTCTTTAATACATTTCTTTGTAGTTTTATTATCATTTATCATCAGATAAACAACAAAAAAGTGCCTATCTAGAGCAGGGTAAAGGGATCCTTTTTGTTTTTTTTGTTTTTTGAACATTAAGCTGTTGAAATGAGTGTTTTACATAACTGTTACCACATCCTTTTTTTAAAATTTGATATTCGACATTTTATTCTCAACTGATTTCAAGAATAACATACCATTAATAGGTGAACAGTTTTCATAAATCATTCAGCTGATCAAGTACTATTTTCTGCTGGCACAAATTATATTGATAAATTTTATCATAAATTCTAAAGTATATAAAAAGAGTTTCCAGCCTTTTTACCACAAAAGGCCTCTTTTAATCCTCCCCCCATAGACTATTTACCTTAAAATATTGAGTATGCAAACTGTATTGACTATATAATTTTTGTACTTCTTATTAATCATATAATGAGCTGTGAGAGAGTTGATAAGCCAAAATATATGCCCCACAGAATTAATATAATTCCAGTGAGGTACAAAGAAACATTGGTTTAGCCTTTGCAGCCTTATTACTAATAAATAGTCAGGGTTCATTTAAAAAACATTCATAGTAGCTTTCAGTTTTCCATTACTACTATTTTCTACCAGTACTGGTCTGAGAACCCAAATGGAGAACTGAAATCTGCTCTCAGTAACCATTATTGGGTTGGAATTTATTGTGGCATGGCTTTTTTCTTTTTTAAACAAAATTAAGGCAATAATTTTGCATACTCATTTCATATCTTTCATAGAACTTTTAGTGCTTGTAGGTTCTATTTCATAGATCCAGAAGTGTCCAAAAAAAAGCACATTGTGTTCTCATTTTTCAAATGAGAGCCTTTTTAAAAAAAAGACTGCCCCTTGTGACATTAGACTTTAGTAAATATTAAAGCAATTCAAAGTAGTTAAAAACATGACAATAATAGTATTGTTAATGAGCCTCATATTAAATGTAGTCCCTGTAGAAGGACTTATTACATAAGTGACTCTCACATTTAAAAAAAAGCCACAGTGATGTTTATATCATTTAAAGTCAAAGATCTTTTAAACATAGTCCTCAGTCAAGGTTTCATTTCTTAAATTGACTGTTGAGTTGTTTGACTTAGCACTTTATGGTGTCCCAGTTTTAATGCTTTTCACAAGAAAATATCACATTGGTAATGTGTTTAATATTGTTGTCTTTTGTAATTTTCATTCCTCATATGGTAGATTTACTGAAATGTGAACTGTGCAAAGTATATGGGTTAGCGATGATATATTAAAAATCACAAGTATGTATTAGCCTCATGAAATCATCAGAATATATGTCTGTCCAAAACATCTTCAGCAGCATTTGGTAGGTTTTCTTATTTCTGGTGTATATTGCTTTGAGAGAATATTATCCAGAAAAACAGATCACTTGAGTTTCAAAAGTAATCACCACCTTGATATAAATTATTTGATGCCAGGGGGCGAATAGTAATAAAAGAAGGAAAGAAATTTTGAATTTTACAATTTTTTGTTTTTGAACCAAATGCAAAATAGCTATAAAACACTTTTTAAAAAGAAAAAAATTGTGTAAATAGACATCGGTGTTTTTGCATTCATTGTATAATTCCATTTGACTTGTTACATGTTATTTCTTGTTCACCTCCACTGTTCTTGTTTAGTATATTCTTTTAAAATTTTACCACATCTTAATTTCTTTCTCCCCATTGATATTCATTTCCATGTGTTTCATTACCATTTTCCATTTTGCAGATTATCCCACATCATCTCATTCTACTAAAACTGTCTCCCCATCACCTGCCTTTCTTGACGAAGAAGAATTCAGTGACTTTATGCAGGGGCCTGTTGAAGTTCCCACATGTGGGCCTTCTTCCACTTCCCAGCCTTTTCAGTCTTTCCATTCCACCACCCCACTTGGCCAGTTGCATACACAGAAGGCTGGAGCACAGCCTCTCCCTCCAGGTCAGATTCCAGTGTCTTTTGCCTTACATGGTGTCCCTAGGCAAACTTCTTATTTCTCTCCTGCTTCAGCCTTATACAAGGTACAGGGAGCAGGTAACTCCTGGAAGATTAATAAAGTATTCTTAAGATAATCTAGGATCATTTATTTCTCTTATATAAGTAGAAGAATACAATGTCGTTGGCAAAGAAACATGTTCCTAAATATATGATTACTATCGAAATCCAAAGAATCTAGATTTTTGAATTCAGGGCTAGGCAGGCTCACTTTCCAGAAAAGTGATTTAAAACTTAAGCTCCTAAATTGGGAGCTGTTTAAACCACCTTAGAACTTTAAAAAACAAACTGATGTCCTTAGGAGATTACTCTTGTTTGTGAAAATCACCGTTATCGTTTTAAGAATGATGAGCCAGGGAAAGCTGCTTTAGAAGGTCTCTAGTTTAGGTTCTTCATTTACTATCAGTTTGCCCTCAGACAAATCTTTAAACATTTCTGTACCTCAGTTTTATCACTTGTGAAATAATAGGGGAGGGGCAAGTTACATACTATGTCTTGAGATATAGAATAGTGCTGAGAGGAATCTTTGCCGTTGTGTCGTTAGTCCAAGCTTTCTCAGTTGGCAGATGTAGAAACAGACCCAGAGATGATGTTACTGGCCAAGGGTCTCCCCAGTAGTTAGTGGAAGTGTCTGTATCTTGTAAGGATGGCCAAATTTCTAAGGTATTACTCTTTCCACTGTACCATTCTTCCTACTGTCTGATGAAATTCTTGAGAATCAAAGTATATAATGATATTTCAGTACTCTAAAATCTCTAAGTCTCTTAAGCCCTATGCAAATGTGCAGTGATTGGATTATTTCAAAATTTGCATTATATGCGGCAGATTCCCCTTAGAATCTGGGGGTGGAAATAGATGATTGGAAAAATTAGAAATCTGCAGTTATATACAAATAATCCTTCATGCTGTTTGTTTAGGCCCTTCCTTGGAGGAGAAGCTCCTAGTATCTTGTGATATAAGTACATCTGGGCAGGAACAAATTAAATTAAATACTTCTGAAGTTGGGCACAAAGCCCAGGGCCCAGGTTCCAGTAAGAACCATCCCAGTTTAACGGCCAATAACTGGGGTGCTGTAGATGGACGTGTAAGTGGTACCACAACTGCAGAGGCAGAACAGACTTCAGACCAAAACCTGCCCATTGAAGAGAGTGGTGAGCTCATGAAATATTCAGCAAAAAGTTCGTTTAACTAAATGTCGCTCAAGTGCTAACACCTTAAGCATTAATCTTAAAATGAATGCTGCTTGATTTTGCTAATCAAAATTTTGCTTAAAATATATTTAATGCATTCCTTTCTCCAATTAACCCCTACGATTTTGCTCTCAATTCTTTCAACACCTGTTAATCTTTTAAAAAATTTTTTTGACAGTTTTTTAATCAGAATGATTTCTGAAATTTCTTTTACAAAAACTTTTTCCCCCTCTTGCACTTCATGTTCTTCCATAAAGTTTGAAAAGTTATAATTTAACTTGAAAAGTCACCAATGAGAATATAGTTTTGCTTCTCTGAAATAAATCATACACACTGCTGCCTAAAAGAGATCAAATTTTTCTAAATTCAGCTTGCAGAGATGAATTAGAATGTGGGCAGCTTAGGAGGTAAACTTTTGTAATATATGTGAAATGGTGCAAACCCTGTAGTGATTCAGAATATTTATTTGGTACATCTTAGGGTTTTTTTAGTTTACTCTTTAGGACATAGTTAATGTATCAGAGTTGTTTAGAAACCAGATCTTTTAGTTGTATTGGTGACTTTTTTTTAGTGTCTCCAGCCAGTGCTCTTTTGAGTCAGTGTGATTTCCTTATCTTGTACATGGACCATTATATACATTAAATAATGTTCCTTGTCTTCTAGGTGTAGGAGTATTTCCCTCACAGGATCCTGTTCAGCCCAGAATGCCTCCTTGGATTTACAATGAGAGTTTGGTTCCAGGTAAATAAGCTTCTTTGTCCAGAATTCCCATCTGGATATTTTGCTTTAAATGTTGAAAATAGTTAATATGTTTGTTACAAAATACGCGGAAGGAATTGTAACTTTTTTCTTTTTTTTTCTTAAAGAGTACAGAAAGTTACATAGATCTAGTGTTTCGTAATACTGCCTCATATATGAAATAACTAAATGTCAGAGAAATGTTTTTGCTTTCATGTTTTATTGACCATCAAATACATTATTTTTAAAAGATTTTCTCAGATTTATCATGCTTTAAAAGACATTATCAAATATTTATTTCATAGATTATTAGAAACTTAACCGGACTCCTGATTACTTTATATTTTTAAAAACAATCTTATTACTTTTTTGTAATGTGATATTATATGAGGTAAGAGACCGTGGCATCTTTTCTACACTAGAAGACAATATTTACTTATTTCTTGAAATATATTATTACCGCTGAGCCAAAAAATCAGTAAGGAGCACATTTCATATTCAACTGATACAAGGGAAAAGTCTATTTAAGCTATGGTTTATGTACCCAGAATAATGACTATTACAGCAGTATATGTTAATTGAAATAAATTGTAACTTACTCAATTTACTCTACTTTGCCAACCTCTTGTAAACTAAAGGTATCAGATCTTTAGTTTCCTAGATTGGTTGTAGACTAAAGTTGTTCTACACTTGATTAAATAAAAGCCATGCAAAAGATCCCTATAGCTGAACTTCTTTTTGGAAGAAACCAGTAGTGTCTACTTTACATTGTAATCACATAATCATGAGTTGAAAGTTAAGTATGGGACTTCAGTTGTATATAAATATAATAGGTTTTCTTCCAATTGCCCATTATACAGTTTTAATCTTATCTTCTTCCTCTCTGTCTTCAAGCCAAACAAATTTTGGATTTTAGCATGTTTTGGAGTTCTATCCATTTTCTTCCAGCTTGTATTTCTTTCTTTCTTCTCCTTCCAAACATGCATGCACACATAATTTCCTAGCCAAAATATATGTTATCAATTAACCTGTAATCCATATTTAAATTATAGATATAAAATTTTTTTCTTAAACATCTTTCTCTGCCTACCTTAGCCCTACCCACTTTCAGCCCCCAAAACTTCTCTAACCAGGGTTGCCAGATTTAGCAAATAAGCATACAGAACCTCCAGTTAAATATGAATTTCAGATAAACAGCAAAGAGTTGTTTAATATAAGTATATCCTGTGCAATATTGGCATCCTGTATTTTACATGGCAACTCTATCTCTAACAGCCTTTCTCACTTTGTCTTTTGGAAACCCCATTTTATTGTGAAAAACTCTCCCACAGTCCCTTTTTTCTGCTTCCCCACCATAACTGAAACTGTCTTTCTTTGCAGGCTCTGTTTCCATAGCACCTTACCCAATGATATTTTCTCTCACAGCCTCTAATTCTCTGGGGCAGGGAAAAGGTGGTGTTGGTGTAACTGTTGCTTCCAACTGCTGTTTTTCAACTATTCCCACCGTTATTATTCCACAACTGTTCTTTTAAAGTCCAAAGCATTTGCCTATACCACCTTCATCTTATTTTTATTACTGTCTTCTACTGAATTTGAAGACTTTCTCTTACCTTGGTCCCAAATTTTCATCTTTAGGACCGAGCTCCAGACCCCAATTGTCTGCTGGATATTTCCACTTGAATTTCTTTCTAGCAGTGCAAAGCCCTGACGTGGCTTTAGTTCTATTAAAGCAGTTCAATTTAAGCTTATTCTTGTACAAGCAAAAAAATCAATCAGTTCTAATATGTTTACATTTGTAATCTGGTCTTTCCTTTAATAGATGCCTATAAGAAAATCTTAGAAACCACAATGACTCCAACTGGAATAGATACTGCCAAACTCTATCCCATTCTGATGTCATCTGGACTTCCCAGGGAAACTCTTGGACAGATATGGGCCTTAGCTAATCGAACTACACCTGGCAAACTTACTAAAGAAGAACTTTATACAGTTCTCGCCATGATAGCAGTTACACAGGTAGACATTGTTTCTTAAGTTAGATTAAGTAACTTTCCAATGTAAATTGAAAGAATATGAATCTTTTTTGACTACAACCCCATAGAATTTCTTGTACATTAAAATTTAAATAATTTTCAAGATACAGTACTTCAAAAATGTATAATTTATATGAAGCGCATACTAGCAAAATACTCCTTTGTTTAAAGACTGTACCCCTTCTGAACTTGAAAGTTAGTAATAAATGAAATTACTCACTGTCCTTTGAAGCCCTTATTTAAAATTCCTTAGATATTGATAAAGTATTCTCTGGTAGTAATTTTTCTTATATTATGAAATCATTTGTAATATATGTAATCTTGATTTGATTATAGTAAATTAACCAAACTTATCAGAGAGTAAAATGTCACAATTGATATGTGTTGGCCATTTCTTTGCTAAATATTAGATTTTTGTTAACCTTGTAACTTTTTTTGTATCAAATTCTTGAGTTTTGGGAGAGTTAGCATAGAAACATATCAAAGCTACAGATTTTACATTTATGTCCCTGTTTGTCAGATTTAGATTGTATGTAGTTTGCAATCTCCTAAAATGTTTCCATTTTCCTCCTTTTTTGTGTAGAGGGGTGTTCCTGCCATGAGTCCTGATGCTTTAAACCAGTTCCCAGCAGCTCCTCTTCCATCTTTAAGTGGCTTTCCTATAACTTTGCCTACGGCAGTGAGTCAGCCTACTGGGATGCCTTCAGGCCCTGCAGGCTCCCTGCCCCTCAACCTCGGACAGCCAGTCATGGGCATTAACCTTGTTGGACCAGTGGGGGGAGCTGCAGCCCAGGTTTCTAGTGGCTTCATGCCAGTGTACCCTGCAAATCAGGTAAATGGAGAAACTGTGTATTCCAGATAATCCCTGGAAGTGAATCTATCCTTTTTTTCTGGGGATGCAAAGAAGATTCTGGATTATGATGGACACTGGAGGTGAAAATTAAACAATATTAAAACAATACAAAATTTAATTTTTATTATTTAAAAAGTATGAAGCAATTTGCTAAACCTTAAGATACTTGAATTTTGGCTAAAAGTTTATTGTTTTTTATAGTATATACATTTTAAACATCAAGCCCAGTAAACTTAATGAAATTCTTAGGCTATATCTTTGAAGAAGCAGTTAAACTTGAAATTAAAATGCTTCCATTTATTTTTCACTTCTCAGATTAGCAAAAATTTTTTAAAACATAGTATTTAGTGTCAGTGAAATTGTAGGAAAAGGATTTATTAGTACAGCTTTTTTGGAAGGCACTTTTGACAATAGCTATCAAAATTCTAAATATCTATGTATCTTCTGACCTAGCAGTCATGCTATTAGGAATCTATCTCACAGAAATAGTAACAAATTATAGCAAAGCTGTACAAGGATATTGTTGTAGCATTGTTTGCTAGAGTAAACAATTAGAAATAGCTAAATGTCCATTAGGAAAAAAAAAATTTATATAAATTTTGGTTCGTCCATACAGTGGTAAACTATTTGATCATTAAAATGAATGAGATAGATATATACTGCATTGAAAAGATGTCCAAGTCATACCATTACATTTTTTAAAGAGCAGAACAATATAGTATAAGCTCATGAGCTCATTTTTCTATAAAGCAAATGAACTGTTAACAGTACTTCTAGATTATGGGATTAGGAGTCAGTGTTCACTGTTGACTTTATATGTGTGTGATGGATTATAATAAATTTATATCACGTTTGTAATTTACAAACTTGTATAAAATGTGTTTTAAAGATGGCAGGTTCTCCATAATCTATTAAATGTGATTTAGCTATTTGAAAGTTGTTCAGATTAGCCCTTTAAACCAGTTTGGGTTTTTTTGGTTTTTTTGTTCGTTTGTTTTTTACCATTTGTACAGAGAGTAACAATAATACAAGACAAGATTTCTGCCTTAAGCACTTGCATTGCTGTTTTATCTAGAAGATGTTCTTCAGTAATTAGGTAGTGTGATACCTAAATGCAGAAATTTAAAAGATAGTCCTTGAATTTGACAGATGGAGATTTGTTATTTACTATTTTATCAATCTGATGGTTTCGATTTTAATATCCTCTACACCTAGGTGGTGAAACCAGAAGAAGATGACTTCCAAGATTTTCAAGATGCTTCTAAGTCAGGATCCCTTGATGATTCATTCACTGATTTCCAAGAGTTGCCGGTTTCTTCAAAAACAAATAATTCTCAGCCTGGAAACAGGTAGAAAAAAGTTGAATATAGTTAAGATCGTATTTAATAATTTGAGAAAGAGGCATCCACAACAAGAAGTCTAAATAAGAGAATTAAGACTCCTTACTCTCATTCTTTTCTTGAATAATCCCTTCTTTATTCATAGTTTTACTCTTCAAACTTCCCTCCTCATTGTCCACATTAAACTTTAGCTCCGACCATTTCCTCCTGGCACATACCTGCTTGCCAATATTTTATTTGCCTGTGCTAGACCTGATTTATTATAGCTGAGTGCATCTGTGCAATGATGACTTCATGTTCTTGTAGTGGATCCAGGTCTTCAACTGTTAAAAAGCCTTTTAGGCAGGGGCACATAATTTGATATTTTTGCAATGTAATATAGTATTGATTTTCCACAGAAATCACAATTCAGAAATATAAATATGATTATTCACATCTCTCTTAAATTTAAGTTGAAATCAGTGGCTTTTAGGCCTTCATATTTCCGTTTGCATAGACAGTTGCATAAACATCTCTCTTATGTTTTATGTACTAGCTTAACTTTTAGGTACAGTAACTGATTATGTTCTCAATACCTTTCTCTCATTTTTAAAAAGTACTTAGACACTTCTTCCATAGAGTGGAACATACCAGACTTTGAGTAAGCAATGCGATTTCTTTGGTTATTTTTGGAACTTGTTTTTGTCAGGGTACATATTCTATTTCTCTTATGTTCCTATTTTTGCAGTTCCATTCATCTTTTTCCTTTTAACCAGTTGATAATCTGTCAACACTTCCTGCATAGATACTGTAATAAGAACTGAGGGTAGGCTTTATGGAGTATTACCAATTAGGGAAAGAATTATTCTGATTTTAAGAATGTATCAAATACATGTAAATGACACATAGAAGAAAAAGATGAAGCATGTGACTTTAAAGTACTGGGATTTCCAAGCCCAGTCACCAAGTGAAAAACATGTTATTTATTTTGGCTCCGTTTTCTCTCCTGTACCATCATCAACTGTCAGCTCTGCTTGACTTGGAAAAGGCCATCGGTGATCTTGCTTCTGCCTTCTCTCTCAACTATTGTCTTTTCACCACAGCTTGTATTCCAGCCATCCCAAAACAACTTCAGACTCTCCATGCTCTTTAAAGCTTATGGCCTTTTACATTCTATTCTATTCATCCTGAAATTGTTTCTGTAGTTGATTCTAGCTCCATTGCAAAACTCAGGTTAATATGGGAAATTTTTACTAACCCCTCTTGATCAATTTCTACCTCCAAGATGAGTTAAGGGCCCCTCTCTTTCTACTGTCAAGGTACCTTATGAATATCTGTGCCCTAATTATAATTACTAATTCACCTATTTCCCTCACTAATCTATAAATACCTGAAGACAATCTTTCATGTGTTTATATGTCATACTTAGCCCATGATATGTAATTAATAAAGGTTTGTTGGATGATTAGATTGTAGTATGAAGGTTATAAACTGAATTTATCAAATTGGTGGTTCATTCCTCTGAGAATAAACCTCTTTTAGTAAATGAAATGAAAATTTGGGCATAGAAATTTTTAATAAGATGGTGCCCAAACTTGAGATATATGGAGTATTAGCAATTTTGTGTCACATTATCTCCACATAATAGTTTACTTTCATATACAGCCATTCTTTGCACATTTTTCTTTTTCAGTTCTGATTTGACTACTTCCATGCTTTCCTTGCAAGAAAACATTTTGCTCATGTCTAAGAATCCACTCATTGTTTGCTTATTCATTCAGAAACATTTACTTAGCATCTGTTATAGGCCAGACACTGGTGTAGGCACTAGAAATACAGAAGCAAAAAACACCGTTCCTGCTCTCAAGAAGCTTAGTTTTATCTAGGTATTTATATTATCTGATAAAACTCTCTTAGGATTGGTCCTTAAATGTGTGTATATGCATATATAATGAATTCCCTAATTGATGATAATCTATATTACATATTGTGAGTTTATTTTAAAAGGATATTTGTTAAATTGAAATATGAATAGCTAAGCCTAGGTGGGACCACTTTGGGCAGTATTTTTAAGCAGAAAATGGGCATTTGTCCGAGAAGATGAAGACAAGTAAGGTATTAGATGTAGGCTGGAGTGGAGAGTATTGTTAGTCTGAAAAATTACATTAGTTAGGGGTGGCACCAGTTGTGAGGTGTTTTATGATTTGTGGCATAATCTATAAAGCATTTTAGAAACAAATGGCGTGATGAAAGTGATTCCTACTACTGTATGGGATAAATTCAACTGCCATGGTAATCCTGTTGTGAGATGATGAGAGGTACTCTGGGTTTAAGAGTTACAGATACTGAAAAGGATTTATCTGAGAAATTGGATGGACTCAATATTGAACTGGATGTCGAAGTCAAAGGAGAACTAACACATGAGTAGGCATGAAAGGGGACATGGAAGATGGCAGTATCATTTATTTATCCATTCAGAAAATACTTAGTATGTCTCAAGCACTAGGGAGCCTAGAATAATAAATAAGGCAGACATGGTGCACTGATGACTGAATAGTTCAAAAGGATTAAAGTGTAGGGGTTTTGAGTTGGTTAGTTTTATTTTGCTTTTTAAATGGGTATATTGAACAACTAAGTAAAACCATCTACCTCAGACATATGGAGTGATTGTAAAACATAAATGGATTCACTAGAGAAAAAGCAAAATACATATTCTTTACAGTATCATCTTTCAGTAAAATTCATGTTTTTAAATTTTAAACACTCTGCTTCTCTCACTGAGTATCTTTCATTAGTATTAAAAAGTAGAAATAACTGTTTTCATGTTTAGAACAGATAATTACTTTATATAACTGGCATAAACACTTTCATAGTGATTACTGTTTGGTTTTTTTAAAAATAATTTCAGAGGAAGAACTGGAATGAATTATTCATTTGTAATATGTGTAAAATTATAATCTGAGTCATAGCTTTTTTGAATGGAATTTTGTTGACTTCAGTCAGCTGTACTTCATTACCCTAAAGAGCCACCATTTTTCTTCAATTTTGAAAACAATTTTAAAGTTAATAATATTCAATTAAATGTCACATTTAGAAGATTTTACCAATGGGCTTTAAAAGAGCATAGCTAAAGTCGGCAGGTCATGAAAAACAAATAGATCGTTCAGCTTTGTGTTTTTCCTAAGACATTAATTACCTTTATTCCTATGTAACATTCTGTTCAATGAGTTATAGTTTAATTACTTGTAAAAATTTTAAAAATTCACCCATAATGTATAGGTGATGACCTATTTGTCAAGATCAAATATGTAGTGTTGTGAAATTATAATATTTGATAACACTAAGTCCTAAAGCACTGTGGACCCCCATTAGCATGCATGTGCAAGAGTTGGGTTTCTTACCTTGCTTGGAGGCCACTGATAAGAAGATTTAAATGACTGTGGAAAGATTTTTGCTCTACGGCAAAGAACTCAATAGAAATCCATTTATATCACACGTGTGTGCGGTATTGAATGACACAAACCAGTGGTGGAATGTAGTTATTCATATGTAAAGGTTGTTCTTCTTGGGAGCTGCCTGGGTCTGATAAGAGAGAGGGGGAGAAAAAAGCAATGCTTTTATAGTATGTGTTTTAGCCGTCCAAGAATACCCACACAGATACTACTCATTACACTATTTTTCCATCCAGGGAGAAATATGTCCACAGGCAAAAGTATCTTCATCTAATTTTGAAGTGATTGTTGTTTTGCTACAAAGATAGCTTCTGGAACCGCTGATGTGATTCTTGTAAAAATGCAAATTGTATTAACTCTACTGCTGCTTATCAGATGTGTGAACTTCTGCCAGTAAGCAATGCAATATGATCAAAAGAAAAACGATTTACATCTTGGCTCGAACAACAGTTTATAAATAGATTTTTTTCTTAACTATTTCACCTCCGCATTCTGACCCCATTTTAAAGAATAATTTCTATTAAGGTTAACATAATTTACTTTAAAATGCTGGATATACCTTTTTGGAGCAGTTCGCTTTTGCAGTTTTATAGACCTTAGGTTAAAATTGCAGGTCATCATTCTATAATCTACTTCCAATGCCATTCCAGTGGTTTTTATGGCTTAAAGAGATGATTAGATGGTCATTGTGGATCTGCCCCCTCTTTAAATAATCAAGAAAAGAGTTATTGGTTGGGTGTTATTTCAGTATATTTTTCCAAGGAAAAAGATGTTATCTTTAGTCATTTGTGGTGTATATATATAGTTTCTTAGTTTTAAAACGGGGAATCATGAGTTTTAACTAGCTACCTCTTTGCCACTTTAATTCTAAGCTCTTACTTGATGATAAAGGAAGGATTAAATGTTCTAATCATTAAGAAATATTTCTTTTTTCTTTTAGTGCCCCTTCTTTGTTGATGCCACTTCCTGGAACTAAAGCATCAACGTCAATGGATAAGTATGCTGTGTTTAAAGGAATTGCAACTGACAAGTCCTCTGAAAATACTGTTTCATTTGGAGGTAACAGCAGTTCGTAAATTCATAAATCTGTTAATGTAAATCTTTGTTTTTAGTGTTGGACTTTTATGGTAAATGTGTAAAATGGTTATGCCACATGCTGAGTGTGTCTGGGCAACCCAGTCTGCTTGCTTTCTTGAGTTGTGACCTCAAGGTTCCTAACCTCACTTGAGCTTCTGTCTTTTCATCATAGAGCCTGGTGATAAATATAGTGCTTTCAGAGAACTTGAACAGACAACAGAAAGTAAATCCTTAGGTAAGTTTTTGATTCCTTAAATGGATAAATTATTTCAATTTCTAATGAAAGATCTTCGATAATTCTTTCAGTGACACTCCTGAACATTATTTTATTGTGTGTAGGGTTTCTCTCCTCCCTCCTACTTCCCTTTCCCTTTCCCGGCCCCCCCTTATCCCCTCCTCCCCTTGCCCCGTCTCTCCCCCGACCCCACTGTGTGTGTGTGTGTGTGTGTGTGTGTGTAAATTACAAGGAAGCAAAGTGTGGTGCAGTTATTGGGAATTATTTTCTAACATTTAGGGCTAACCCCAAATCAATGCAGTTTTCTCTGAAAACAGTGCATTCTTTTCACTGATAGTCTTCAAGCCAACTTAGACTTCTGTATCAAATGGAGGGCAGTGACTACTTTCAGTTATTTTAACGTTCAATGAGACTTGAACTGTTGGCTGTGCAGCAATCTGTGGACTACAAAAGGCAGCAACTAGTCTTTTACTTTTCAAGATTTTCAAAATTGGTTATAATCGAAAGATGAAGTAAGAGGGGTTTTTGTGCATATGTGGTTCCCATCTCTGATAGAAGCACTTATTAAATAGAGTGGAAAAGAATATGGAATGATAATTTGAGATCCTTATATGTAAAGACTGAAAGTTCTGTTTATGGTTATCTACCTTTGTGTACTGAATGCTTAAATTTTGGAACATCCTTCAATCATTTGTTCTCACCCTTCTGCCCAGAGGATAGGGATGGGAGTGGAGAGATGGGAGGAGAATATAGACAAGGTAAGGTATATGTGAAAGTTAAAGTAGAGAGTGTACTGCTTAAATATCTCTAAGAAAGGAAACACCTCTTCTGAAGATGCTCAGTCCCTTACAGCTCTTAGATTCTAGAAATGATTCCTGGTGTTTCATTCAAGACTTTAGGATATAATAACTATTTCTTCCTTTGTGCCTATATTAGGTACTAGGAGTACAAAGTTAAGCCCTAGAGGAATTTTTTGACTTGTTAATTTGTCATTTACTCCCAGCAATGCTTTCATCAATTCTTGGGCCAAGACAAGTCTGGAGCAAAGAGCATAGTTTGATATCAGGGTTCTTTGTGTAGTATGATATGTATGTTATTCCTGGGAAAGGCAGTGATGCCACCAAAATGTAAGCAACACCTTAGTTCTGCTTTTACAGTACTGTATTAACAGAATCCTAGATTGTTGTTGCCGTTTTTGTTTGCTTACTTTCATTACTATCTGTAAGGCTTTCCAAGTAGAGATGCCAACTTTGTTCATTTTAGAATATATTCTACTTGCATTTAAAGTACACTGGCCTAATTTCATCAAAGTTTGTTAGTATCTTAGAATTTATGTTGACTCTTACAGTATTATGTTCAGAGCTGCGAGTTTGTTGAGTTACTAAATGACAGAGTTTACTAATATTTCATTTTTTCTACCCCTACTGTTTAAACCATAAATTAAAGTCTATGAGGAAAATATTCTATGTAGAGAAGCGACACTTCTTATTGAAGTTTTAGTGAAAAGTGATCTCTTTCGAAATGCTTTTAGGGCCTAAAAAGTGGCAATTAGGGAAACTTATGAAGATTCAGAAGCTGACAGAAGAGCTGTCAGTGAAGTAATATGCTTATTGTACCTTCTGATATGCAAGCTTCAAATAACTGCAACTAAATTATTTGCCCGAAAATTCCCTTTGTTTTTGAACTTGTAAACCTACCCATTTTTATTTCTTTTTAACCCTTTCACCCAGCTTACATTTCTAATGGAAAAGTTTACAATTCATCAGTAAGTTTAGTTTGCTGTGGTGATTTCAAAAAATAACAAAGCAAAACTTGTCAATTTCACAAATATTTCAAAGCAGCACATCAAAAATTTACGCTCTGACAAAATTGGCTGCTTATTTTCATTTACAGAAATAATGCAAATATTATCAGTGACATACTTACCTAAAGTACTAAGGTGATTTTTTTTTTTTAAGTTTTAAATCTGCTTTTCCTGTCAATTTGTGAAATTGACTTTAGTTTTATTGATGGTACGTCTTACAAACATAAAATACAAGAATTCTGAATGCTTTCCTCTCTTTCTAAAATTTCCCTAAGAATGTTAAATAGGTTTCTCTGTGTTGATGACATATGCTAGTAAATAATAGTTAAGTATCTCAGATTAGGAGGAACAGTCAGCTTCCATTGTTTTCCACGCTTATTTCATATGATACATCAATGTATATATCATGTTACAAGCACAATATATTTAAAAGTCTGTATTGTTTTAATGACAAATTTAATTTACAACTTTAAATACGTTTTTGTAGTTCATAAAGGAAGAGCTTCAGACACCATTAGAAAACTGAGCTCATCTGCATCCTAACCTCATACCTATGAATGATAACATTGCTATAATAATAAAGGATAAAAAACCTAATAAGAATCATGGCTCCAGATCTTTCTCAGCATCTTAACTGAGTCTATTTAACTATTTATGAGAACTACATTAGTACTTATTTTCTTTGCCTAAAACATTAATTAAAAAATTGTGTCAGTAACCTCATCCTAAGAGTAGAACAATAAATGCTAAAATTTAAATCATATCCTTTGGAAGTTTTAATAATAAGAGTTGGTATTTATTCAAATCCTTTTTAATTTTAATAAGAATAAGCTCTCATTGGTGCAATAAGATGGCCAATTTTAAGAAAAACCCAAGCACTCACAGATTTTTTTCTGTGAGATTCAGTTTATTTGTTGGAGAGTACAGGGAGAAGCGGCTTTACAATGTACCGTTGGCCAGAATGCTTTGCAAATAAGTAGATACCTTTTCAAAACTTTTTATTGAAGTCGCCTTCAAATTAATGCCTCCATATACTTGAGCAAGACCACAGTATCTGATGATATGCTTAACATGCCTAGTTGAGCAAAGTATTGTACATCCTAAATATTAGACTTTTTGTAATACTTTATTGGTACCTGTGATATATTTTTCCTGCTTGAACACCATGTAATACATTTTATCCTTAAAGGGCCACTGTTTTAATGTCTCTCTTCAGTAACCTCCAGCACTGATTTTTTATTCTGTTATACGCTTGGATGGGTAGCCATATTGAGAAAAAGTCCTGAGAGCAGTGCTTTTGGATCTGGCACCAAGAGACATATCACACCAAAGGAGCAAATGAAAAATGATAGGTGCTCTCAGTTTGATTTTTATTTATTTCCTATGATTAGCCTTCAATGTGGAAACAAATACGTAGTTTCTAAAGGAGTATTTGGTAGGGTTTAAACTGTGGTTAAATTATATCAAGCCAGTGAGGGAAATCTATAAAAGTATGCTTGTCATTTAATATGCTGTGCATCATGTGGTTTTCAGCTCAGCATTTTTATTTATTTGGTTGTGTTTTCTCTTTCAGGAGAAAACTTTGCAGAATTCAGATCTGCAGGAACTGATGATGGTTTCACCGATTTTAAAACTGCCGATAGTATATCACCACTAGAGCCACCATCAAAAGACAAAACTTTTCCAGCAGCCTTCCCCTCAGGAGCTATACAACAGAAACAGCAAACACAAGTGAAAAATCCTCTGAACTTAGCAGACTTAGATATGTTTTCCTCAGTTAATTGCAGCAGCGAGAAACCATTATCTTTCTCAGCTGCATTTAGTGCATCAAAATCTGTTTCTACACGACCACAGTCAACAGGACCTGCTGCAGCTGCGACAGCATTGGCATCAACTAAACCTTCTAGTTTGGCTGATGAGTTTGGAGAGTTCAACCTTTTTGGGGAATATTCTAGTCCAGCATCTGTTGGGGAGCAGGATGACTTTGCAGATTTTATGGCTTTCAGTAACAGCTCTATTTCATCTGAGCAAAAGTCAAATGACAAATATGATGCCCTTAAAGAGGAAGCTAGTCCTGTTCCTTTAACCAGCAGCTCGAGCAGCACAGTGAAAACTGGACAAAACTCAGCTCCTGCATCTACCAAATACGATGTCTTCAAACATCTTTCCCTGGAAGGATCTGGACTAGGTGTCGAGGAACTGAAAGATAATACTCCTTCGGGAAAAAGCGACGACGATTTTGCTGACTTCCACTCCAATAAGTTTTCTTCCATGAACTTGGACAAATCCCTGGGAGAGAAAGCAGTGACTTTCAGACCCACCAAAGAAGACTCTGCTTCGGTGAAGTCCTTGGATCTCCCTTCCATTGGTGGCAGCAGTGTTGGCAAGGAGGACTCTGAAGACGCACTCTCTGTTCAGTTTGACATGAAACTGGCTGATGTGGGAGGAGATCTTAAACATGTCATGTCTGATAGCTCTTTGGATTTACCAACAGTTAGTGGCCAGCATCCTCCTGCCGCAGGTGAGGAATTGGTGAGATTGCTCTGGTGATGGTGACGTAAATTTCAAAGATGGTTCTGTGGGTGTCGATTTACAGAAAAGTAGGGCTCTGGCTCTTAACCTTTATGAACTTTTAATAATTAACCTCTTTGTTGCCAGTCCCCTTAAAGCAGTGTTAAATTTGATTCTAGGTATATTTGGATGTATGGATACCATGAATACTTAGGAACTCAGATCGGATAGCTAAAATATTTTTATTTTTCAAATCTAACACCAGCTAGGTGTTAGAAGCATATAAAAATCCACTGCTAAATGAACCCCACATTGCCAGAAATTTTATAGACTTTTACAGTGTTAGTGGTGTTCCTCCATTTTTTTGAGTAAGATCACCATTTCCCTCTCCTTTTTTCTTCTCTTGGCTGTATTTGGCAGCTGCCAGTATAGTATTGTTTGGTTTACAGAAACTGACTCTTGTTGGGTCAAGCAAGTAAAAATGACTAGCCAGTTGTACGGCAGTTTGCTTCGTCCCTACAAGAGAAGAAGAGGGTAAGAGCTTGTGTCTGGATGTCCTGTGGGCCAGGGTCCGGCAAGGAGGAGGGCATGAGTTGTCAGTGGAATTCAGGTACGGTTTTTAGTGTTAACTCTATTACTGGAGGTATTAAAGTATAACAAATCTGTAGATGGTAGAATAGGGTAACTGTTCACTTTCTCATAAAATGTTTGAGAACATCTTATAAGAGAGCCCTCTTAAAATTCTATATGGAGTTACATGTAGCAGTTTATTCTCTAGTTTAACTCCTCGTCGTAAAAACTAGATTCCTAAGTGTCCTAGTTTATATTTTGTTTTGTTATTTGATATGTATATAGAAAGATAAACCTATTTTGTGGCCTTTAATAATGAGAAATATCTCAGTATTACTCTAGAAAATTTATTGCGCATATGAAGGGTTTATTGTTTTTTAAACCAGAGAGGGACACATCACACACTTCTAAGTTTACAGATTCAGGCAGAAATTGTAAAGTGTTATGACGTTTGCGTATCTCAGATTGGTAAGTCAGAAAACAAAGTCACGTCCATCCTTTGGCTATTGACGTGCTGAAGGAGTCCTTAAACAGGGTGCTGAGTGAGGAGCAGCTGTCAGAGACTGTGTGTTTCGCCTTGCTACTTGCTTAGGCGTTTTCCAAGTGTGGTGGGCTGTCTGCAGAGCTCCTTGTGCCCTTGTCTACTTCCTTGTTTTGTCCTTTTCCTCAATTTTTTTTTTCATTTTCTTTTCTTTTTTGCTGCTGTTTGTTTGATAGTGATGTTGTTTCTTTTTTGTATGAGCTGCTTGAGCCACAGCAGTTGGTTGCAAAGTGCTCCATTTTTCTGAACAACAATATTTGATTTTTATTTTAAAATCTCATAACAAGTAAACTAGCCTTTGGACTCTGAAATTATTAATTAGAAGCTATTTTTCTGAAAGTGAATCTATATTTGTTCACAGTGCCAAGCTAGATGTCTTTATGAGATGAGTCTAATCTGAGTTTGGGATGTCTTCACCCTGTCCCCATTTTATTTGGGAAAGGGAGGTTGGTTTTTTTGACTGAGTTTGTTCTGATTGACCTGTTAAAATAATCTGCTGTGCCCATGTTCTTTTATGTATGTTTGGAACATTTCCAGCCTTGGAACCTGTAATGTTCAAGCCAAGTTTCTTCAGTTTGAGGATATTCTCAAAAGCAGATTGTTTCCTCCTTTTGATCTGTAAACCTTCTGCCAGAAAGGAGCAGTATCCCCTTAGAGCGGTTGTTAAAAGGGGTTGAGGCTAACCAATGAGCTATATTGTTGTTGAGCAAAACTGCTGCATAAATGTATTGTAGAGGGTAAATGTCAGGGACTTCTTCTAGGCAATTTGGTTTACCTTATCCTAAAGTTGACCGCAGTATCTCTTGCTCTCTTAGTTTGAGGGGTAAAGGTGCTTCTTGTTGGGAAAATTAGAAGTGGACTAATGAAGAGAGAATGAAACCAGTAGACTGCTATCTCTGGACCTTAATCCTATTTAGAAACCCTAACTTAACTCTGAAGGGGATACTGTCTCTTTTAACTCTGCTATAATTCTTTGTACGGAAGGTAGATAATACTAATAATGTTGCCTGATTTCGCTGCATATTATTACATTTAACCCTTTGAGCCTTTGCTGAGTATAATTTCAAGTAGGCTGCTTTTGTTCCCCCACTAAATTTAATCTGTCTGGCACCGAAGCATCTTGATGTGCAGTCATTAAGATCATCTGGTTTTGTTGGCAGCAAGAACTTACCCTCATTTGTGACACTCAAAGGGTTAGCAAGATTTCTGTAGCTACCTACCTACCTACCTACCTGTAAAGTAGCTCTTCTTTGACATTGAAAACCTTTGTATTTTAATCAGCGCCCCACCACCACCACCACCTTTTTTGGCTGCTTTTCTGATGTCTTTTTTTCAATTTAGACATTTTCTGTGTGAATGTGCCTTTTTGAACTTGCTTTGGTATATCCCTCTGCAAATACTGATCTGCATGCTTATCCTGATGACTTCTTTTCCAGCTCTTCTGTACTACTCTCTTTTGTGATCTGTAAGTCCTATGTTAATAAATCATTCTTTGGCATATTTTGAAAGTGTGGGGATGTGTGTAATTTGTACTTTTTCAGGGTTAGACCAAAGAAATACCTGTTTCATATCAAGTTCAAAGGAATAGCATCTCCTGTGATTAGAAGGTTTTTTCCTTTTGTCTGTTTTGTTTCCTCCAATACCTTTCTCCTAAGAAAGTATTGGTACATTTTAGCCTTTTCCCCTTATAATTCCACTGATAAAAGTTTTTAACATGGCACTGGATTAAAGTAGAACTTTAAATATTTTTTTTAAAGTATAAACTTTACAATATTTTCCATATTAGAAGGAAAATTTACTTTCTTTAGCGAAGAAACTGAGTAGATTTTGTTGATTAGTAAGGCTCACTGAGCCTGTCTCCACTAGGAGTTACCCTGTAAGGAGATGGGGAAAGCGAGGGAGCAGCCTTGAGTGCTGGGGGAAGAGGGACACATCTGTTAATAACTAGATAGCTATAGATTTAATTTTAAATAAACTATCTAATGGTATCGAGATGGATGTCTGAGCACAGTTAATGTAAACTGAATTTAAATTGATAATCTCTCTAATGGAAAGTGTTCATTGCTGATACCAGGAAGTCTTTAGGACTGAAATTGATTTGAATTTGAAATGGGGTACTCCATCTTCTAATTGTAGAGCCACATTATCTTTCCAACTTCAGAATGTATTATGAAGCCACCCTCAGTTGTTTTTGACTTAGTCCATAAAGCAAGTTCTTAAAATGAGTTTAAGGGATGTCTTAGACAAAGGAAGATTTAAACATTTTCATTTTTAAGAAAATAATTCTAGAAGACTCACAAAAGTTAGCAAGAGTAGGCCAAATTTCAAAAAAAAAAATTTTGCCGCTTTAGAGTATAATAATAGCAAAAACCCTTGGGAATATTATTGTTTACAGATCAGAAACCCAAGGCCAATACAAACCTTGGAAAAAAGGATCGTTTCCATGGTTTACATTTTTTTCTTATGATTTGAGGCTTTAGTTCTTTGTTCTTTTTTAAAATTTGAGTCAGACAAGACATTAAACCATTGAAGATGAGGATTTTGAATAGCGTTCCTGAGAGATCACTTATAGTATCTGAAATATGCCATTTGAGAAAGAAAAAAGCCGTGCATTGGAGTTTAGAGTCACTCTAAGGAAAGCTGAGTCTGCCATTCAAAATACCATGTTTTCCAGAGCATAATGCTATGGATAGTTGAATAATGGTTTCAGAAACCTTGTGTGCTGCTAACTAATTTGGAAGAAAGAGATCTTGGCATAGACTCTATCTAGTGATAATACCAGCTGCCTTTTATTTAGGATTTTTTTGGTGTGTGTGTGCCAAATATAAAACCAATCTTGTGATAGCTTTGGCTAAGGAATTCCTTTGTCAGTGAAATCACCTAATACTAGGCTGATCCATCTGGGACTGCCGTTATTTTAATTCCTTTCTGAATTTTTCTGAGCAGCCTGCAGAAAAGGACTGAATATAACTGTGCATAAAACATAATCACAGTTACAAATTGAACAGTTAATGTTTCCGGAGTAACATTTACTTTTTAGGGAGGAAGTTTTAATAATATAACATAAACTTTCAATAAAGACTTGAACTCTATGCTATAGGTTCAAACAAACAAAATATTATGTTTTGTTAACCCCGATACCAAGTAGAGTAAGATATGGTTAGTACTTGACTTCATACAGTGCCTAAGAAATTATACAAATGTATTTATATTCTACAATCACTCTCTTGTTCAAATTTAAATCCCTGCTGATTTTTAAAAGCAGCAAATAAACATGAAGAGGACACTGGGAATATCAAAGAAGCTGGGCTAAATCCTAAATTAACTCAAAGAATCAAATTATTCTTAAAGGACTAGCTTTGTTTTTCCATTAGTTGAATATTTTTGATAAATTGTTTTGGAAAATGCTGGCCCAGTAGCTTTTGAGGGTCATATGCATTGGAGGGTGTCCTGGGTGCTACCTTCTCCCTTGCATAGCCATCTTCTGTGCTCATCTGGTATTTTTTTGATGAATTTTTTTAATGATGACCATGAGCAGACCGACTATATATCCTGACACCATTTCTTGGCCTTCCATCCTCCTCTGACTTAAACTTATCCACAAGATTGCCACTTTTTAAAAACTGAACTTAAAGCATTGACACAACCTGCATGTGCTTACAGATAGCATGAATAGCATTTAAACCGTTGATTGATACGAGCCAGTACAAATGAAGAATGGAAGGTTTCTCTGCAGATTAGAAAACACTGGAAGGCAGTTATACAGCAGCATTTTATAGCGTGTCATACTTACACTGTGATCACTTTCATTCCTGTTTTCTTCAACAACACACATCAGGGTATTTGAGACTTACAGGACACAGACCAGGTTTTGTAATTATTAGGGAATGTGAATATGACTGATCTCAGAGGGTAGAATAGGGCTAGAGGTGGAAAGAAATTGAAATGTATAAATATTTCATGGTTTGCTTTGGTAAATGAAGTTTGAATTAAATCAGTATTGGAAATTAAAAGATATTTAATTTTTAAAGACTCTTTTTCAGTCCATTGAACATTGTTATTGCTATATAAAACACTAGGGAATAGTGGAATTTGTGCATGTATCTCCTTTTCCAAACCCCTTTCTCAAAAGTCAGTAATTCTTAATCATCTGGGCATATGCTTACAGCTTTAGAAAATATCCATGGGAATTGGTATGGCCTTCCGTGTCCTGTAATGGCAGCTCACATCCTTTGTTCCAAGAAATGCCTTGTTTTCATGTACAACATCTGTTCAGAAAGGATTTGAATAGAGGTTATGGAAGAGACTGTGATAGGGTTACTTGCTAGCATAAGCAAGAAATCTATGTTGTGATTTGAGATCCAGGATGAAAGATGAAAAGCAGATTGTATAGTTTATTCCTTTAGCCTTTGTAATAGGACATTCCTGGTTGCAAACAAATACGTGTATTAAAGCACACAATTTGGCATATTTGTGTGCAATTGCAGTTCAGCCTAGCACAGCCTCAGAGTTCTCCAATAGAATTGGAAATAGAGTAGTGAGTCTCTATTCATTTTATTGCATCCATTCACTGTTTTCTTTTTCCTTTCTCAAGAGCAATTTTCAGAATTCGGCTATCAAATTGAAAACCCATCTGTAGTAACTTCAGTGATCACAAAATAAAATGTAGGTTATTCCATATTATTTTTCCAGGTAGGGCTTTCATCACTTATGTTGTAGGTTTTACAGAATCTTTGATATTTTTAGGAACATCGTACAATAATACATATAATTTGGCTGCTTAGAAAATGTAGAACTGTTAACATGGAAAATGAAGAATTTTCTTGGTTTAGCTTATCCTCAGGGAATTGATATACCATATTTTCTTAGAAAATGGCTTACTAATATCCACTATGCCAAGAAATACTACTGTTTTTATATTATTTGTAAATGCTAAGGTTTAGGAATACAATATTCTCACATTCCTATGTAATATCAGTTTTATGTGTTCAAATGAATTGCACTTTAGTAAATTATTTTTTTTACACTGCAGTAGCCAATAAATAAGCAAAGTGAAATTTAAAAATCAACTTTGAGGCTTGATGTTAGTATATCCTACATATTTTACTCTTTATTATTATTTTTTTAAGTATAAAATATTTTAAGTCTTTTATTTTTTAGTTTTTCACTTAGTTATTTCTGTGAGTTACTCCAAAAGCCAAATTTTTATGCTTATATTTGTACTAAAAGTAAGATTTGTTAAAGACCTCTAGTATTATAAAAATACTTCTTCAACTAAGATAATCCCTTAGTATAATGTCTTTTACTTGATTATATATACTACAATGATTTCTGTGTTGTTTTTTTTTTAAAAAAACTTGCTTGCTTTTTTTTCTTGTTGCATAATTACACAAAAAGGTCTTTTTATTACCATAGCAGTTTAGTTGTGATGTTGGAATTAGAGCTTAATTTTTCATTAAATTTATCTTTGGTCTCTAGGAAAATTGCTACCCTTTTAGTAGATTCTGGGAGCAGTTTATAATATAGCTTCCCTCGAAGAGCTTTCTAGTAGGGTCTAATAGTAAAAATCCAAACTGAAACATTCTTCTGAATATACCCCTGAAAGACTAGTCTTGTGTTTAACTGCATCTGTCTCCTAATTGAATTTCATCTCATTTGAGGCAGAGTACTTTCTGATTCCTTTAAGTTGAAGGGAAAACTGAACAACACTACAGCCAGAGAATAAGAAAGCATTTTGCCTAAAGTTTTGTTTTATTCATTCTAAACTATAAGTTTTTCACCCAAATCTTTTTTCCCTTCTGTTTAATAAGCCAAAATTTGAAGGGTACCATTTATATTACAGAATTTTAAAATATACTGTTGTTCTGCAAGTTCTCTGTTTTTCAGTGGTTGGCCTTTTTGTACATCTAAGGTTTTTCACTTTTATATTAATTTAGTACCCTTTTCCTAATAGGGTTGAGAGAGGGAGAGAGACAGAGGGAGAGGAAAAAGAAGAAAGAAAAAGAATGAATACTGTTAGAAGAGCTATGGAAATGTCAGGAGTCCCTTAACTGTCATAAACCTATGCAGTATTGCTGTGAAAGAAAGACAAAATGACCCAGTATTGGTTCACCTATTATGAAAATCTGGGTCACAGAACTTTTGAGAATTTCCCTGTAAACCATGTTTGTGGTTGTCAGAGAGGGAGTCTTTTATTTGGCCTTCTTGCCTCATATACATTGACTAAAATGAAACTAAACACATGTCAGCCAGACTGAATGGACAGTGCCGCTGAAGAGGTGGCTTCTCTACCTGCTGTCATGTACAGAGTTATTCAGCCTCAGTTGGTTTTGCTTTCTGAAAATGGGCAAGAAAGTTTCCCTAGTAAGACCACTAACATGATGAGTTGATATTTCATTTTTGCTTTGAAATAATTTCATTTTAGGCCCTAAAGCAGCAACTAAATGTCCAGTTGAAGCTGGCGGCAGCTATGTTGTACAAATATCGCTATTATGTATTGCTCACCACACACTGGATTGGATACTTTACACACATTATCAGTTAATCTTCACAACACAGCCTTTCCAAGTACATGGCCTTCTCCTCATCTTACAGATAAGCAAACCGAGGTCAAAAAATGTTAAGTAGCTTGCCTAGTGTCACACAAGTAGTAAGTGGCAGAGCTGGGAGTTGAATGCAGATCTGTCTAAATCAAAAACCTACATTCTTTCTGCTGTTTTATGTTACCTCCTAAATTATTTAAACATATATTAAGGATATAAAATGAGTCTTCTGCCCCAGCATTTCTTTCTTCTTCATTATCTTCCTCCTCCTTCTCCTCTTCCTCTTCTTCTTCCTTTTCCTCTTCTTCAGATGAGGGGCTGACACATACTTGAAAGAGAAACAGGATTCAGACCTTTGATTCTATTTTTTAGGGGCTAAAGTAGATTAGATCGATTTTTCTTTCCTCATACTCCATCACAGCAATATGACGTCCATATTGACCAAAAAAACAACTAGGTAAGTAATTGTTTAATTAAAATCTTATATTTGGCCTTGCTTGAGACAGAAATTCCCAATAATCGATTAAAGTTTAGGTAACATTTTCACTTTAGTTTTGAGAAATTCTCAATTTTTAATTAGCTTTCATGTACATTTTATATGACCGTGTTTTAAAGGATCGTTTTCCAACAAAGTCAAGGTGAATGAGATGTTTTAAGCAGGAAATATTGTAATAAATACATTTTAAAGTTAATAAGTGAACAGTTTATTAAACAACCCTATTCTCATACCAACCAGTATATATACACATTGGTAGATGAACCTATCTTTTTTTTCTTTTAGTAATTCTT
>NW_024349799.1:7771869-7979023 GCF_902729225.1 Pteropus medius | reverse complement strand
AAAAAAAAAGACTCTTTGTAGCTAAATATAAATGCCAGTTCAAGGCTAATGTGGATTTTTAAAGATCAGATTTTACAGCCCAACTCCTTTAATTTTAGTACAAGTTCTAAATTTAGTTAACTCCAACATAGCATAAAACTAATCAAATATGCTAGACATTTTGCTTCTGTAGAGTTTAGGGCATTTTGCCTAAATCGTGAGCTTGCCTCTAATTGTGGGGTCTTATTTCCCTTTCAGATATAGAGGACTTAAAATATGCTGCTTTTGGAACCTGCAGTAGCAATTTTGCAGTGAGCACACTTACGAGCTATGACTGGTCAGACAGGGATGATGCATCTCAGGGCAGAAAACTCTCTCCATTTGTCCTCTCAGCAGGAAGCAGATCCTCCTCAGCCGCCTCAGTTCTTCCAAAGAAAGAGACTTCATTTGGCAGCTCTGAAAACATCACCATGACATCTCTGTCCAAAGTCACAACCTTCACAAATGAAGATGCTCTTCCAGAGACTACCTTCCCAGCTTTTGCTAACTTGAAGGATGCGACTTCTCAGACCAGTGAGCAAAAGGAATATGAAAGCAGAGACTATCAAGAATTCACAAGACAGGACTTGCCTTCAAGTGAACAGAACCAAGAGGCCGCGTGTACTAGCCCAGCTTCCAGCAGTGCTTCTCACGACACCCCCAAAGAATGTTTAGATGACTTTGGAGAGTTTCAAAGCGAAAAGCCCAAAATCAGCAAATTTGACTTTTTAGTGGCCAATTCACAAAGCAAAATGAAATCCAGTGAAGAAATGATCAAAAGCGAGCTGGCAACCTTTGACCTTTCTGTTCAAGGTGAGTAGCTTTCAACATAAATTTTACTGTCACGGTTTCTTCTACTGAGGCGTTAGATGTTCTTTCTTAGAATAAAAAGTTGGTCCTTGCTTTAACAGGAATTAGATTTTCCAGTGTTTGAAACCCAATCTATTATCGATAGCTGTTAAAAAGCAAGGTTTCCCTGAGGCTGAGCTGAAGTCAAACCAGTATCCCTCACATAACTGCATTTGGAGCTAAGCACACAGTCTGTTGTTCATTAGCTGGTTTAGTCAGAGGTGTGCTATGTTAAATGAACCAGAGAAATGGATTTGATCCACTTGTGGGCAAGTTAGCTCTGCTCTTGTTCCCTGGCTACAGACTGTATCTTTTAAATCAGAGGCTGCCATGTGGCAGCTTTACATCTGGATTCGGTCTGCAGACTTGTTTGGACTGACCCACAAAGAAAGTTTATGAATGTGTGAGGCAGTAACAAATATGTAAAAACCCTGAGATTTCGCAATCTAGATCTCTAGCTTTTCTTAAAAAGTAATATCTAGCAATACTAGGCCTGCCTTCCCACCTCTGGCAAATCGGCAGGAGCTGAGTAGCAGTCCCCGCTCTGGTAGATGAGGTATTCTCTCCCCAGTGTCACAGGCCCTTCCACTTCCTATCTCCAGCTAACTTTACTTCCCTGTTCTCTGAAGGCATTTGAGTTTGCCCCCTCTGCTTTAAGCTCATTTTGATGGAAGGGATCATTGACATCCATTAGATTGAGAGAGTATGTAGGAGATTGGTATGAATTTATAAGTGATGGCTGGAAGAGCAATACAACTCGTATGCACTGATATTTAGAAAGACACTAATCCTCCAGACTCCAATGACTCTGCATTTAGAATTATGGAAGAATTATGATAAATCAGGGAAGAGTAATCGAGGAAATTAAAGGCAGGAAATCCAAGCAGGAGAGAACAATGGAAAGGATTCAACATATAGCTTGTCAGACAGAATGAATAAGTGTGGTGTTTCTGAATGCCTCGACATAAACATCTAAAGAAAGAGGTCATGTTAGCAAGCAAGAGCCTATGCTTGAACTAAGCTGAGTAATCAAAACCTTTAACTGTGCCATCCACTTCTCCCAGGATCACATAAGAGGAGTTTGAGCCTTGGCGATAAAGAAATAAGCCGTTCTTCTCCTTCTCCGGCTTTGGAGCAGCCTTTCAGAGACCGTTCCAACACTCTGAGTGAGAAGCCCGCTCTGCCTGTCATCCGTGACAAGTACAAAGATCTGACAGGAGAGGTAGAGGTGAGTGAGGTAGTTTTCCACAGGGAGCAAGTAAAAGACCAGCTGGGCACTGAGGGCCCCAGGAAAAAATGCTTGCAACTTTCACATGGGGACACAAGGGGCAGAGAGTCACAAGGCACTGGACATAAAATATGTAATTAAAGTGAGAGAATGGTGACATTAGTCTTGGATGAAAATACCTCCCAGATGTGGCATCTACTGAAAGTAGTTAATAACCTTAAAAACTGAAATTATTCGTGGGACTTCACAAGGAGGGATGTGTTTAAGGGAATTCTTTTTGAGCACTTAGATTTTATCATTTTAGTGAATGGCAAAACATGAAAATAGAAGAGAAAGGGAAATATTCTGGATCTTCTCAGTGTTTATGTCTGCTGCATCTTAGTCCTATGCTGTCTTCCTCCTGCAGCTAACACTCTTAGCTCTCCTTCTTCCTACCCCCATTGTCATACCATGTGCGTGGGTGTGCACACACACACAGCATCTTAACTGGAAAGCTGGTGGTTTGATATGGGCTCTTGTGTTAGACCACCTGCGTGGTGAGTACCTTTGGAGAAATTTACACTAACTCTAGAAAAAATGAGGCAACAGTTGCAGACGGAAGCTGCTCCAAAACATTTCCCTGGAATTTACAAGTCATGTGCTTGGAAGTTACATTTATTAGTAATTTTAGATAGTCATTAGTGGGTTCATAAGATAAACTGTGCTTGAACTAGAGTGATTTTACTAAAAAGGAAAGTCTTCCAGTGCTCTCTGAATTGACAGTTATAGAGGATTCCATACTTGCCCTTTTAACCCAGTTCTTTTTATAAAATTCACAGGAGAATGAGAGATACGCATATGAATGGCAGAGATGCCTGGGGAGTGCCCTAGATGTGAGTATGTCACTTTCGTGGTGTTTCACCCATATGTAAGTGCTGTCATGTGTCATTTTGCCTTCTCCTTGATTCATTTGAATGGACAGAAGCAAACTAGAAGAGAGCCCTACCTCGATGGCCTTCTGCAAAGTGAAGCTCTATGGAAAGTCGTATATCTTAAGTGAAGCTTCTTTCACATTCGTAAAACCACTGGTTCATTCATCTGTCACTGTATTTAAGAAATAACAAAACAGTATCATTAATTCTGCCTAAATGAAAATAATATTTAAGCTAAAAAAAACCCCTGTCTTTCCTCTTCTGAAAAAATGGGGGATTGTTTCTTCAAGTTTAAAATTAAATTCTCAGATTTGTTTCAGTATAGTCATATACACACATCAGTTAGTCATGCTTTATCACACCTGGCTTTTCCAGAGGGTTTTCTAGTAATAGGAAATTGATTTGCAATGACTTTTCTTGATTATATAAGGTGATGTGATTTTATTTCTTGTAGGTCATTAAGAAAGCAAATGATACCTTAAATGGAATCAGTAGTAGTTCAGTGTGCACAGAAGTAATTCAGTCAGCTCAAGGCATGGAATATTTATTAGGTATGTTCTTTTTTTTTTTTTTTTTTTTGTATGTTTTATATTTTTCTTATTCAAAGTCATGACACTTTGAAATATTTTTACTCTTCCCTTATGTTACGTTGTATAATCTTGGTCTCTCAAGATACATATATATGATTTCACTAAGTAAGTAGCATCTACATTTGTAAATAAGACACTTAAGTCATAATCAGTAACAGCTGTTTGACTTAAGGTCTCTAGGGCCAAGTTTCTCAGTCCCTGTTATAACATGATAGCAACAACGTAAAATTACATCTGTTACTGGTTTCTGGTTTATCAAAGAGTCCGAACTAGGCGAGGCATTAAAATGAAATCACTGGGTCTCCAATCAGTGCCTTACCGTACATTGTCCATTCTTCCTCTCTACTCCTTCATGACATCACAGATATCTTAACTTCCTGGTGACCTTCAGTGATTGGCCATCTCATTCCAGCTTGAAACCTCAATCTCTGTCTAATTCAGTGTTCTTCCCCTCCCCAGGCTCAGGTGGCCAGACCTGCGTACAGTGGATCCCAATCTTTTTCAGATCTTTACTCAAATGTCACCTTCTAATGAGTTTTTCCTTGGCCTCCCTTACCCATATGTATGTATGCCCTCTCCTCATCCTGGTACTCCCTATCCCTTTCCCTTCTAGATTTTCTCCCTAGCCTTATCACCTTTAATATCTTATGTGTTCTACTTTTTGTTCTTGTTTATTATCTGCCTCCCTCCACTAGACTAATCCTCTAAGAGGGGAGGGATTTTGGCCTGTTTTTTCGCTGCTGTGCCTCTAGCACCTAGTCTAGTGCCTGGCACATAGTAGTCACTGAAAAATATTTGCTGGATGAGTGGATATAGAAGGGATGTGGTCTCTCCTTTACTCCTGCCACCTCACTCTAGTTCCACTTACCTACCCAGACAGGCACAATTCTACTGCATAAGCAGATGTTCACCAGGTAATAGAGTGCCTGTCTTTCCTCCTAGTAGGTTTCCTAGTACCTATGAAAGATTGTCTTAGAAGCTCCCTTACTTGGCTTAGTTTGAGCAGTAATTCCTGCCCTTCCCCTGGGAAAGGAAGAGGAAAAGCCATAGTGTATATACACAGGGCTGATGTGGACCACTCCAAAGACCCCCTGGAGTTCTTCCAGTGCTCTCTTATAGAGGCTGGGTTAGGGATTGTGGATGTGTCTGGTGGCCGTCCTTAGAATGGAGAGATACTTGGCACCTATCTCCCTTGCTTGAAGAGTTCGGCCACAATTCAGAGACCACAAGAAAAGAACTGTTCTGTGCCCTATTAAGTGTATAAAAGATACATGAAGCCACAGAGTCTGTAAATCCTTTGGCCATTTAGAATAGCAAGATATTTCTTAATTACTTTGTGATGATATTGACATTCAGATTCTTTTAAACTTTTAATATTCTCATTTTTAGCAAGTTTAATGGTATTTCCCAAATTTAAACAGGTAAAAGAAGCCAGAAAAAAAAAATAGCTAATACTTGCATAATGCCTACTGTTCTACAGACTCTGTTCTAAGCCTTTTGCAGTACTAACTCATCTAATCCTCTCAACCATCCTTTCAGGAGGTACTACTATTATCCCAGTTTTACAGATGAGGTAACTAAGGCACAGAGAGGTTACACAGCTAGTAAGTGACCGAGCTGCGATTTGAACCAAAGCAGTATAGCTCTAGAGTCTGCTCTTACCAGTCAATTATTCTGAAGCACTGAGAGGCAGATTGGTCCCAAAGAATAGTAGGTTCACTTTTGTCCAGATATAATCCTTATTTCCAACTAAGATATCAGCAAGCAGTGATGCTGCCTTGTCTTGCTCATCTCTTTCTCTACACTTCCAGCATCTAACTCTCTACTATCTCACCCTGTCAGGTGTTGTTGAGGTGTACAGGGTAACCAAACGCGTCGAGCTGGGGATAAAAGCCACTGCAGTGTGTAGTGAGAAACTCCAGCAATTGCTAAAGGACATCGATAAAGTATGGAATAACCTAATCGGCTTCATGTCACTTGCCACACTCACGGTAAGACAATTCAGCAGTTACTTTCCTTTCTAGAAACCTAAGTTGTAAAGCAGAGTGTATGTTCCTACAATGGCACATATTAGAAGATGAAGGTGCCCACTGGATCATGTTATGTTAAAGGAAGGAGAGAACATATGTATAGTTAGCTGACTAGAGCCAGTTTGGCTTCTGGATAGCTTCTAGGCCAGTTGTACCTAAAAAATAAAATAGAGTGTAGGAAAACATTCACTCTTAATCACATCCTTCTTAATTCATATACGTATATATATGCTTTGCAAAGCATTGGTTTGAGTTGCTTCCTTTGCACTTCTAGCTATTTATGTCCTCATATGTGTGTCCTTTTAAAAAAAACTGTATGATATGTCTTGTTGCTATCCTGTGGTTCATTTAGCCTTTTTTTTGATCCTTGGATTATTTTCATTTTTTCCTGTTATAAATAGTTGTACTCTTAACATATTTAAACAAATGGCTGTTCCTCCTTTTGGGGATATAGTTCTTCCAAGAGCATGTGCAAGGTCAGAGTGTATGATTGCACACGTACATACATTCATGCCTACATAGCTGCTGTTGCACTTGGTCCATGGCTTTCCAGAGAGCATGAGCTAGTTGATAGTGCTACTAGCAGTTTTTAAGTATTAATTTCTTTACATTGCGCTCTAGCTTTCTTTGTCAATTTCATAATTTAACAAGTGTGTAAATGATTCCCTAAAGGTGTTTTTTACATTTCTTTCATTTCCTGAGAGGCTATCCAGTGTTCCAAATAATAATTTACTATTATTTCCTTTATATGTAAACTGATCATCTGTTTCTTTTGACCATTTGACCATTTATTCGATGAAATATGGTTGACCTTACTTATTTCATATTCGTAATAGAGTTACACACTCATGGGTATGTACACACATACACATTTGTGCTAGTAAGCTTTTATCAGTTATTCTTTCCTTTTCTATTTCTTTCCCCCTTTTTACATTTTATTGAGTGAAACCGTTTTATTTTTATATATTCACACCTATTCAGTTTGTCTCTGATAATATGCATTATTTCACAATAGTCGGAAATTTATCTTCCTTCTCCAGCTGGAATAAATATACTGTTCCATTTTCTTTTTTTCTTTCTTACATTTAACTATATGACCCATCAGAATGGGATCGCAGCATTGTGGTAGGAAGCAATTCTTCCCTCACTGTACTGATAATTAGGCGGGTACCCAGCTACCCCAACAACACATCTTAAACAGCAAATCCTCTCTCCATTGTTATGTTGCTTATGGTTTGTAATATTAAGTTCTTAAAGAGTTTAAGTCGTTTCCAAAATCTCTATTTTGTTCCCTTGGACTATTTTTTAATTTATAAGCTAAAGATTATACAGTTTGGGTAATTATTTTTTTTTTAAATACTGTTCTGGCCAATATAATAAAAAATTAAGTATAAATATTTGAAAAGAAGAGATGAAATTATGTTTATTCGGTGATGTGAAATACTTCCAGAAATCCGAATTCAAGAGGTTAAATTTAATGAGTTTGGCAAAAATGTATAGCATTCTTACATATTAACAATAGTTAGAAAATATAAAATGGAAAACTTTTTTTTAAATATATTAAATCATTCAGGCCTTTATCACTTCTGACCACATAGCTAGGGTTACTGGTTTATTTTTTTATCCTCTATCAATCTGTTCTGCACATCACTACTAGGTATTTCTTTCTAAAATGCAAATCTGATCATGTTATTTAAATCCCATTTAAAATCCTGCAGTGGGCTCTCTGTGGTCTTCAGGATCAAGTTTAAATTCCTTAGCTCAGTATATAAGGTCTTTTCTATCACTTGGACTGTCCTTGGCTCTCTTTCTCTTTTAGACTGCTTCTCCCTCTGGGCTCTACGTCATTTCCCCGACAAGTCATTCCAAAGAGCCCTTCCGTCTGAATTAGATGCCCTCCCTCTGTGTGTCCACAGCATATTTCTCTCTATCATAGTTCTTATCACACTTGTTGATAATTGTGTGTTTACTTGTTTTCTTGCCCACTAGCTTGTCAGCTCCTTAACAGCCAGACTGTGGCCTTTATTTCTTTGTGTTCTAACACAGTGCTAGGTGGGACTTTTTACTTTTTATCTTATACTTTTTTTAACTTTCCGATTTTTTTCAAACTAGATATTCATGTTTTTGTATCTCATAGTTTTAATAACTAGTGCAGATTTTTTAAATAAACGGATGAGAAAAATGAAACAAAGGGCAAATGAAAGTGGAGAAGATGAGATAAAGCCAGGGATAAAGTTAAGTGTACGAAAATGTGCTTTTAACATGCTTGCCTTTGCTAGCTGTAGAGTCGACTTGACCTTTCCTAGGAATTAATGTGAATAGGAGATGATCAGTTCCATGATTCACTGTGTTCGTAACATAAAAATAAACCCACGATTCAGGAGAAGCATAATTATTCCTAATTTTACTAATATCAGAACTCTTTTTTGTGGACTCTCGTAAAGAGGAAACTAATGAAACCTACGGTTTCTTCAAATATCCTTTCAGTAAATAAAGCAACAGGTTTCCTTGAGTAGTTTCTTATGAAATCTCAACATAGGCAAATGGCATAGCTCCAAGTACAAATTAGTTGAAGTCATTCTAAATGTGAAAAAAATAGACTAAATGGTAAATAAGAAAGTGTGGCAGTACATACTGATGGGCTCATGTCTGTGCTCTGTAAAGAAAACATAACAAATCAATGAGAAATATACCAGCATCCCAGTAAAATCAGTAAAAACTTGAAGTGATTCATAAAAGGGGAGACATAGTTAATCAGTAAACATTAATTCAAATTGAAACTAGATTTCATGTTTTATCTACTAATAAGTCCAGTTTTTGTTTGGTTTATTTGAATCCTGATAGCGTCAGTGTGGTAAAATGCATAATATTCCCTAGGGAATTTATTAGAAAATATAAATAGGTACCACCCTATGCAAAAGGTATTTAGCAATATGCTTTCCTCCTGCCTGTGAACTCCTTGAGGACAGGGACCAAGACCACATTTTGTTCATCTTTTGTTCTTGATCAGAGCACAGCCAGGCGCTGCATAAATACCCAGTAAAAGTTGAGTGAATTAAAGGACTTAAGAAACATTCAGAGGGGTTGACTCAGTAATTCCATTTCTAGGAAAACTTCCTATAACAACAGTTCTAAATACAGCTCTCAAAAAGAAAAAAGGTAAATGCACAAATCATTCTTTGTAAAAGTGAAAAAATGGAAATAATCTGAAAGTTTAAATCTACAGGATTAGTCAAGTAAATTGTGTGACTCTTCATAGTAGGATGTTATGCAATCATTTTTTAAAAGGGCACAGAGTTTGGAATAACACAGAGTTGTTACTTACAGGGCTGGAAGAAAATTTGCCAAAATGGTAATAGGGTTCTGTGTGGGTGATGAAACCCTGGATTTTTAAAATATTTCTAAACTCCAGCTGTGAATGAAGTTTGTTGGCTCGTGATATATGCGAGGATGCCAATGAGGCTGTGGGACAGAGAAGGATGTGTTACCAGTTGTTTATTCAGTGTGTTACCTTTGCATTGTTGACATTGCAGTTTACCAGTTGTGTATCATAGTTCAGGGTGTTATATTTGCAATTCATCAGAGCCTCTCTGTTCAGTCTTGCAAAGGTCTTACCTCAAAACCCATTTGTTCCATGTTTTTACGGCAAAAAGGTATCTAAGACCAAGCATTAGGAATCTCGAGATCAGTATGTGTCTGAGTCTCTCCTAATTCACCTTCTGCTTCCTAACCTTGTGTTAATACGAACTATATTAAGCCTGAATATCATCATCATCATTAGCCAGCTTTTACTGAGTGCTTGCTGTGTGCTAGACCCTGTTCTTCGCCCTTTATAAAGATGTAATTAATACTCACAAAAGTCTCGAGGGTAGATGCTATTATTCTCCTCCCTTTACAGATGAAGAAACTGCGGCACAGAGATATTGGTGAGATCTAGATTCAGTCCGAAAGTCAGAAGTCTTCTTTTTCAACCACTACACTCTGTTGCCTCCTTGAAATGGGCAAGCTGGGTGGGTAAAACCAGAGATGGGCAAAAGTCTTTCGGTGGAGAGTGGGTAGTTATTTGGCATCAAGGTTAATGAGATGAAACACCAGGAGTCTATCTGGCAGCAACTTGATAAACAGTCAAGTTCTTTTCCCTGGTTTATATCCCAGGACTATAGAGTAGCTTAAAAGCTTCCCATTTTCCATTTAGATTTTAAGGTTCTTTGTTTTGGTGGCAGTCAGTTTCTCATTGTAATTAACATTTTGAAAACTAGATTTCTATACAAACCCTCAAGTCAACCAGCTATCCCTTCTCTTCTGGTGCTGTTAGAAAACAATGGCTGTGATTGCAAAGCATCTCTCTTTGCCATGCGCTCTTTGAAAAAAAGGTACCACAAAAGACCAAGTGGATTAACCAAACTTATTATGTATTAGTTCTTTTTAATTTGGGGCAAAGGATAATTGGGGAGAATCCTGGCCTGGATTGCTGTCACTGTGTTTACTTCTCAAGGTAACTGCTGTCACTGATGAGCTGGAAGCCAGTTTCATCCTTGTCCATCTTCCTAGACTTTCAAGCTGCTGCAGTACTACAGCTGCTCATGAGAAAGCCTTGCCTTCTAGGCTCTGCCCCTCTAGGCTGGTCGGTCGGCCTGTCCATCCGTCCTTCCTTCCTGTCTGCCTGCCTTTTTTGTTAATATACGTATATAGTAAAATGCAAAAATCTTAGTTATACCATTTGACGAGTTTTGACAAATGCTTACCCCATGTAACCTATGCCCCTATGAAGATGTAGATTATTCCATCACTTTAGAGAGTTTCCTTACACTCCCTTTTTGTCATCACTCCACTCAGAAATAATCCATGTTGAGTTTTTTACACCAAGAATTGATTTTGTTCAGGTCTTTTTTTAAAAAGCCATAGAATTAGATTCTGTGATATTGAAAAAAGCCTATTGGGTTTGGTCACCCACCTAGCCTGTTCTCATACGGTGGTTCTAAATCCCTCAGTGTGGTAAAACGTGAGAGGGAAATGGGAAAAGTGGCCAGGCGTCCCGGCCCTCTCCTCCAGACTCCTATTAGGAACATCCACTTCCAGCATCCATGTCTACAAAGTGAGTTTATCTGACATTTCTGTAGGCACCAGGTAAGGGTATAGACATGAGTTAGTCTGCAACTAGACAACACAGGAATGCACTGCAGGTTGTATATGAACACCACTGAGTATTCTTTTCTCTAATTACCATGCTTTTCCAGTTGTAATTGCTTTTCTCGCTAGGTTAGCTGTGACAGAACAATCATTCTCTGCTCAGATATTTTTTCTGATTATACCATATCATTTCTTCTTGATAACTGGTAGGTTCTTGGTCTATAAAACTTGAATTGCTCACAGCATGAAGATTAATGTACATTCTACAGAGGATGTGTAAGGTTTAAATTGTCATGAAGAAGCTATTACTCTAAAAATAGGTGCATAAATGTAAATGACACAAACCAACATCTATATATTTCAATTCAGTTAGAACAAAACTATACAAACTCCAAGGGCTCTGGATTAGAGGCTCGGAGCAGGGAAATCACTAGAATTAGAGACTTGATTTGAGATTGGATGGGAATCTTTTAACTCTTTACACCATTGCTTCATTTTAGGTAGAATTTAAAGTTCCTTAACGAACCAAATTGCCACAGTCAGCTCTTTGACACTGATACTAATATAATAGTCACTGTTTATTTCGCACCTAGAACCTGCCACGTGTTGTGCTATATGCATTGCATTCATAACAACCCCATGATGTCAATAGTATAATCCCCATTTCTATAAGTGAAGAAATTGGGGTTCAGAGATGAAACTTGCCTGAAACTGACGAATCTGGGATTTAAATGCACAGCATCGTTTAAAAATTCTTTATTCTTCCTATCATGTTAGTCCCAGCTTCTGAGATCATAAAAAAGACTCATTCCCCTGAAGACCCCATGAAATGATTCCCATCAGAAGATGGCTGCATTGCTTTTCTCCAGCGCAGAAGTCCCAGAATGCTGTCGCTGCATTGCAGTCGTGATGCCTGGGCTGAGGGAAGCAGAGTACACAGTCCTAAACTCCAAACCGTGGTTCCTTAATATTTACTTAAGCTGCAAGTTATACTAGCAAAGTTTTATATTCCCCTTTCCTTTTAATACCCTCTTTATCCATGGACTCAAACTCCCTCTTGTGGTAGAAGCATGTCTCCTCTGGGCACAGACTGCAGGAACTCAGGTAAAAATGGTCTGTTTTAGTGAAGCGAGTGAATTGTTATCTGAGGGTTTTATCTTATATATGTGGGTTGTAGTACAGTAGGTTTGGAACAAAGAGATACTCAGTCTCGGAAAACAAAACTAATCAGCTTTGCCATGTAAAATCTACGAAAAAAGACAGGACTTATTCTCCTGGCCTCTAGTCAATTGAAAATCACACAGGCCCTTTGATTCCACTATTATCCTTGGTATAATACAAATTCTTTTGTGCTTCTTTTCAATGAGAAATAAGCAGTGAATTTCAGAGTACTTACTTCCTATTGCTGTGGCATATCAGGAGAACAGTTTATTTTTAATAATGACAGCATCTTTGTCATCTTGCCAGTCTGCACAGTGTTTTAGAGACAGAATCTTCATGTCTCCGCATGGCTATCCTCAGTTGACAGAAGGTGGATATGGTTGGTAGAATAATGCCCCCACTCCAAAGATGTTCCCATCCTAATCCCTAGAACCTATGAATTTGTTACTTTATATGGTGGTAAGGATTTTGGAGCTGTGATTAAGTTAAGGGTCTTTAAATGGAGAGCTTACCCTGGATCATCTGTTAGACCCAGTGCCATCACAAGAATCCTTATAAGAGGAGGACAGGAGAGTGAGAATAAGAAAAAGCAGCATGACAGTCGAAGCAGAGACAGAAAGATTGGCAGATGCTGCGTTATTGGCTTTGAAGATGAAAGACGGGACCATGATCCAAGAAATATGCAGGCGGGCTCTAGAAACTAAAAAAGGCAAAGAAACAGATTCTACCCTAGAATTTCCAGAAGAAATGCAGCGTTACCAAATCATTTTAGAATTCTGACCTCTAGAACTGTAAGAGAATAAACTTATGTTGTTTTAAGCAACTAAATTTCTGCTAATTTCTTATAGCAGCAATAGGAAAAGTTACACAAAACACTATAGCCAAGAGATTACATTGTGACCAAAACCAAAGTCTAAAATTGTAGAATCTGTGTCTACGTCATTCTTTATATCAGTCAAATTAAGCTATAGGTTATGCTGCGGTAACAGCTAACCCCCCACCCCCAACCCACCTTTGCCATGTAAAACAACAAAGCTTTATTTCTTGCTGCTGCTACATGCCCGTCTCAGTTTGGATGGGTCTCTTGTGCCATGTCCTTTTCACTCAGAGACCTAGGTTGATGGAGCCTCCACCATGTGAAACATAGCTGGTCACCATGGGAGAGTCAAGGGAACGTGACAAATAACACATTGGTCTTAAAGGCTTCCTTCAGAAGTGACACACGTGACTTATCCTCACAGTCTATTGACCATGGCAAGTTACACAGCCATGCCTAATTTAAGGGAATAGGGAAAGCCCTTTGTCCAGAAGAAGAAGAATGAAAATATTGAAGAACAGTAATTACTACCAAAGTCTTCTTCCTTAATAAGGATTTTCTTGGACATCGTTTTAGTAGTTTATTATTAGCTAAAGATTCAGGATTATATATCCTAGTCTGGCTCTGGGACTTGTCAATGTATAACATAACTATTTTTTCAGTCTTTATTAAATGCATGAAATACTCGCCAATTAGAGTAAGTGATGTTCAATTAAGGAGGCATGTAGAGGGCATACCTTATAGAATTACTGCCATTGGTGGGTGTCACACTGTTACTGTGTACTATAACCAACCCCCTGCTTATAAATGTGTATTTATAAAGGTTAATTTTATTATTTGAAAGATTAACTTGACCATAGAGTAATTTATGCAGAGCCTTATAATTTTCACTGGAAAATTACAATATGACCTTTTCATTTGTTTCCTTTATGCCTTTGGTAAATAGATATTAAAGGGCTTTCATTTGATTGATTTTAAGATTCACGGTTTTCCCAGATTCTAATTATTTCTCAAATAGCCCTTACTCAGTAACATGAAAAATATCTATAATGGATATTATAGGTATGCTACTATATTTTTAACCTCTTCAAAAGTTTGTTAGACTTTATTTACCAAAGTGAGTAATTGTGGTAATCATTTAGAGTATTTCATCCTTTCCAGAGCACTTTTTTATGTATCTCTGAGGGCCCCAATACTAACTGAAGGAGGTAAGTAGGGCAAACGAAATTGTTACCATTTTACAAATGACAGACTTGTACAGCAAACAAATGATAGTACCACCTGCTTCTAGGTTTGACCAGAGTGGCCATGATTGCACTAAAAAAGAAAAGAAAAATCATCCTGTGGATTAGCTAAGGCCATGTAGGTTTATTTCAGTCACCTACATAAGAGCCCTCAGGCACACAGTTTAAACATCCACCTCCCCTTTATTTGAGAACTGCCTACCTTTCCTTCCTTAGGTGTGATGTAGATGGATTCAGCTCAGGTTAGTTTAAGAAACTAGTTTAAGGTTGGTTTAAGGTTAGTTTGTGGAGTTAGTACATGGTTTGTTGTTTCAAATTAGAAAAGAATGGGGAAGCATATATATAATCTATACATTTTAGGGAGGAGCCTTTTTTTTCCTGGGGAAGAGTAATGCAATTTTGCAAATATAAAAGTGTAGTAATTCTTTAGTGGTTGAGTCTAAAATAACATTTCTAGAGAAAAGGTTAGTACTGCAGATTAAACCTAAACTAGAGGAAATGTAGCTATTTTTTGACAGGAATTTGCCATCATCCTGGGTCACCTCAGTATCCATGAGGTCAAATCAGCCAACACGGTAGGCTCCCAGATCCTTGACAACTGGACTCCAGGACCCTGGTCTCCATTTCATTTCAGCCACCCATTTACATGATTATACTGGACTGTGTTATCACATCAAATTGCAGTACCTGTGCAATCCTAAATTCAGACGTCTTTCTGAGTCCAAATTGGTAACCTTCCAAGTTTCTCACACTTGCCTTGCACGGCTCTTATTTTTGGTTCTCAAGACAGGACAATTGTTTGATCTTTTCACTTGGTTCCTGTCGGCTCCCTTTCATCTTCATTTCCTTTCCTAATGCTTAGTTCTTAGCTTTTGAGGTTGTTTACGTCTGTCCTAAGACAACCAGCTATCTTGGTTTGCTCAGGCCCCGGGGGATTTCCTCAGAGCTAAAACTGGAACAGTTTTGCACAAATCAGGAGGTTGGTCACCCTAGTCTATTATATCCATATGTGGACATACTATATGATAGCACTGTAAGGAACCTCTTCCCAACTGCGTGTTCAGTGACAACACATTGGTAACTTGAAATCAGCCATGGTGGGGAGTGGAGGGGGAGTATTTTTACCATGGAAATCAGCAGGTGCTGCAAATCAGGACTTGATTTGTTGATTGTCTAGACTGAGAAGGTTCTAGAGAAAATGTTAGTACTGCAGATTAACCCTAAAAAGTGTGCTGTGTCTGTAGCCATTATGTTGCGAATAGTACAAAAAGTTGAAGAAGCATTCTCCAGCATTCGAGAACTATTATCTGATTCAGTAAAGAACACTCACATGTTTGATAGATGAGTGAAACTCTGAATTATGTCTTTGCTGTTTCACTTTAGTCTAATCTCTAACATGAAAATATCAACATTCACGATAGAACTACACTGTTTCATGAAAGCAAGCATAGGTTGACAATGGATCAAAGAGCTGGACAAAAATTCTCAAAGAAAGCATTCTGTGAAAAGTAAGCAACTATATAGAATTTGCAATAAAGATGATTATATATTTTATTGTTTGTAAATTGTGTACTACACATCCTTTATATCAATAAAATTTATAATAAACATGTAATTGTGTGTTTGTGTATATATGTATTTGTGTGTATACATACATACTTTTTCCTCTTTTAGTAGTTCTCAGTGGTGGGAGAGGAGGGCTATTTTGCCCCCAAATTGGCCAGGGATCCTGCTAAACAATCTACAATGCAGAGGACAAGTCCCACATTAAAGAATTATCCGGGTTAAGATGTCAGTGGTGCCAATTTTGAGAAACTGTACTCTAGGACATATATAAGCAAAATAAATTGGTTTAGATATAGCTAAAACTTCTTCACATTAAGGATCCAACTCTTCTGAATTGTTTTTTTGCTTTGGTGGGTTTTTATTTTGTTTTGTTATTCAAGTGTTTTTCTGAATGGGGGAATAACTTACATACAATAAAATGAACAGATCTTAAATGTATAATTGGATCAGTTTTGACAAATGCACACGGCCAAGTAGCTCAGACCCCACCAATGTATGGAGTATTTTCAGTCTCCCCCTAAAGTTTCCTCTTGGCCCTTCCCAATCAATTCCCTGATCCGATTCCAAAACATCCACTGATCTGTTTTCCCTCAGTTTCTATCACCATGGTTGTGCCTGTTCTAGAACTTTATATAAATGAAATTAGGTAGTACAGGAATCCCCAACTCCTGGGTCAGTACCGGTCCATGGCCTGTTAGGAACCGGAGCACACAGCAGGAGCACGGTGAGCGGCGGGCAAGAAGCTTCATCTGTATTTGCAGCTGCTCCCCAGCGCTGCCTCTGATCGTCAGGCTTTAGATTCTCATAGCAGCACAGGTCCCTGGTGCCAGAAAGGTTGGGGACCACTGATGTAGTATATTCTGGTGTCTGTTTTCTTTTGCTTAGTATGTTTTAAAATTTCATCTATGTTGTGTGTATCAATTTGACCTCTCATCACTGAGTGATATTCCATTGTATTAATATACCATGTTTTTTTTTTTTAATCTGTATTATTGTTTATAGAAACCTGCTAGTTCCAGTTTTGGCTAATGTGAATAGAGCTGCTATGAACACTTGTACAAGACTTCTGTTAAATATGTTCTTTTCTCTTGGATAAATAGGGATGGAACTGCAAATTCATATACTTTAACTTTTAAGAAATTAACAACTTTCCAAAGTTGGGACATGCCCTTTTAATCATTGGGCTACACTCTCCATATTTTATAGATTTGTTGTAAGAAATAAATTAGATAATGCATGTAAAGAGCTTAGTGTGGTACTTAGCACAAGTAAGGGCTTGACTTATTAGCTATTGTTACGTTTACTCTCTCTAGCTGATAACTTCCAGATCTCTTATTCTTGAGCACTGGGCCTATATATATCCGTCTGCTTTCATAGTATCAGAACTTGGCTGTCCCACAGGCAGCTCCAACCTATATGAAACTGAGCTCTTCAAAACTCCATGCCCAACCCTGGTGCTGCTCTCATGTGCCTAATTATAAGAGCAGTCGCCCAAGCCTCTCCCCTCCTCGCACGTCTAACAGATGACCCAGGCCTGTTGAGTCTACTGCCTTAATAGCTCTTTCATGGGTCCATTTCTCTCCATTGCCCACTGTTGCTGTCTTAGTTCTGACCTTCGGTCTCTTGGAGCGCTGCAGCAGCCTTGTAATTGAGACCCATACTTTGAAGATTGTCACACCCAGTTCACTGCGGACACTGCAACCAGAGGTGTCTGTCCATAATACAAACCTGGTCCTGTCATGATCTGATTAAAACCCCTAATGGCTTCCCCAGATAAAGTCTCAACCCTTTACATTCCTTTCAAGGCCCTATGTTCCAATTTCATTTCCTACCTCCTTTTGTAAGGTTGGCTCCTACCCCCTAGATTACTTCCCATATCCAGTCTTTTGTTTAGAGGTCTTTGCCTGGGCTGCTTGTTCTACATAGTATAAACATACTTCCCTCCCCTACCGCATTCACCCAATCCCCTTTACTGAACTTATACTTATCAAGACTCAGCCAAATGTTTCTGAATTCGAGGAAGCATTCTCTGCCATCAAGCTCCTTTCCCTTTGGGTTGGGATAAGTGACCCCACCCCTTGTATGCCTGGCACTCAGTACTTTCCCCTATATAGCTCTTGTCACACTGTGTTGCCTGATACCCACCTGGCCCCCAGCCTAAACTGAGTTCTCAGAGGACAGGGGCCCGTTTTTTGCTCATGTCAGCATCCCTTGTATCTAGACACAGCAGATATGAACCAGTTACACGTTATCTGCATCTCTGTCTTAATTTTGAGTGTGGAAGACAAATCAGTAACTGAAAAATTGACTAATTGTATCGGTGGTACTAGAGAGTTTCCTTAACTTGCTGTTGTTGGACCTCTTGGAGAGGAGTGATAGGGAGTGAAGCCAGGAGCATTTGGAGTTGCTGGACTCTCTTACCCATTTGTCTTGTCCTCACAGCCTGATGAAAAGTCACTGGATTTTTCCTCTTGTATGCTACGGCCTGGTATTAAAAATGCTCAGGAACTTGCTTGTGGGGTGTGCCTTTTGAATGTGGACTCCAGGAGCCGGGTAAGTCACACACTTTCCCCCTCTTAGATGGCAAGCACTTCTGTAACATGACTTGGGGGACACTTCACTACAAGGTCTGTGCCCAGAGGTGGTGGGGATTTTATGAAGCCCTGAAATCTGACTGCAGAAGCAGGTATAGTGTTTCCAAAGGGCAGTGGGAAGCTCTTGAGGGAACGGATGCTGTTCTTCCCTTTCTAACGAGCCTACTGTTCGCATTGTGCCCACAGTCCCCTGTGCACAGTAGGGTGGTAAAGAGAAAAGGTTAGTTAGACTAATAAGGATTTGTTTGTAGGCAGGAGGCCCTATTCTGGGAATTCTGTTGACCTTATGGTTTCAACGTTATTTCAGAAAGAAGAGAAGCCTGCAGAAGAACATCCTAAAAAAGTATGAACCAGTTACACATTATCTTAGCGTCTCCATCTTAATTTTGAGTGTGGAAGGCAAATCAGATGATTGTACTGCCATCCTGAACCGTTCCAGTCATGAGTGCTTTTCTGAGTCATCTTTGTTCCCATGTTTGATTTAATCAACTAACACGTCTGTGTGGATCCACTTCGGTCTTGTTTGCATGCTTGTGTCTCATAATTGGCTTCTGGTGTTGTGGTTATTTTTCTCTGTGATGAATAGGGTAACAGATGAGCAACTTCCAGAAGACTGGAAGTTGTAGTGACACATAGAATGAGATCAGAGAGCTTCAGGATTTGGCCATTATCAAACAAAAACAAATTGTTTGGGTTTTAGAGTTTTATTTATTTGTTTACTTGTGCTTAAGGAAACACCCCAGGCCGTGGTTGAGGTTAGGACTGGCTGGCTGTAACTTACCTATAAGTGTTACTCATCTGGAAATAATTCATATGTGTCTAACCATTATTTCTCTTTACAAACCCTGTACCTATTTGGACTTTCTAATTATGTCCATTCAGTTCTCAGCTCCCAATGGCATTAGACCCTAAGAGTTTTTAATATTTTGTTTTCTTTCACGATAAGACTGTAATTAGCCACAGAAACTTAAGGGATTGCACATTATAGTCAAATACCAGCCTTAGGGGAAGGGTTTCCTTTATCAGGAGGGATAAAAAGTAGCCACAGCCCTTGGCTATTTTAGTTCTTTATATCATGACACCTCCCTCAGCCCCCATAAACTCTGTCTGCCTTTCCTATGAAAATTGGCCTTCTTTTACTGAAACTAGGTAAAATAGTAAAGTTTTTTTTATACCTTAGCAGCAAAAAAAAAATGAAAAAATAAATTCTTACTGGAATTTCTATAGCCATCTGCTCATCTCAGCTTTTGTGAGTGTGCCAGTTTAGCCTCGGCCTCTGTGACCTGGAGGAGTGTACGTGCTGGTTGCTGATTAGCTCTTAGGTGCAGAAGCCTGACTCGCCCCACATGTCTTTATTATTTCCGGCAGGCCTTCAACTCAGAAACAGACAGTTTCAAGTTGGCATATGGAGGACACCAGTATCATGCCAGCTGTGCCAACTTCTGGATCAACTGTGTTGAACCAAAACCTCCTGGCCTCATTCTGCCTGATTTGCTCTGAAGAGCTCCTCTGTGAAGTACCAGCTGTTTTTTTTTTTTTCTGTCACACCCATGGGTGACAGGGACCAATGAACAGAAGACAAGTACTGCAAAGTTCACCTCTGTGAATCTATATGGAGAATCCCCAAGAGGTGGGGGGCGGGGGAGGTGGAAGCTGCGGAAGTCTCAATCATTCCTACAGACAACCTTTGTCCCTTGGTTCCCACTGCCAGTCTTTGAGATTTGAGATAAAATTGCCCTACCCAAACTGCATGTGGCACCAGCAGTTTGCTGACTCACCTGTAGTTCTCTTAAGATGTTTTAAAATATGTATCACAGTTTTTCTAATCTAAGGACTGATTTGCTGCTGCAGTTGAAACTGTGAAGAATTGACATTCAAAGAAAAATAAATTATTGTTGTAGGACTGGAATTGGCAAGAATGTTTTGAGCCAGTGCTTATTTATATCTAGGTACTTATTGTCCTGTGAAGTAGAGCGCATTTATCTGCATTAAGTGTGTTAATATCTTAAATGAATAAAAACGGGGAATTGTGATTAATCTTATGTTCTTTTTATAGAAGAAATTCTGCTTGTCTCCATTGGACAGTGGCAGGTAGGTGAAGGCAGATTGATCAACTTTGCTGTCACAACGGAACCACTTCTGTACTTCTTTCATTCATTTCTAAAACTATCAATTTTCAAGACTTTTTCTTAAAACATACCTGGGCACTTCACAGTGGGGAAACAATGTTCATTTTGATAAAGGCCCAAATCTTTGTGTATCAGGATGAATATCCTTCCCCTTAGGAGCCTTTACTGAAAACCTTCTGTTTTACCTAATACAAAGACTGTGAACATAGTATTTTTTTTTCAGACAAGATTTGGAAAGGCAGCTGAATGAAATCTCTTTTCAGTGTGGCCTCTGTCTAGATTTCTAGAAATGACTACATAAGGACCAGTACTGCCTGACTCTGCAATGTCCGTGATACCAGAAATTCAGGGTTAGAAGGTGGAGTTCCTGGCCTGGTCAGGCGAGTAGTACGATGTATATCTACAGCAGAGGTATACAAATTAGAAGCAGTGGAAGGAAATTGTTTAAAAATAGCACTGAATTTTATTTTACTATCATTTTTTTATTATTTACGCCTACAGCACCTGGTCTTCCTAGGTGGTCTCCCATCCAAGTACTAACCAGGCCTGACCCTGCTTAGCTTCCGAGATCGGACATTGGACTTGTTCAGGGTGGCATGGCCATAGACCGTGGACTCTGGCTCCACTGGGGCACAAACCCAGGAGCTTCTGCACATAAAGCAGACGAAAAATAGCACGGAATTTTAGAAGGAAAAGGCTCGTGCTCTTTAGGTAATTTTCTTGGCCACTTAACCTGAATACATAAAATCGGGGGGAAAAAAAGCCAAGTGGTCATGAACTGTTGTTATTCCTGGGAAAAGCATTCCAGTCTAGGACACACATTTCTCTGAATTGTTAATTATGTGCTTTTAGAAGAAATTTTGAATCATGTATGTTTCATTTTGTATGACTTAGGTTCTCTGACCTATTTTTATTTGTAAGTTGGTTCGTCTATATAGTTGCTGCTTTGCATAACTATATATTTTTCCCCTCAGGAAAAAACTTGAGGGAATTGTTTTATTCCATATTAAACATTTTACCTCTATCTTCTCCAAGAAAGGTACAGAACATTTTCATTAAACAGCTAGTGATGAGGCTTCTGCTTTACCTTGCTCTGCACCAGAATGCAGAGAAGTGTCGATGAGATGAATGTTTTTCTCCTCTGCTCCAGATAATACCATCTCCAGCTAGTAAGGACTGAGACAGTTGTCTGAATTGTTCCCTTCAGAGCCTTTGCCCTCCACGGAGCTAGTGGAGTATTACTAACAGCACACGTGGGCCAGTTTCTAGCAGGCTTTTTCTGAGGCCTCTGTGCTCCAATTCAGCCTGAGGAGCACCTTGGGTTTTGACATGGCACCAGAATTCCAGGAGGCTTCTAATTGGTCTTGTACATTCCATAATAGACTATGATGAAATCTATCTATGCAATAAGAATGTCACCCAATTTGACAAAATTTACATTGCTGACTTTTTTTGGAAATGCCATATGGACTATTATTCCGTCTCAATGGCCTGTATCAAAACATTTTTAAAAGATTGCTCACCTGCTGACTAGATTGGTTTCCATTTCTAGATGTATTTCAGGATGCTTCAGATAAAATTTCGAAGTATAATTATTGTTGACCTTATTACCAGGTATGGTAGTTTTAGTCACTCCATGGGAGGTGCAAGAGGAAAATATAGAAGCCATCAACAAAAAGCCTTTGCTATGAAAAGTATTCATTACTTTCAGTATGTGTAACAATGGAAATGTTTTATTAGATACCACCAATAAGGACTTGGGGAATGTGGAATATTGTTACACTGATTTTATTATGCAGGTTTATTAAAATGACTCAACACTGCATTCAGCTTCACCTCAGTTCTTGTTAGCCAGGAGCCCAGTGTCCTTGGAAACAGTAACCAAGGTTACTTCATACCGTTTTTGTGCAGGCAGCTTCACTGCACTGTTTGAGTGGCGATTAATAAGCACTTTGTGGGGGGAGGGTTTGTATTTTGCCTTTAAAAATTTTATGGCTTAGTGCGTATATTTTGTCTGGACACGCTTGAGGTAGAAGTGGCACAGGGTTATTAGGATATTATCCATACTTGGTTTTCCCTGTGGCTGTTAGCACTCTATGTGGGTTGCATATGTTAAATTATTTGAATATTTTGTATATGTATTTTTTGTTTAAAGATATCTTCTACTTGCCTTTTATTTAATTACTAGTATGTTCTTAAACTTTGAATAGATTATAGAAATTTGAAATGCTTGCCCTGCACTGGGCATCACCACAAAAATTCCCCTAATACCTTCTGGGTCACACACCTTCCTCTGAGACCAGCTAATACAGTCTGACATTTAGATTAGGAAGGTGCTAGGCTTCCCAAGTCCTAAGAATGATCTTAGTTATGACATTCCAGTAGTGGTGTTTTTTCAGGATTTCTGCAGGAAATTTTATTACTAAGAACATCTGTCACCAGCTGTTTTCTTACTATACTACAATGATTGTGCAGACATAAGCCAGAGACTACCAGGCTTAACAGTTTGCCTTCATTCAGAAGCAGCCATAGCCTCCACAGCCACAGGATTGTTTGGTGGTGGTTCTGATCATGTGTGATGTAACATTTAAGGGTTCCTCTGATTTCCCAAAGAAACTATTAACTTTACTTGAAATTTTCTTTTTAGACTATAAATAGAAGTGGGCAAATGGTATGAAACAAGAAAAGGTAGAATTTAGATGGAAACCACTGCCACACACCAGGTAAAATCTGGATGATTTATATAAATATGCAGCCACTGGTATTATATTTATGGCTTCTTACCAAAATAGAGCAAAAATCTAGAAAGTTATTCCACAGATAAGCTAGCTACAACCTACCTGGCAAATGAAAAAAAGCAAAAAAGCAAAAAAGCAGTGCTGTGGCAAATGGCTCCCCCATCTAAAAGTAAGGGTCAACCTGGTAATAATGCCCAGTGGTTTTTCAGGAACATGGAATAGAGAACTAATTAAACTACCAAGTTCCTAAAGAGTTGTGTTGTCACATTTATTAGGAACAGTGAACTGGATGACATTTCCAAGTTTCAACAAAGCAAGCCATTGTTATCTGTCACTTGTATTAAAGTTTGGTTTAGGGCACTTGTGTGTTAATAATCAAGCAAAGGCACTCCTTTTGTTAACCAATTTCTTTGATGGGGGATTGACTGACTGCTTTTGTGCACTTATTACCGAGACAAATGAAAACCATCTTTTATCAGAGTGTGCACTCTATGCTATTTTCCACTGTTCTAGCACTGTGGATGATATTAATATCTGCCCATCTGCAAGGATGTGAAACAATGACAAGATTCAGCTGGGATGTCTATTTTAAGTAACGTTCATTACTGTCCACAGCAGCCATATTTTAACGCAAGTATTGGAGAGTATCTTCCTTCCATCAACACATAGACACACACACACACTGAAATTCTTCTTAGTAAAAATTATAACGTGGTAAGCAGATAGGTTTATTAAAAATAATGCTAATATAGTCCTGGGGCACATTGATTCCAAGAGGATGTTTGCAGCAGATTTTATTATAATTAACAGCTCAATAATAAAGGATTTTTTTTTTAACTTACAAAGTTACTAAATAATAGAAGGGAAAGGAAAGAGTGGGGCTAATCCAGTAGAGACTGAAGCTGGTATCAATCTTCCCTAAGCACTTGTGTGGTCAGCAGCCGTAGGCAAAGCTTGTCTCTAAAGGGTTAATCAGGGCCCAAAGTGATTTTTGCACTGAGCTCCTCCTGCACCTGTCATGATGCCAAAAGGCATGGAATTCAGAATAGAGCAAAACCAAACAGTTTTATTAAACTGTTCAAATTATTAAAAATGATTAAAAGCCAGTTAAAGATTTTCATAAACACTATTCCAAAATGTTAGTGTTAAAAATGTTACTAGCAATGTATGCATTCCCCTTATGTTCCTCCCCTCCCTCCCTCTCAAAATAAACTTGAATACCCAGTGTAAAAAACACTTCAGGGAGAACCAAAAGTCAACCATGTGAAAAGAAAAGTGAAGAAGGGAACAGACGGTGTGTAGCAGATGCTGGTACTGCTCAAGGGGCTGCTGATGCAGGCTTTGGCGGCATTAAATCCCCCAGTAAGGCATCAGGTGTCGGGACTCTTTCTCATAAACGTCTGGAACTATGCCATAAGGTGTCTGTACCATTTTAACTGTCGACTTCCCAAAAAGCTGGCGCTCGTAGTCTATCAGCTGCCTCCAGAAGCCTACATTGGGCCTGATGACAGGCCTCCGGGCTTTCACCCAGTTGTACGCCTCCAGCAGGCACACACTGTGGAATTTCATCAGGTAAGCAATACAGAGAGTGGCCGAGCGGCTCACCCCTGCGGCACAGTGCACCAAGGTGGCCCCATGCTTCCTGCTCACACTGTGGATCTTGTCAGCCACTGTGTCAAAGTATAGTCCAATGGGGGCATGAGGCATGTCAGCCAGAGGCACTTTAACATATTCAAATTGGGGCCAGTTGAAATTGGGGATCTCAATGGTAGCATTAACGATGCAGGTGATGCCACGAGCCTGGAGGAGGTGCCGGTTGGAGGCCACACTGCCTCTGCCCAGGAAGAGAGAGGAGGTGATTTGAGCAATGCCTCCTATATCTCCCTCAGAAATCATCCGAGGGGCCATGAGAGTCCGTGGTAGCGTGCTGTGACCTCTGGAGCTCATGAAGACGCCAACAATCACACTTGCATCATTGGAAGCAAGACCAGAGTGTTTTGTTTTTCTCCACCAAGGAATCCGAAATTAGAATCTCCTTCCTGCAAAATACAGGTATCTGTCAGTATTTTAAATGCTATTGATTCATCATAGCCTTCTGCAGTGCCTGGGGAATGGGAAAGTGAAAGGATTAGAAATGGTGATTTTCTGTAATAAGAGTGTGCGCTTCCAAGGATGTAGACAAATCACTTTCTACCGATTAACAGGAAAAGTACCCTAAGACACCAGTGTGTAAAATCAATGTAAAAGCTCTCTGGTGATGGTTTAAGGCGGGGGAGGGTACTAAATGGAAATAAGTCATCCTATTTTAGGAAATGTGAAAGACAAAAACATGCCCAACTGGTTTCTGAACAACAATCTTGCAGGGTCTTGCTCTTATTAAAGGGAGTGATGTTCCTTGGTAATTAGGAAGAAATCAGAAATTCTGATCTTCCTATAGCCATGTTCCTACAATACACCATTACCTACCTCCACGTCTAATTCCAAACAGAGGTCTTACAAAGGTATAAAATGATAATGCATTAGGTAATATGTTCAATGAACTGCTTTTATGGACTAAAGATACTGAACTGGATCAGTTATAGGAAAACCAGGACATATGGTCACCTTAGCCCTTAATTATTAAAAAAACAAAAAAACAAAACAGCTACTCCTATCATATTTGTGACATCTGAACACTTCAGAAATCCAACTAGCTTTGGGTAACTTATGCTGTGGCATTTCCATGGAAATAATCCCAGGCACTTTGAAGGCCATGGTTTCAAATATTCATTCATCTAAGTTAATAAGCTGACCTGGCCCTGAGTTTGGTTAAATGATAACTTCACCTTCCTCAGCCAATTCTAAGCTCCAAGATGAATCCCACTGCCTTCAGATGTGTGTTGGAATTAAAATTAGTTTAATATTTACAGATCCATATTCTCTCATTAGTACAGTGTTTACTATAAAAGACATTCAGTATTATAACATATATAGCACACATTAGTAATAACAGAAAAGGAAATTACTGGTTTCCTGAGATTTTAGACACATCAATTCCTCTCACTGCAAATTCTTACCGCTTTATAGTCTGTGCCCACTGGATGTTTGCTTATCCCCACCCAGGGTACCGGAGGGATGCTCAAACTGATTTCAGTCAGATGAGAATATCCCTGGTTCCACAGACAGAAGTGGTGCTAGGGTTACTCACTTGTGAGGAATCTGATTACCCTGGAGTGCTGGGTCTGGATCCAGGCAGTCCTACGTTAAGAGTCTGATCAAGTAGATAGAAATCAGATCTACAGAAAGACAAAGAGGCAAGAATGTGGCCAGTCAGGAAGTTAAAAATAATTCCTCCGGAGTTTTTACTACTAAATTGGATTTGACCAGAATAAATCTAGGAAATGGAAAGCATGCTAAATATATCTAGATGTGCAATTAAAGAATACCAGTAAGAAACAGCAACCTAAGGCTCAGCTTTTCATTAATGACACATAACCCACAGTGTGACACATGTTAAGTACAGTTTTGGCTATGATGAAGACAAATTTTTGAAAGGAGATTCAGAGCTCACAACATACATATCAATGAATGTAAGGCAATGCTCACTGGGCCAGCAAGAGATGCAAAACAATCTACACGTCTCTTCCTTGTGCCCTCAGTCACCCCAGCAGTGTGGGAGACTGTGCAGTGTGCTAGACACCAGAGTGGGTACAACAGCTAAGCCAGGTGCTGGAAGACAGCTTCATGAAGAGCAATGCTGTAGATGTGGCTGCAGCCATGAATGCCAACTACAGGAGGTGATGTTGAGGAGAGCAATTTGAAATTTCGTTTTGTTTTCTCTTCCATGTTGGCCCTCTTACTCATTTATGTAACAATATGATGAGCACTAATGAGCATCATTAAAAATGTGTTCCTCCATCTGTCCCTCCTCTTTTCCCAGGTAACCATCACATTATTTTTATAGCTCTCTTGAGGCATAACTGGTACAGCTTGATCAAGTATAAAACTTGATGAGTTTTGACATGTACACACTCGATACACCATGATCTCAAAATAACAAACATATTCATCACTCCCCAAAATTGCCATCTGGTCGAGGACTTTTGTTTGTTGGGAGTTTTTTTTATTATTAATTTGATTTCGTTAGTATTTATCCATTTCTTCCAGATTATCCAATTTGTTGGCTTATTATTATTGGTAGTATTTCCTGATAATCCTTTAAATTTCTCTGGTGTTGGTTGTTACGTCTTTCATTTCTGATTTTATTTGGCCCCTTTTTTTCTTGATGAGTCTGGCTAAAAGGTTTATCAATTTTCTCTTTTCAAAGAACCAGCTCTGGGTTTCACTGAGCTTTTCTATTTTTTACTCTATTTATTTCCACTGATCTTTATTATTTCCTTCCTTTTACTCACTTTGGGCTTTGTTCTTTTTGTCATTTAGATATAAGATTGAGATTTTTCTTGTTTCTTGAGGTAGGCCTGTATTGCTATCAGTTTCTTAGAGCTGCTTTTGGCTGTGTTGGGGTTGTTGTGTTTTCATTTTCAGTTGTTTTGAGGTATCTTTTGATTTCTTCCTTAATCTTGTTAACCCATTCATTGTTTAATACCATGTTATTTAGCCTCCATGTGTTTGTTTTTGTTTTCTTCCTGCAATTGATTTCTAATTTCATACGACTGTGATTGGAGAAGATGCTGGATATGATTCCAATCTTAAATTTATTGAAACTTGTTTTGTGGCTTAACATGTGGTGTGTCCTGGGAAATGTTCCATGTATACTGGAAAAGAATGTGTATTCTGCTTTTTGGTTAAATGTCTTAAAAATATCAAGTAAGCTCATCTGGTCTAATGTGTCATTTAAGACCACTGTTTCCCTGTTGATTTTCTGTCTGGAAGATCTATCCACTGATGTGAATGAGATGTTAAAGTTCCCTATTATGACTGTTACTGTCAATCTCTCCCTTTATGTTCGTCAATATTTATATATTTAGGTGTTCCTGCGTTGGGTGCATAGATGTTTACAAGAATTATAACCTCTTGTTGGATTGATCCCTTAAACATTATGAAATGCCCTTTTTGTCTACTGTTACAGACTTTATTTTAAAGTTTATTGCGTCTGATCTAAGTATCGCTACCCCAGTTTTTTTTTCATTTCCATTTGCACAAAACATCTTTTACATCACTTTCACGCTGTCTTTCAGTCTGAACTGAGTGTCACCTAGGCAGCATATGTTTGGGTCTTGTTTTCTTATCCATTCAGCCACCCTATGTCTTTAGATTGGAGCATTTCCATTTAAAGTAATTATTGACAGATTAATGTAGTTGTTGCCATGTTATGGATTGATTTCTGAATCCTTTTTAGTTCCTTTCTTATTCTCTTGATCTTTTGAATGTTGATGGCTTTCTATAGTGTCATGTTTGGATTCCTTTTTTGTACTCTTATAGATTTTTGCTCTGTGGGTACTGTGTGCTTCATATATACCAAGCTATGTTTATAGCAGTCTATTTTAAGTTGATGGTCACTTAAATTCAAACACATTCTACAACCATTACTTGCCCCTTCCACATGTGGCTTTTGTCATTATTTTTTACTTGTGTGCATCCCTTAATTTATTGTTGTAATTACACATGATCTTCCTACTCTGGCCTTTTAACCTCTGTACTAGCTTTATAGTTGGTTGATCTATTGCTTTTACTAAGTATTTGCCTTTGTCAGTAAAAATTTTTTTCCTGTATTTTCTTATTCATATTTTTATCTTTTCTAGTTGGAGTCCCTTTAACATTTCTTGTAATATCGGTTTAGGGGTGAACTCCTTTAGATTTTTCTTGTCTGGGAAACTCTTTCTCCTTTGGTTCTAAATGATAGCATTGCTGGGTAGAGTAATCTTGGTTGTAGGTCTCTGCTTTTCATCACTTTGAATATTTCATGCCAGTCCCTTCTGGCCTGCAAAGTTCCTGTTGAAAAGTCAGCTGATAGTCTGTTGGGAACTCCACTCTATGTAACTAACTGCTTTTCTCTTGCTGCTTTTAAGATTCTCTATTTATCTTTAAAATTTGGCATTTTGATTACAGTGTGTCTTGGTGTGGGCCTCTTGCCATTCATCTTGTTTAGGGCTCTCTGTGCTTCCTGGACTTGTATGTCTAATTTCCTTTGCCAGGTTAGGGTAGTTTTTAGTCATTATTTTCCTAAATAGGTTTTCAACCCATGCTCTCTCTTCTGGCACCCCTATGACATACACACCTGATGTCCCTTAAAACCATCCTCATTTTTTTAGGTTTTTTTCCTTTACTTCTTCCAACTGGGTGTTTTCTGCTACCTTGTCTTCTAAATTGCTGATCTGATCCTCTGCTTCATCTAATCTGTTGATTCCTTCCAGTGTATTCTCATTTCAGTTGTTGTAATCTTCATTTCTAACTGGTATTTTATGGTTTCAGTCTCTCTGTTATAGTCCTCACTGAGGTCATCCAACCTCTCCTAAGTTCAGTGAGTGTCCTTATAACCCATGTTTTGAACTCTGTATCTGGTAGACTGCTCGTCTCCATTTTGTTTAGTTCTTTCTCTGGAATTCTGTCCTGTTCTTTCATTTGGGACATGTTTGTCTCCTCATTTTGGCCAACTCCCTGTATTTGCTTCTATATTGTAGGTAGATCTGCTACATTTCCCTAGTCACCTGAGCCGGGAGCTCTAAAAGTACCTCTTGTGTGCGTTGTTTGTGCCCTCCTGTTGTAGTCGAGCATCGACTGCTGTTGGCATATCAATGGATGGAACTGACCTTCAGGCTGACTGGCTGTAAGGGCTGGCTATAACTACAGTAGACAAGCTGTTGTGCTGTTGTGTGGTGTGCTGACCTCATGGAGCAGGAGTTGCTTTAGCAGGGCTCTGGTGCCAGGTGAGTCCACCCTTCAGGTATGTCATTTGTGGAGCTGTTTGGGTGGTGCTCTGGTGTAGTGCGTAACCAGCCACTAAGTGTGCTGGTTCTGGAGGCTCTCGTGAGGGGTTCTGGTGCAAGCCAAGGTCAGATGCCATTTGTACCCAGCCTGGGGCTGTCTGGTGGGAGCTACAAAGGGATCTATGGTTGGTTGCCACTTGTGCTGGACTTGGAGGTGCTTTAGAGAAGCTATGCTGCAAACTGAGGCCAACTGCCAGTAGTGCCAGACTTGGGACTCTTTGGTAGGCACCACAATGTGAACTGAGGTCAGCTGCCCCTTGTGCAGGGTTTGTGGCCACTTAGTTGAAGCTATGTTCGATACTAACACTGGCCACAGCTTATACCAGGCTTGGAGCTTACCTGATGAGAGTTACAATGGAAGTTGAGACTGGTCACCATTTGTGCTGGGCTTGAGGCCACTTAGCAAGAGGTATAGGGCATGCCAAGGCCAGACGCTATTTGTTTGGGGTTTGTGGACCTGAGAGATTTTAGGAAAGTCCACAGCACAAGCCACAGTAGGCCACTTGTGTGGAGAAACTGCTGGAAATAGCTCAGGTCAGGTATGTGAGTTGCGTTGGGCAGGGTTTCAGGGAATCACCAAGGCAAACAGTGTTAGCCAGGTTAATGGAGACTCAGATTTGACACACACCTGTGCTTGCTGGCTAGGTGTGAGGAGGACTCAAGAAAGCAATGGTGCCTGCCAGCTCTTCTATCCCTAGAGAAAACCACCCCAACCCCTGCCCCTGTAGCCCTCACCCTGAATGCCAGTCAGTTCAGTTTCTCTTAATATGTCCTGGTGCTCTTCAAGCTGCTGCTCCTGTTCTGGAGCCCAGAGCAAATGAGTCTGTGTGTGGCCCCTCAAGAGGAATGCCTGGACTCCATCTCACTTGCATGCAATTCCCACTGGTTTTTACAGCCAGATGTTATGGGGACTCTTCTTGGCACTGGGGCCCCAGGCTAAGGAACCAGGTGTAGGCCTGAGACCCCTTGTTCCTCAGAGAAGACCTCTGCAGCCAAGATATCCCTCCCAGTTCTTATTTGTCACATGTGGGTGTAGGACCTACCCGTTCTGTGTCTCTACCCTTCCTACCAGTCTCGTTTTGGCTTCTTCATATCCTTAGTTACAGGACTTCTGTTCAGCTAGTCTTTAGGTGGTTCTCAATGATGGTTGTTTTATAATTTAGTTATATTTTTGATGTGGTCATGGGAGGAGTTGAGTACAGCATTTGGCTATTCTGCTTTCTTGGCCAGATATATCTGTATACTTTAAAAGCTGCTGAGATCTTCCCCTTTAGAATACTGACAGGTATCGGCAGACCCACAACTACCAGGAGCCACTAAAAGTAAAATACGCTGCTTGGACAATCACAAAAGTTTGAGAGAAAACCAAGACTAGAGTACAGTTGAATGGTAAGGGTCATCTCCTATGCAAAGCCACTCCTTCAAGACTGGGAGAGGTGGCTGTTCTAATACACATAAACCAACACAGTCAATGAAAATGAATTTTAAAAAGGGAATATGATCCAATAGAAAAAATAAGATAAAACTTTGGTTAAAATCTTTAATAAAATATAAGTGATTTACCTGAAAAATAGTACAAAATAATGATCATAAAGATGTTCACTGAACTCAGGAGACAAATGGACTAAGAAAGTATAAGAAAGTACCAAATAGAAGTCACAAAGCTAAAGAATACATGAGAGGTGTTCAACAACAGACTAAGTGAAACAGAAGAAAGGATCAGTGAACTTTAAGCCAGGACAGGGGAACTGAAACAATAGAGCAGCAAAAATAATGCAACACACACACACACACACGCACACATGTGGGACAACATCGAGAAGAACAACATTCGCATTATAGGAGTCCCAAAAGGAGCAGAAAAACCTATTTGAAGAACTAATGGCTGAAAACTTCCTTAACCTGGGGAAAGAAACAGACATCCTAATCCAAGAAGCCCAGATAATTCCAAATAAGATGAACCCAAAAAGACCTACACCAAGGCTCATTATAATTAAATTGTTAAAAGTTAAAAAATAAGGAAAATCTTAAAAGCAACAAGAGAAAAACAAGAGAACCCACTAAGCAAATTTTTCAACAGAAATTTTGCAGAGCAGAAAGCAGTGGTGTGATATATTCAACATGCTGAAAGAAAAAACTTCAAGAACGCCCAGCAAAGTTGTCATTGAGAATCAAAGGAGAGAGAAAGTTTTCCAGACAAGTAAAAGTTACAAGACTTCACCACCAGCCTTACAGGAAATGTTAAAGGGATGTATTTAAGCTGGAAAGGAGAAAGGGGAAAATATATGAAAGTATAAAACTCACTGGTAAAGGTAAATATAGTAAAATTTAGAATAATGTAAAGGTGGTGGATTCACCAATTATAAAGCTAGTATGAAGGTTAAACAACAAAAGTAGTAAAAACAACTCTAACTGCCACAATTAGTTAAGGGATGTAAAAGATAAAAAGATGTAAACAGTGAGGGGGTAAAATTGCAGAACTTGAGAATGTGTTCAAATTTAAATTATCAACTTAAAAAAGACTGTTGTAAGTTGTTATATGTAAGCTTCACAGTAATCACAAACCTACAGTAGATACACAAAAGATAAAGGAATCTAAATATACCACAAAAAAATCATCAAATCACAAAGTAAGAAACCAAGAAAAGGAAAAGCAGAACTACAAAACAGCCAGAAAACAATGAACAAAATGGCAATAAGTACATGCTTATCAATAATCACCAATAAATGTAAATGGCCTAAATTATCCAATCAAAGGACACAGTGGCTAAACACTTTTTTTAAAAAAAAGGTTCATTTATATGCTATGTACAAGAGACTTCATACGTAAGGACATATGCAGACAAAGTGAAGAGATAGAAAAAGGTATTCCATACAAACAGCAACCAAAAGAAAGCTGGAGTGGCTACACTTAGACAAAATAAACTACCTAACTTTACAACTCAAAGAACTAAAGAAGAACAAAGTCCAAAGTTAGTAGAAGGAAGAAAATGAAGGTCAGAGCAGAATAAATGAAATAGAGGCTAAAAAGAGAGTAGAAAAGACCAATGAGGCTAAAAGTTGGTTCTCTGAAAACTGAAAAACTTTTAGACTCGCTAAGAAATAAAAAGGACTCAAAAAAAAATCAGAAATGAAATAATACCACAGAAATACAAAGGATTGTAAGAGACTACTCTGAACAATTTTACAAAAACAAATTTGACACCCTAGACAAAATAAATTCTTAGGACCATTCAACCTATCAAACTGAATCATAAATAAGAGAATCTAAACATACCAATAACTAGCAAGGATATTGAATCAGTAATTAACAACATCCCAACCAACAAAAGTCCAGGTCTAGACAGCTTCACTTGTGAATTCTACCAAACATTTAAAGAATTAATAACAGTCCTTTTCAAACTCTGCCAAAACACAGAAGATGAAATACAACCAAACTCATTTTACAAGGCCAGCATTATGTTGATACCAAAACCAGACAAGGACACCACGAGTAAAAAAAATTACATCATGCAAAATAATGCAAAATTCCTCAACAAAATATTAGCAAACCCAATTTAACAATACATTAAAAGGATCATATGTCATGATCAAATGGGATTTAGTCCAAGGATGGTTCAACATCTGCAAATCAACGTGATAAACCACATTAACAAAATGAAATATAAAAATTGTAAGATCACCTCGATAGATGCAAAAAAGCATTTGACAAAATTCAACATCCATTTATGGTAAAACTCAACAAAAGTGGATATAGAGGGAACTCAACATAAGAAAAGCCATATATGACAAATCCCCAGCTAAGAACATATTCAAAGGTGAAAAGCTGGAAGCTTTTCCTCTGAGATTTGGAACAAGACAAGGATGTTCACTTTCACCACTCTTAGTCAACGTAGTATTAGAAGTCCTAACCACAGCAATTGGGTAAGAAAAAGAAATAAAAGTCATCCAAATTGGAAAAGAAGTAAACTGTCAGTTTTTGCAGCTGACATATTATATATAGAAAATCCTAAAGACTTCACCAAAAAAAAAACTGTTAGAATAAATTAATTTAGTAAAGTTGCAGAATATAAAATCAATATACAAAAATCTGTTGCATTTCTAAACACTAATAACAAACTATCAGAAAGAAATTAAGACAATCCCATTTACAATTACATCAAAAAATAAAATACTTAGGAATAAATTTAACCATGAAAGATGTGTACACTAAAAACTATAAGACACTGATGAAAGAAAATGAAGATGACACAAATAAATGGAAAGATATCCTGTGGTCACAGATTAGAAGAATTAATATTGTTTTTTAAAATTCGACAGATTCAATGCAGTCTCTTATCAAAATTCCAGTGGCATCTTTCACAAAAATAGAACAATCCTTAAATTTGCACGGAAACACAAAAGATCCTAAATAACCAAAGTAATCTTGAGAAAGAAGAACAAAGCTGGAGGCATCATCTTCCTTGATTTCAAATTATATTACAGACCTACAGTAATCAAAAAGTTTGGTATTGATATAATAAGACAAACATAGATCAAGGTAACAGAATAGAGAATCCAGAAACAAATCCACACATAAATGGCTAATTAATTTACAACAAAGGATCCAAGAATATACAGTGGCAAACAGTCTCTTCAATAAATGGTGCTGGGAAAACTGGACAGCCACATGCAAAAGAAACTAGACTTTTATTTTACACCATACAAAAGCATTAACTCAAAACGGGTTATAGATTTGAATGTTAAGACTGAAACCACAGACTCCTAGAAAAAAAACATAGAATGTATATTCCTTGGCCATATGTCTTGATAATTCTTTGGATTTGACAACAAAAGCAAAAGCAATAAATGCAAAAATAAAACTGAGTGGAACTATATCTAACTAAAATGCTTCTACACAGCAAAGGGAACCATCAACAAAATGGAAAGGCAACCTACAGAATGGAAGAAAATACTGGCAAATCATATATATCTCATAAGGAGTTAATATCCAAAATATATAAAGAACTCATACAACTCAAAAGGGGGGAAAAATCTGATTTAAAAATGGGCAGAGGATCTAAACCGACATTTACCAAATAAGACATACAGATGGTCAACAGGTACATGAAAAGATGCTCAAAACATCACTAATCATCAGAGGGATGAAAATCAAAACCACAATGAGATATCACCTCACATCTGTTAGAATATTAACAGATGGTGAGGATATGGAGGAAAGGGAGTCCTTGTGTAATTGTTGGTGGGAGTGTAAACTGGTGCAGCCACTACGGAAAACAGCACGAAGGTTCCTTAAAAAATTAAAAATAGAATTACCGCATGATCCAGCAATTTCACTTCTGGGTATTTAGCCAAAGAAAGTGAAAACACTAACATAAAAAGATATATGCATCCCATGTTCATTGCAGCATTGTTTACAAATAGCCCCGATATGGAAACAACCTAAGTGTCCATCAACGGATAGATGGATAAAGAAAATATAGTATATATAAACAATGGAATATTATTCAGCCATAAAAAAGAAATCTTGCCAGTTGCGACAACATGGATGGATCTTTGAGGGCATTACACTAAGTGAAATAAGTTAGAGAAATACAAATACTGCTTGGTATCAGTTATATGTGAAATCTGAGCGGAAAAAAGCTCATAGATACAGAGAACAGATGAGTGGCTGCCAGAGGAGGGGGGCTGAATGAGTAAAGGGGATTAAAAGATACAAACTTGCAGTTATAAATACATCATGGAGATGTAATGTACAGTAATAACTACAGTTATTACTGTATTGCATATTTGAAAGTTTCTAAGTAAATCTTAAAAGTTCTCCTCACAAGGAAAAAATTTTAAATACAAGTTCACAGATATTAACTAGATTTATCTTGGTGACCATTCTGCAATATATACAAATATCAAATCATTATGTACACCTTAAACTAATACGCTGTACATTATACCTCAATAAAAAATTGAAAAAGTTATAGTTTTATAATGTGTTCTCAAATTTGTGTGCAAAATCAGAATCACCTGGAGGGTTTGTCAAAATAGACTGCTGAACCCCAACTGCAGAGTTTCTGATTCAGTAGTTCCAGAGCGGGACTCGATAACTGCCATTTCCCAGGTGATGCTGATGCTGCCGGTCAGAGGACACACTGAGTCCACTCCTGAGGTGGATGCTGTGATGCACCACCCAGATTCCTCCCTTCAAGCTGAGGCACTCAGAATGCTAGTGCTGGGAGAGCACAAACCCCTTCCCAGAAACTGCCTTTGTCTGAAGGGAGCTACCTCACCCAAGGTTATACCCCTCTTCGAGGGCCCACATCTGATAACTAATGATACAGGTGCAATCGCATCATGAGCAGGAACAAGAAAGTAGTCACATAAATAAGGTATAAGGATATGTGTGTTACATAGAAATCAGCAGAACGTCTATGTGAGAACATCCTGTCCTGCAGCAGAGCACAGTCTCTTACCATTCCAAGACTTTCCCTGGCAGAATCCTAACAATTTAAAAAGCAAAGTCGCTATGGTAATAAACACAAAATTAGGCTTTCAAACTGCTAGTGAGAACTTCTTCCTCAGTGTGGAAAATCTAAGGATGCTAATCAGGTCTACGGCCATGCCACCCTGAACAAGCCCAATCCCATCTGATCTCGGAAGCTAAGCAGGGTTGAGCCTGGTTAGTAGTTGGATGGGAGACCACCTAGGAAGACCGGGTGCTGTAGGCATTAAAAACAAACAAATGATAAATAAATAAGCAAGCTAATCAAATTTCCAACCAGGTAATCTAGTTACTGCCTAATTAATAGGGACTCAGTCTTGTGGTCTCCCAAATAATCATTCTGGGAAGCCACCTGCCCTCCTGAGGATCCGAGGCTCACTGGCCTTTTCAGCAGGAAGGTCTTCATCAAGGGCCAAGGGTAAATAATGGGTGAGCCGGAAGCCTAGTTTATTCTGTTAACTCATTTGTTGGGCAGTGATAGGGTACTTGGTGCTGCAGGGGAAAGAAAACAGATTGTGAGTCCTCAGGGCAGAATCCAAGTGAGACAGACATGATGCTCCCTCCCTGCTGCTGCTAGTCAGTCTCATGCCAACGAACCTGCTTTAAATGCCAAAGCTGGGTCCAAGGTTTAGAAAAACAACTTCTGCCAGAAAGCACTCGGAGGGCACAGATATTACAGATGCTCCTCTGATAAACAGTCCTGACCCCTTTTACAGATCGGAAAATACAAGGTTCAGAAAGGGTGAGATGACTTCGACTTGGAGAACACAAGTAATTGAACCAGAAAAACTTCCTGATAGCAAAGGGACCTTAGCAAGGAGTAGTTCCACAGTAAGCCTTAATTTGCTTCAGTTCTAAGATTAGCAGATTCTGATCATAAAAAATAAAAGAAAATATGGGTATTACATCACAGGTGTGTCAAAATCAACTTAGTAAATGTGTACTGGAAGATAGAGAAAGGATATCTATTAGAGTAAAAGGTTGACCCATGTTTGAGGGATCAAAGATTGCAAGGTGCTCTCTGAGTGAACATACCACTCCCACTGCAGCACACTGGTCTCTGGGAGGAGAATGACCAGAAGCAATGTCCACGTTGCTGTCCATGGTATTCAATTTAGCCCTCCCAAGTTGCTCTGGCAGCTGCATTTACTTCCTGGAGGGAAAAATGCTTTTCTGGCCAGGGGTAGGGGTTGGGGTGAAGTGAAAAAGAAAAAGAAAGAGCTGTCCTAAACCAACCCCAGAGAGGTACTTTTATAAGTTATAAGCAATATCTCATCAGAGATGATGCTGGTCTCTTTGAATAATAAATATCAAAGTGCTAAGTGCTAAACAAAACGCAGAATTAGTGTTTGCCCAGTGGGCCTATAATCTCAATAATACCCAAGCTACTCCTTGCATTGGGAAGCTCCTGGGATGTGGGCACCAGCCTCATGTTAGCACCAGCGTCCATATCTGGAGCAGACTCAGAATTGCTGCCAGAGTCACAGTCTGTTCAGAGCATCCATCTCAGTGCCATGGAGGCTACTTTCCTTTTTTAAAAAATCATGACAAAACACCACCAGAATCAGCAGTGAAAGAACTGAAATTCTATCTACTGTTTTCCCTCTTCATGTTGAATAAGCATAAAAATACCACAATGGTGCTAGAGATGACTCTGTAAAATGACCTGACAAATATTTTTAGCTTTAGGAATTTCAGAGGGTCACAGTATATACTGGAGGCATATACTGTTATTTTTTATACCTGAAAAACCTAACCACACTTTCTCCTTCCATTAAAGTAAATGTTTATTGAGTTCCTTAAAAAAAAACAACAAGAAAAACCTTAGTCACCCTTTTAAAAACAGAAGCATTTTAGCCTACATTGCCATAAAATAAACACTACTTTTCTCATTAATTTTCATTAATTAATCAGAAATGTGTTCCATTTGGGAAAAAAAAGTTAATACATTCTTAAAAATAAAAATCACAGTGTGGCAATCTTTCATTAAGGGGAAAATTTTTTTTTCTAACGAACATTAAGAATAAAATTCAAATGTTGAGTTATATTAAAATAAAAGGAAATAAAACATTCACAAATTATTCTCAGTCATCTGGAAAGCTTTAGTAATTTGGCTAAAACACCTCAACATCTTACATTTGGAGGAGGGGTGGTTTTTGCTTTTTCCCACCGTATAAATTAACTGAAATGATGGTGCCATGGGATGAGGATAAACACACACAAAGCTAAAAGTCAGCATTCTGGTTTGGCCACAGATATTCTCCCAGTGTTAAACATAGCTGCAGAATAACTACCTGTGTGGCCGTGACCTGGCTGGCCATCCTGATGGCCTTATGTGGACCACCAGCCCATTAACTGAGCCTAGCAGACACAAGCCAGCTGCTCGATGGAGAATACACCATAACCCAAAGAAAGACGTGGGCAATCCACCTGATGAGAAAGAGAGGTGGGTGGGGGGGGAGCATGCCAATATAGTGACACAGATGCACAGACATTAACAAGTTTAGTTCCATACGATAAATTCATAAATTATCATGTTAGAAACAGAATGAGTAGAGTAGGGAAAAGAGACTATCAATAACTATAAAAGGTGGAGGTATGTATTTGTTTGGGTATCATGGGGTAATCTGTTCACATTTGGAACTGAATTTTTGAATTTCACCCTCATCCACCTGGGTGTACAAATTACTTTCATTCATTCACACTGTATTTACTGAGTTCATGCCATGTGTTCAACACTATTCTAAGTGTCGTCGGGGACTGTGACAGAATGTATTTGCCACACTTGGCCACAACAATATCTCCCACTCTACATGACCTTCTTAACAACATGAACAACTCAACCAAAAGAGTAGAAATGATGTTTCTGAGGCTAGATTATTCTACCTTGTTCTCTTGAGACTTGCTCTTGGAACTCAGCTGCCATGCTGTGAGAAAGCCCAAAGAAGCCCAATAGAGTTACCACGTAGAGAAGTCTCCATGGGTGTTCCAGCCAGCAGCCCAGCTGAGGTCCTAGCTGATAGCCAGGATCAATGACTAAATACATGAGTAAAGATACTTCAATGATTCCGGCTCCCAGCCATCACTGAAGTCACCCCCAGGCTTTGAATCTCCTACCAGGGGCCCCGGCAAAGAAAAGCCCCTATTATGTTAAGTCCAAATTCCTGAACTAATGGAATCTGTCGGCAAAATGTAAATGATCATTTTTACACTGAGTTTTGGAAGTGTGCTATATAGCAATAGTAACTAGAATGGGGATATAAAGGTAATGTAAGACGTAACCGTGGGCTTGAATTTTATCATAAAGAGATGACACAAGATATTCATATAAAACAGCTGAATAACAACAGCTTGATTAACAGGTGAATCAAATGACTAGTGCAAACAGTGAGTGCCACAGCAATGCAGAGAAGGTACAGGGTCAAAGTAAAAGTCAACAGTGTTGAAAAACTGAGTTGTTTGTTTCTTGGGGAGCTGTCTTAAAGACTGTCATTATACTGTCATGTTTTTCTGCGGCAGTCCACTTAAAATATACTGCCCTTCTTGCCTGTCAAGAGCCTCCTTATTTTTAGATTCCAGTTCGAGAACACAAGCTCTTTTCTATAACCTCTTACTACTCAAAAAGTGTATCCAAGACCCAGCAGCGTCATCTTGGAGCTTGAGAGAAATGCAGAGTCTCGGGCCCTGTGGAATTGGATTCCACAGGTGATCAGTATACATACTAAAGTGTGAAAAGCACCACTCTCATTAATCTGCCTCAGTCTGTCCCTCTGGGCTTACTGAAGCAAACTCAAGCACCTGTTTTGTTTAAACGACATAAGCATGCTCAGTCTCTCACAGATCAGTATCATTCTGCTGTCATGGCTCCCAGACAAAGAATCAGAAGTAAATGGAGGTTAAGAGGCTTTTCCAGATTCTACACAGAAAATTAGTAACCCCACTGGGACCAGAACCCCTTTCCATATATTGTCTGTTGATTAGTCATACAAAAATCTGACCACAAAAGATCAAGTGATCTAAAGTTACCAAAATGTGCATTTCATCGGGGAAGAAAATAAAAACTTCAAAGAAAAATGAAGGAACATGAGGTCAATCTGATTGTGCTTTATCTAAAATCTAAATATTAACCTAAAAAGTCCTAAACTTTCATGTGGTATGAGATGGTCTTTGGGTGTGAAAAATTTGATAAACCTAAACTAAGAAAATCCTTGCAAAATTCCACAATCACATTTAAACTTGTTTGGTGATAACTGAAAACCAATTTGTGCCACGGCCTATATAAATAATACTTTAAAATTGTCAAGGAGTAAGTGGTAAAAATTAAGTATCACACATTCTTGGTTAAGCAGTGAACTTTGATTTATAATATAGGTCAGAACATCTAGATAGAGTACTTTTAAAAAATCACATCAGCAATTAAACCCAAGGTAGGTTTAAGTGTGCCTCATTGGATTAATTGATTACATTGATTAAATTGCCCTCATTGGATGAATCAAAATCCTTAAAACTGAAGCAGTGAGCCTAAACTTTCTCCCTACAAGAATTTATCATACTCCTGGCCCAACTGCACGTTTTTGGTGATTTTATACCAAATTAACTTCATTTATAAAGTACTGATAAATTAATCTCTCATTTTTCTTCCAGCATCAAAGGCATCTACAATTTCTGAAGAGAATAAGATAACTGGGTGAGTCTCTTGGCATTAGTTGGATGGAAGGAACCTGATGAAGCTACATACCCTTTCCATGCTGAGGGACAGCTGGACTACAACATTTTAAGGGCAACTGGATGTGTCTGAGTGCCCCTGTAGCAAAGGGAACTAAACAAGAGTCACAAGGCAGTGGATCCTGAAGTTATTCTCTTGGCTTTATCTTCTGAAACAAGTCTTATACAATAAGACAATATACATAGTTCTTTTAAGATGATACTACTAATTATTATTCACATACTATAAGAGAATGCAATGGCCTCTGAACCACATCCTACTCTTATTCAGAAAACCAGGGGTTGACAAACCATGGCTGATGGGCCCTATTTAGCCCACCACCTATTTTTGGTACAGCCCATGAGCTAAGAATGGTTTTTATATTTTTAAATGGTTAAAAAAGAAATCAAAGGAATAACAGTACAGTTGACCTGACATAGTGATTAGGGCACTGACCTCCCTTGCAGTGAAAATCTGTGTATAACTATTTCATGGCACATAAATATTGTATGAAATTAAAATTTAAGTATTCATCAATAAAGTTTTATTGGAACACAGCCACACTCATTTATTATATTTTAGCTGTGGCTGCTTTCATGCTACGAAGGTGAGTTAAATAGTTGCAACAGAAACTATATGGCCCACAAGCCTAAAATACTACCTGGCCCTTTACAGAAGTTTGCCAACCCTAGTTGAAATTATGTTGTAAAGCCATAGTATGGCAAAGGAATGTTTCTCAAAGTGTGGTCCTAAGGATCCCTAAATAAGAATACTACATGAGACTTACCTGAGCTGCTAGTCAAAATGCAGACTCCTAGGCCCCACCCCAGACCTAATTAGTCAATCTCTGGGGGTAAAGGTTTGGGAAATTATATTTCTAGTACATATCTCCGTAAAAGAATTTAAAATAACATAAAGCTGTTGTGGAAAAGATTAAGTATTATCTAATGTAATTTCTAGGAGAATAAATAGAACAAGAAACTCCATAATTTAAAAAAATAATTTTTTAAAATTATTTTCAAATAAAATAATACACTAGCTATTTGAATTTAAGATACAATCCAGTATAAAGTAAGTTCCATTTCATTTACATTTTGGATCATCTTTAGCTGAAAGTTTATACCAAGTAATGGAAGCTCTATAAAACATGGAATGCTACTCCACAATTTTTAACAAATATGTGATGTACGGCCTTTAATCCTGAAAGAGTTCTGTTCCCAAAACATAAAACGTGACAGTGCAAATTAAAGGCTATTAGAAATGTTTATGTCCTTTTGACATAAAAAATAGTTTAAAACAAATACAGTCATGTGTCACTTAATGTTGGGGATATGGTCTGAGAAATGCATCACTAGGTGATTTCGTCATTGTGTGAACATCAGTGTACCGAATACTGTGGGCAATTACAACACGTGTTGTATTGTAATTACAATACAATGTGTATCTAAACATAGAAAAGGTACAGTAAAGTTACAGTGGTACAGTAAAAGATATAGAAAGGGTAATGTAAAACATAAAAAATGGTATACCTGCATAGGGCATTTACCATGAACAAAACCTGCAGGACTAGAAGTTGCTCTGGGTGAGTCACTGAGTGAGTTGTGAGTCAAAGCCTAGGATATTACTGTAGACTTTATAAACACTGTACACTAAGGCTACAGCAAATTTATAAAATATTTTTCTTCAATAGATTAGCTTATTGTAACTTTTCAATGTTATAAACTTTGAATTTTTAGTTTTTGACATTTGTAATTAACAGCTTAAAACTCAAACACATTGTACAGCTGTAGAAAAATATTTTCTTTATATCCTTAATTCTATAAGCTTTTTTCTATTTTAAAATTTTTTATTTTTTCTACTTTTTGAATTTTTTGTTAAAAATTAAGACAAACATATGTATTAGCCTAGGCCTACATAGGGTCAGGGTCATCAAGAGCACTGTCTTCCACCTCCACATCTTGTCCCACTGGAAGGTCTGCAGGGGCACTACCACATGGAGCTGTCATCTGATAACAATGCCTTCTTTGGCAACATCTCCTGAAGGACTTGCCTGAGGCTCCTCTTGAAGTGTCACTCTTTTCAGAAATATGTCCACGGCGGTTTGATAATAGATTTGCTTGTAAGCAGACAATGTCATGAACGTTACTCTTTATTAATGAAAACTTTTTGGTGTTGGGGTCCATGTTTTCAAACTTAAGGACTTTGTTGAAGTTTGCAAAAGCTTGTGCTAAACCCTTCATTGTCAATTTTCTTAGTTCTTATTTTCTTCTCCTGCAGTTTACTTTTATCTTGCTTTGTCTTCAGCTATGTGTTCCTGTTCCAGTTCCAACAACTCCTCATTAGTTGATTTTTCAGGAATCACCTCTAGGAGCTCCTCAATGTCATCCTCATTAATACCCAGGTTAAAGTTGTTTGTCATCTCAACCATATCCCTGTTGATTTTTTCAACCTCCTCATTCGTGGCAAATCCTTTGAAGTCATGGACAAACCTCATGAGTGTCTTCTTCCAGATGCCATTCCTACACTCCTTGGTGACATCATCCCAGGCCCAAGCAAGGTTCTTGATGTTGTCATAGATGTTCTAATCCTTCTAGAATTGTGTCAGTGTCTTCTGTGTCTTCCTTAAGTTGCAGCAATAGTCTGGGCAAAGGTCCTCCTCAGGTAGTAGGCCTTAAAAGCTGCTATAATTCCTTGATCCAATGGCTAGATCAAAGAGGGAGAAACACCATTTTGATACTGGGATGAAGATCAGCAATAAAAGAAGGATGTCCGGGAGCATTATCAAAAATAAGAAAAACCTTGAAAGTTATGTTATTCTCCAAACAGTACTTCTCCATTTCGCTGGCATAGCAATTCTGGAGAGCATCTTGGAAGAGGAGCTGGGTCATTCATGACTTATTGCACCTGCAGTACACTGGCAATGTGTGCTTACTGATATGTCTGAAGGCCCTGGGGTTCTCATTGTGCCAGATCACAAAGGGTTTCAATTTGTAGCCTGCAACACTGCCCCCAAGCTATCCCGTCATTAAAAGCCCTGAAACCTGGCACTGACTTGGCCTTTTTATGGATGAAGGTCCTTTCAAGTTTCTGTTTCCAGAATAGGGGAGGTTTCATCCATACTGACTATTTGCTCTGGCAAATAATTTCCCTTCAAAATCAGCTTATCTAGAGTTTCCAAAAATTCTTCAGCTGCCTTCACATCAGCACTCATAGACTTCACCACTCACTTTCATATTACGTAATGAATAATGATTCTGGAATTGTTTAAACCACCCAGAGCTAGCAGTAAATCCAATGCTGTAGCTGGGTCCAGCCTTTTCTTTCAATATTGCAAAAAATCTTTTAGCTTTGGCTGTGATCATAATGGTGCTGAGAGGGATATGCTTCTTCAGTTGAGGGCATTAGAAGTTTCTCCATGTCTGATATGGGCCCTTCTCAAACTTTTGTTAGCCTTGTTGCCTTCAATGAAGCAGATCCTTTAATAGCTTAATCGCTGGTTCTTTAAGATGGTAGCAATGGTGGAATGGCACATGCCTGACTGACAAGCAATAACCATTCTTCATAGTCCTTAATCACTTTTAATTTTGTTTCCAGGTCAATCACTCAAAGTGACCTCTTGCTGGCAACATTAACAGTGGATTTCTGTATGCTTAGAGACCATGAACAAAACTATGTGAGATTAAATCAAGCACAAGAGAAAATGATACAACCAAGAGATGCAAGTAAACACGAGCTATATGAGGCTGCTGCCAACCTAACAAGGCATACTCTTTTATAGCAAACTTTTTGTATAAGTAGAAAGAATACACTCTAAAATAACAATAAATAGTATAGTAAATACATAAACCAGTAACATAGTCGAGAATTATGTACTGTACATAACAGTATGTACTATATATTTTTTTATGATTTATTTAAATTAGTTTCAAGTATACAGTACATTGGTTAGACATCTGTATTGTTCATAACGATCCCCCCAAATGCTCCCTCCCTCCCCTGGCCCTCCACTTAGCCATCATATTAATGCTAACTACATTCCCTCTGCTGTGCTCCCCATTCCCGTGCCCAACTATCAACTACTAATTTGTACTTCTTTAACCCTTCATCCCATTCTCCCAGCTCCCCAATTCCCTTCCCCTCTGTCACCAAACTGTCCACTATATTTGTTAGTCTGTTTTTGATTAGTTTGTTCTTTTTGTTCCTTAGATATCACATATAAGTGAAATCATATGGTATTTATCTTTCTCTGTCTGACTTATTTCGCTCAGCATAACCTCTAGGTCCATCCATGTAGTTGCAAATGATAGGATTTCATTTTTTTAATGGCTGCATAATATTCTATTGTATATATGAACCATAATTTCTTTACCCAGTTGTCTGTTGGTGGGCACTTAGGTTGCTTCCATATCTTGGCTATTGTAAATTGTGCTGCCATGAATACTGGAGTGTATAGAGCTTTATGAATTATTATTTTTGTTTTCTTTGGATAAATACCCAGAAGTACAATTGCTGGGTCAAAAGGTATATCCATCTTTAATTTTTTGAGAAACCTCCATACTGTTTTCCATAGCTGCTGTACCAATTTGCAATCCCACCAACAATGTATGAGGGTTCCCTTTTCTCCGCATCCTTGCCAACACTTGCTGTTTTTTGATTTATTGATGATAGCCATTCTGACAGATTTTAGGTGATATCTCACTGTGGTTTTAATTTGCATTTCTCTGATGATTAGTGACCTTGAGCATCTTTTCATATGTCTGTTAGCCAACTGTATTTCCTCTTTGGAGAAATATCTGTTCAGGTCTTCTGCCCATTTTTTAATTGGATTGTTTTTTTGTTGTTGTACTATATTTTTATATGACTGGCAGAGCAGTTGGTTTATTTACACCAGCAACACCACAAACGTGGTAATGCCTTGTGCTACAACATTAGGATGGCTACCCTGTTACTAAGTGTTAGGAATTTTATAACTCCATTATAATCTTATGGGACCACCACCGTGTAGTATGCAATCCATCATTGACCAAAATATCATTATGTGACCCATGACTGTATTTAAATAAAGTGAGTTGGAAGGAAGCCTACCAGTTCATGGGGATGGTTGTCAGTGGGGATGAGAAGGGGCCCAAGGAAGCCTCAACTTCATAATGCTTTATTTTTTTAAATAAAAGAAATTAAGTATGACCAATTTTTAGTTATGAGTAATAGTGCTGGTTAATTTGTTCTTTGTAATTTTCTATGTGATTGCAATTTCTAAAATTAAAAATTATTTGAAATAGAAGAAAATTAACCACAACAAATGTCTGTCGATCCAGGCTCTCTCTCCAGGCTTTGGCTTGTGCCTGGCAGTGCTCTTCACCCAAGAGCTAGACTAACAATCAATTTGATGAAAGAACTTGGCAAGGATAACAGAGTGACACAATGGCTAAATTAGGGAAATTCTTAATTATAAATCTTGATTTCAAATTTGTATAGAACTTGTATGCTGACAGTACTCCCCCGGATTTTATTTTTACCAGTACTTCCTCAAAAATTTCAAGCAAGCTCACCTCATGGTCTTTCTCTTCCAGGTGAGGAAGGCTGGTGTTTCACATGTTCTCTCTGCCACGTAAATGTTTTACTAGTCAACAGAAGCAGCATGCTCTCGTTTAAGAATTTTCTCATGTGTATCCATAAACTCAAAGAGTTAAGATGTCAAAAGGATCTACCACAGGCAATTGATGCTGAAACTATTCTGAAACAAAGGCAGAAACCCAGCAATTGTATATAAATATCAAAAAGGCCTTTTGGCCCAATGAGACTTCAAGATGGCAGCGAGGAAAGCTGACCAAACTGGATAGAAGGTCACTCTCCATCAGTGAAAGAGCAAGAATGGTAAGTGTGAGGTGGGAGGGCTGTGGAATGCATGTGACAGGACATGGACCTGACCTCCACACCCAGGCTACCACCCTTTTCCTGCAATAGGTGGAAAACAGTCCCTCTATAAGTTACTGCCCACCCGAAGGGATACAGAAGAACACAAAGAGGATTTCTTTCCCCATCACATAGATTAAGAGGTTCTAACATTACTTTTTATCCTCCCACTGTGTCTTTTCTTGAACTTATACATAAGTAATTTTTAAAATTATGATTATTTTAGAAAATATGAAAAAATATTTAATACATAAGTAAAAAAGTATTCATGATTTATGTAAAGACTTAAAATAGAATAATTTAGCTATTTTCCAAGATGACTAACAGAAGAAATAAAAAAGAACTACGAATCTCACATTCTTAGGGATACTGTTCTTCCATCATCCCTCCAGCTAAGAAAAAAGATTTCCCTGAGGGTATTTTCTAAACCTGTAGAATTGTAGAACATTCTGCTCTAAGCTAGAAATAGACTTAGCAGATAATACTAGGCACAGTACTCAACAAATAACTGAATTTAGTAATTTAATAACTGTCCTGCCGTGACCTCCCCATCTCTTCCAATCATCTCTTTCACTCCCTTGTCCTCCTTCCCCCAACACACACCCCCACACACCCCTAGCTTTAAATCTAGCTAGCAACACCAAACACAGACAATTAAAGTTAACCTGGCAATTGTCTACTCAGAAAGCAGGAATTTTCTATATCAAACCCAATTTTAAACTACCTCTTCAGACACAAAGGAAGATTTGGAGAAAAGTACATTTTAAAGATTGCAAAAGAGTCATTCATTGCGGTAGCGAAGAAGCTATGGTTCCTCTGGAACTGCCAAGGAAGAACGAGAGAGAGGATTCACCAAAACCTTTAAAAAACTTCTAGGTACTAGAAACTTTTATTTTTAATACTTCATTTTGCATATTTAAATTTCCCTATAACTACACATCTGTTAAAGAAAAAGAGGATCAAGGGAAGGGTTCTTTGGGGTATTTGTCAACTAAATAGAGTGGAAAACTCATTTCTGGCCTTTAGGTAATATGTTAGTCCAAACCATACAATTAAACATAAGTATATATAAATACACTGGTATATAAAGGACCAGAGATGAGTCCACACAGGTGCATGTATTCATTCAAGAAATATCCAAACATATTGTGATTAAACAGCAAATACAGTGGATTATAAACTCAAGGCTGACACCACCGGAGGTATGTAAATTAGTACAATCACTTTGGAAAATAGGCATCAGCTAGTAGAGCTGGATACGCATACCTATGACCCAGCACTGTTCATAACTGCCCCAGACCAGAAACAACCCAGATGTCCATCGGCAATGGATGACAGATAAATAACTTGTGGTTCATACAAATATGAACTAAGTATGGTCACAGGTAACAACATGGATGAATCTTAAAAAAATATAATGCTGCAAGAATTTAAACAAAAAATTATATGTCTATATACATATATGTATATGTATATAGAATTAGAATTGTCAATTCTATGTATATAGAATTGACATTCAATACATATATATAAATAAAATATTATATATAGACACATATATAATACTGACTCCCCCAAAAAAAAGGATTTAAAAGAATTCTTACTTTGATCACTTTGCATAAAGGTGAAAAACAGGCAAAATGAAACTGTGCTGTTTAGAGATTTATATTTATGGGATAAAACTATAGAAAAGAAAGGAATTGATTTCCACACAAAAGAGGCAAGGTTACCTCTGGGGTGAGGGAGAGGCTGTCACTGGGAAATAGCTGGATGAGGGTACCTCTTGACCTGCCGGATGGTTATGACTGTTTTTTCTTTAAAATGATTCCTGAAGTTATGCATTTGTTTTATACCCTTTTCTGTGTATTATAATTCACAATAAAAAAAAATGGTTAAATAAATACAATTTTGATTTCCATGAATTCAAAACCATTACAATTCTGGCTAACTGGGGAAAGAACACTTCCTCTCTGAACGTCACTATCAGCTTTGTGAGATCAGGAACCTTATTTGCCTTCTACCCCAGTATTGAGCACAGTATCTTTAGCATGACAAAAGTCCTCAATACATGTCTAACATTTAAACCCATAAACTCTTGATGTGAATTTTAACTCACCCATTTCCTGAAATTACTGATTTGAACTGTGCCCACATTAATACTTCCCCTTCTTTATCTTCACCGCAGTGAAGCTTTCATAAATAACTAAAGCTACCACCTTAAATGTTTGCTCTGTAAGTTTATACCCAGGCGCAGTTGCTTTAGCAACTCTCCCTGGCTTCCATTCCCTTTAATGCCTCCTTATCAGCAAAGCAAAGAAAAGATGAATACACTAGTAATCCTAAATTTCTTTTCTCCCAATGGGAAAGTTTCATCTGCAACTGAGAGTAATGCCTAGGATCTTAATGATTTAACTGCTCTGAAGCTGGTTAAGAAGGGGTCATCTACCCACTGTCCAGGGAAATACTACCACGCTATCAGGGTTAATAAAACTTTACAACCAGCTGTCATTAAAACACACGCTACCTATTCTCGACAGAAACCAAATCTCTATGAACAGGACTGGTTAATTCATTTCAATTAAAAAGTCATTTTCTGCAAACAGATATTTATGAAAATGCTTAGAAAAGTCTAAAGGGATAATCTACCAATAAAGATACACACAGCAGTTGCTTTTGGAAAAGATGCTCAAAAAAAGGCTTTAGACTTATCTGTAAAGTTTTAATTTTTTACATAGAGAATGATGAATATATATCTTATGATATTGAGAAAAAGCATTTTTAATCCACCTTGCCCTAAATAAAATCCCAATTGCACAATATCCACCAAACTCAGATACTCCCTAAAGATTATCATTTAAAAATGGTAGTTTTTATGCTAACGTTTTAAAGGATTCCCTGGACTTATATACCTGGCCAGTTTTTCATGATATGAATATACATTTATGCCATTCTATTAAAGAATATTATAGAAATCATACCTGCATTCAGCCAATATGAAAGATTTCAGATGAGAACACAGCATAAACACGTTCGACACTGACGTTAAAAAGACCTGGAATGAAGGAAACTTCTCCCCTTTTATGGGGGAAAGCCAAAAATATCAAGCAACTACCTCTCCTCCCCCAAGCGTCAGAAGATGAGTCAGAGCTGGAGGCAGGAATAGGGCCCATGTGTCAAGCCGCCTGTGCAGGGCTCCTTCCTACCTCCACCCAGCAACTCTCTACCCTCACCCAGGTTGGGGTAGGGCCTGTCCCTGTCATGAATTCTCAGGTGTCTCTGGTGAAGAGAGATAGTTATTCATTCTGGAGGTGCCTCATTTCCTGGGTTTCTAAAGGGAACCCAAAAATGAGGGCCTTTATGAGTCCACAACAAGTAACTATCATCAAATGCAGCTCAAGAGAGTGGAGCTTCCAGACACACTCACACAACTTTACAAAGAATACAGCACTTTTCTTCCCCACATTTTAAAGAGCAGGAAACACGCTTAGCAGTTGCAACTTGTCCAGTATGACTTAACTCTGTGACAGAGCTGAGTCCCAAGCATGGATGCTGACCACTGGTTTCAGCCTCTTTGATTTTTAATTGATCTGTTGAATCTCAGGAAGGATGTTTCAACGTTGCATTATATTTATGAGTGGATTTACGGACCAGGAATTCCAGGAAACCCTGGGATAAACCTCTGGGTCCATATTTCTTTAAGGGTAGTAAAAAATTAGGACTCAGCTCTTTGCCTCCATTTTTACAACTGTAAAACGGGACAGTAATGCTTTCTACCCTACCTAGCTTATAAAACTACGATGAACAGGCTAGTTAACACATGCTAAATGCTTTGAGATCCTGCTGGATGAAAACTGCAAGTGTTTTTGCTTTGTTCTGTTTGTAAATCCCCACAGGGTAGAAATGCATTTGTAAGTAATTTCCCTTGCCTCTGGGATGCCCAGTTACCATAACACTGGCTGGTACCATTAGCAACAACTACCTAAATAAAATATAGTTATACATCCACTTAAGCCAGCTACAGCACGCAACTCCCCTCACACGCAACTTCGCTATGGAGCAAAGTACTTAGGAGAAATAAAAAGACATGTTAGCCCTGTGCACACTAATCTACCGCCGCATAGAAATACTCGAGTTGAATACTTGGCATTGCTGAAAGTCGAGTTGTTTCTACCAATGCACCAGAAACCTTTGGAAGACTCAAAAAGCCGCGATCGGCCCCTGTGGCTAGCAGCGGGTGGATGCTGACGACGGAATAAGGGGGTAGAGAGGCCACGGCGAGGCCGAAGAGCAGAGGGGTCGGGAGACGAGGGGAGCAGAAGAAGATGCTCGCGAAGGAGCCGGAGGGCCGGTATCCATCCAGGGCCGCGAGTCCGCCGCAGAGAGGAGCAACGGGGGGTGCGCGCCGAGAGCCAGCGAGGAGGGGACCGGGCGATGAGGAGGGGGCCCCGGCCTCTGCTGACCCCGCTGCCCAGAGGATGCGAGAACAGCCGAGAGCAGGTGGGGGCGCCCGCACAAAGTTTCCAGAGACGAGGGTCGCGCGGGGCCTCAGCTGCTAAATGCCCGCAGCGCCCCGGAGCCGCGTCCGCGCCAAGTCTCGCCCGCCCGCCCGCCGTCCCCCGCCCGAGCCCCGCGCCCGAACCCCGCGCCCGTGCCCGCGGGACCCGTACCGGTTCCGCCGGGCTCGCGGATGATGCTCCGCACTCCTGCGCGGCTCCCGGCTTCTGCGGGCTGGCCGCCGCGCGCGCCTCTCCCCCGCCCCTCCGCCCGCGCCCGGGGCGGGCCGTGCGCACGCTCCCTGCGCCCCACCGCCGTCTCCGCGGGCGGGGGGGAGGGGCGCCCGGGGCGGGAGGCGGGGCCTCGGCGGGAAGAGGCGCGCCACCGGGGGGAAGCCGGCGGGGAACGCGCGGATCCGCGGGCGGCGCGCGTGCGCACTGCGCCCCCGGCCGCCCAGTGGAGTGGCCCTGGCGCGCCCCCAGCTCACTCGATAAACCCCGGTGGAACCCTGCTTAGGGGTCCCCTGTTGTCTCCTTAGTTCCAAGCCTGGATGCTGACCGCTGGTTTCAGCCTCTTTGATTTTTAATTGATCTGCTGAATCTCAGGGAGGATGTTCCGAAGTTGCATTATAAGTATGACTTCTCCCTTCCCCACTTCGGTGTCTACCTACAAGCTGGGTTTGGGGCGGGGGTGCAGGGTTGGTTTACTAGGGTACTTCTGGATGTGAGAGGGTTAAGGCAGAAAACACCACAAATATAAAAGGAGTGAAGGCTGTGGTTAGTGACTAATCAGCAACTCTCACCCACCCCCACCTTCTCTTCTGCACTGGGGAGCCCAGGAGTTGAGACCGAAGAATGTAAGGAAAATAAATTTCGTGGCAACTGTTGGTGACTTGCTTGGGCAGGTGTGGGCAGTTTCAAATAACTGTAGGAAGCTGTATTGTCTGAGACTCAAAAGTAGCCATAGATACGGCCATCCTTTGCCTGCCCCGAGACCGCCAACCCACTACCGCAAACACACATGCCATCTGAGTTTCCAAACACCAGATGCACAGTCCATGCCTCCAAGGTGGAGCTAGCTGTAGGGTCTCCGGAGCCCAGGACGAACACATGGATTCGTTAAGGGCTTATTTGCTGTGTCGCTCTGAGGGTCGTTTTTTAATGGAGGTTAGCCTATCTGTAATGTGAGTGGATGCAAAACGAACTTTTTTCAGCACAACCCTGCCCTAGCAGGTGAGGGGAGGTATAAACGACTTCTTCAGGGCTCCGCAGTGAGTCAGACACCTGAGTCCTGACTCCACACCCAGCCCTTTACTCACCAGACCTAGCTCCTCACCGTTGTAAATCGTTGGCATCAGAACTGCTGAACAATCAAACGAGCAGTTCATAGGTTTGGGGGGAGGGGTTGGTGAGGGAAGTTAAAACCGTGTTTTGGGTTTACATCTCCAGGAATCTTCAAAAGCTTTGAGATTTTTTCACACTTTCTGATCCTCAACCAGACTCAGAGTCATCTGTGGCTGCAGGAATATCTGAAAGTTCTGTCTGCTTCCTAGACAAAAATATAACATCAAAGGCATTTTACTGATAATCTTAGGGGAGCTAGAAATGCCTAGAATGGAGAGATTTATTTTGCCTTCATAAAATGAGAATCAGAGCTTTAAAATTAGGCAAAATTAATCCTTCTGTGTGAGAACAAAGTAGAATCTGATTCAGAATAAAACACTGGAGTTCAAATCTTGCCTGGGAAAAGCATCTTCCCAGCACTAAATTGCTCCACCATTAATTCATCTAGTGACTTATTTTTGACTTGCCAATACCAAAATAGCAAAATCTCTAATAGAAACAATTGTATGTTGCTTTAATTTCTTTCTCCCTCCCCCTACCCAGTCTTCCCTTCAGTGACTCAGCAGCACAAATAGATGAATCCCTCTTCAAATTCAAGCTTGTTTGTTATCCAGAAGGCAGGTTTCCAGAACAGCTCTAGTTAATGACAAGGAGCAGGGCATTTTCATGGATTATAGGAACTAAACTTACCATGAAGAATCATATCCTCATCAGTGAGGAGGAGAGAGGAGGGCTAAAATAGAGTTTGTGTTGTGTGTGATGTATGTGTAAAGATCTAGAGATTAAGGAAAGTAGGAAGAAGTGCTAAATTCAGCAAGACCATTTAGTGACTGTACATATAGGCCTGTGGGTGGAAAGGTGCTTCACGCCTTTACAGTGGAAGTGTGGGCTTCTATATTCGTCTACAAAGAATGCAACTTGGTGTTATCTTCTTGACCAACACTGTCCAAAAGAACTTTTTGTAATGGAAGTGCTCTGTCTGTACTGTCCACTACAGTAGTCACTAGTCTCACATGGCTTTTGAGCACTTGAATGTGGCTAGTGTGACTGAGGAACTGTATTTTTCATTTTAATTTTAATAAATTTTAATTTAAAGCCACATGAGGCTTATTTATGTGGCTATGTGGCCACCTTACTGGGCAGCACATTACTATAAGTATCTTTATAGGTATCAACTATTTTAGACATAGAAACATCTTTGAGGTCATCTGCTAGAAAAGTATGACTTGTCTATGCCCGAGGTGTGGGTGCTCCTGACTGCAACTAAATAAGCAGTGTTTTAGAGCAGTGCAGCTTCTGTGCAGAATGAGAGCTGATCTGATTAGACACAGTAAATAGAGGGTGGAAACTTCTACTCTGCTTGGCTTCTGATGTCTGCCTTTCCAAAAATATTCTCCTCAATCGCTTGAGCTCCTTGATCAGACCTTTATGGGTCCTTCAGAAAGCAGATTTGCATCTTCCATTCGTATCATTGCCCCTGGATAACAAATTGACAACAGCTTTGCTATACTGTCAGAACTGGGGAACAGCTGTGATCAGGGATCCTCTGTCTACAGAAGTTTGCCATCAGGTCATACTGCTCCACACGTCTCAAACGCCTGCTTGCTAATTCCTGTAATTCCAGATCATATGCCACTGATAGCTTAAAATGCACACCCCCCCAAGAGAAATAAATCTTTAATCTACTGTCCTTTGACAGGTTTGAGAAGGACAGTGGACACCAGGTATCTGGTAGGAAATTCTATAAATGTGGGAAAGATAAACTAGGAGACAGAAATCCCAAAACACAGTTCATCTACTTCAGACATTGCCTAAGGCTTGTGCTATTTTTTAAGATGTAACATAGCACCTTATAAGGCTATCATAAGGATTAACTAAATTGTATTAATGTAAAATACTTGAAACTTGTATTTTGAGTATTCGTAGTTCTCATAAAAATTATTTTCCATTAATAAAAAATGTCACATGAGTGCGAGAGCGAGCACGTGCCTGCACAAGCACATCACCCATAATTTTACTACTTAACAAAATGATTAGCATCTTTTCTTTCTGGTCTTTTTACTATGCCTTTTTTAGTTTTCTTCACACAGTGACAGTCATAGTGTGCATATAAGTTTTGTAACCTGACTTCAGGCTTCTTGAGCTAGGCATTATATAAGAGAATATTACAACATGTCTAGGATAACTAGGTCATTTAATACGTATCTGTCCCAGAAATGTTCTGCCCTTAATCCAACCCTGGGGCTGTGGCAATGATGCACGGTGATAATTCCAACATAAACAACATTCTTGAAAAATGCACATCTGCCCGTTTTAACATTTGCTCTGTATCTTTTAGATCTTAGTGTCCCTCTCTGAGACTTTACCATGCTCTGAATTGTGTGGTACAGGAAAATCAATTGCTTGTTCATACCTGGCTGGAGTTAAACAAAAATATCAAAGGCTCCATGGGGAGAGGAAGGGAAGCGTGGAGAAGGGACGTGCCAGGAGGTTACTATACCTTAACTCATTTAATCTTCATCAAACCCAGTCAGGTAGGTATTATCAACCACTTTAGATACAAGTTGAGAAACTTGCCCAAGTTTGTATTATTAAGGAGCAGAACAAGGATTACTGCTCAGGTCTTTCCAATACAGGGGGCAGGTAAACAAGAAAGCATATAAACTTTTCATGCAAAAAGGAAAAGAGAGGGGTTTAAAAATTTTTTTACAACTAGAATGTGTTCACGTATTTCTTTAGGGAAAAAAAATTGTTTTTAAAGAAAACTTTAAAGAGGAAATGAAGAAATAAAATATTTTCCCCTAGGAGTCACCCCTGGTCGTAACAATACCAGAAATAGTGAGACATACATACTTACTTTTAAGGACATCCTGGGTAATTAATGCCACTTTGCATAATCTCCTACACCAAGGAAAAAAATCCTGGTCTTACTGAACAGGAGTAAATGTCCATGTCAGCCCAAGAGCCTGAACACTTCCCCTCTAGTTATAAATTGCTATTTCTGACATCAAGTCTCTGACTATGCAAATGAAAGAGTGGAATATAAATGGGGGGGGCGGGTAGTAGAGGTTCCCAGGTTGTTTGGAAGGCAGTATCTAACCTGTGTTGCTCATCTGCTCTCTGCTTTGCCAAATAATGGCAAATTTGTGTTACAAGAAGTTGACCCAAGACCCAAGACGTACATACACATCGTTGTTAGAAACATATCTTGGCTGCAAAGTGTCTCCAGAGCCCTATAACAATGTCTGGCTACATCCTGGATGCTAATCAGCGTATCTCTTTTTAGCAGAAGGCCTCTAAGCTCCCGGCCCCTCTATCCACCCCACCTTGCCACATCTGCTGGAAATCCATGGCTTGCCTCTTTTCCTTCTCCTAGTTTCCATGGAGATGCAAGTTTACTTCTTCCCCCAACTCTAAGCCATGGTTATTTTTAACTGTAAAACTCTGAGCCAGGTCACAGCTGGGATCTGGAAGATGCAATGACGTCTATAGCCACCCTTCTCTCCTACAGACACTTTCTTTTCTGCAGTTGCTGGGGGCGGAAAGCACTCCTGAGAGATTCTGCTCTCAAAAGCGTATTGCTTTGCATCATAAAGTTAAGCTTATGCTGACTTAGATCTGACAGGTGTCCTGAATCTGAAACTATGCATGCCCAAAACAAGGCAAAGATTTTCGTGTGTGTGTGTGTGTGTGTGTGTGTGTCTAGGGGCAGCCAGCTAAGGTGGACATTGCTGTCACCTATCTGTGGCTAACACTTAGATACATAGCCTTTGGTAAACAAATATCAAAGTGTTATCCTCTAGGCAAAAAATAAGGGCTTTGGCTCCTGCCCCTGGTCGAGTGCCTTTTTCTGAAGCAGAGGCTAACGGGATAGTGTATAGAAAAGTATTCTACCTGTCCAAAGCAGACAGCAAATTCCCATAGGATCAGGGTTGGAACACTGCTGCTCCCTCCTCTACCAAAGCTCAAATCAGCCCACCCTTCTCTAAGGCCCCCGGTATTTGGGAGCTAGTGTCTACGACATTGCTGAACTTTTTACTCCTTTTCGGTAATTTTTTGGAAAAATCTATTAAATTACCCTGAAAATTGCCCTTTTCATCTTAGACAACATGCTACGAATGGAAGGAAATGAAAACATTAGACACTTAGCCCAAATTAAAAATCAGTTTTCTTACAGGCAACATTGATTGAGAATATTAAAATCAAGCTACACAGTGCAGGTTCTATTTTTTATTTCTTAAAATGATATATTTTTTATTATATATTAATGTCTTAAAGGAATTCTCTCAATGAAGGGTGATAATAAGGAGAGAATCCAAATCAATTACTATTGTTTTATGCAGCAGTTCCCAACCTTTTTGGCACTAGAGACTGAGGCTCCTATGAGAATCTAATGACTGATGATCTGAGGTGGAGTTGAGGCGGTGATGCTAGCATAGGTAAGCGGTTGCAAATACAGATGAAGCTTCATTAGCTCACTGCTGCTCACCTCCTGCTGTGCAGCCCTGTTCCTAACAGCCCACAGCCCGGGGGAGAGGATTAGGGACCCCTGGTTTAATGGGAGAAAAGAGAAGGTCATAGCAAATAATTTCAAAAACAGGGAGTATATTTGGCAGATAGCTCTCCAAGGAGAAGAGTGATGCAGTAGAAGTGTCATGAGTTGGCACTTAGCTGTCAGTTCACTGAACAAGGGTGATGACAGCACGTCGGTATTTTTGCTTTAAGAAAAAGTGTTTTTTAAAAAACTATGAGGTCTTCTCCTTTCCACACCTCTTAAGATGCTACTTCTATTCAACATAACTCTGGACCAAGGCAGGTTAATTAGCAAGCCACCTGGAAGCGTCTGCCACATAAGACTTCATGGGAGACCAGAGCAAGCTGAAAAAGTATCGCTTAGTTAAGAAAGAGGGATTAGTTCAACCAAGTTAGTTTGGTGCCACAGAAATCTATCCCCTGTGCTCTGCGAGTAGAAAATAAGTGCATCAGACTTAATTATCCAGCCCTAAAAGACATAAAAAAAGTCTGGACTGGCAAAGGTTAACTACAGGGCTTTCAAAAACAAGGTACGGTGACATTTAGTTTTTTTGTATCTCTCAGTTTTGGGTTTTAAACCTTTTAATAGCCAGCTTCTGCATTTTTATCACAATTTCCTTATTCCTCCTCTTAACAGGGATGGGGCTCAGTATACAATGCATACCAAACAAGTAACTCACAGTGACAAAGGAATTTTAATGTGACATAGAAGACATTCATCCTATCCTTAAATACCTAGGTCTCTGGACAGTAAGCCCTGTCAGCCATATCCAAGGGCAGTTAATGCTTTCATCCCAGCACATCTCAACTGATAGAAGCCAAGGCACTAGGCAAACACTGAACAGAAAAAGAACTCCCTCCCATTTAGATTTTGAAACTGACTTTCCAGACTTCACAGAAATTATTCATCTGCCCCCTACCTCCACCCCTCAAAAGCGGCACGCTAACAGTTCTGATGCATACTTCATGGACAGGCTCCTTAGGTTCCAAAATATTCCCTAGTTAAATGCTCTTCATTATTATCCTCACTCCCAAATTAAGTGCCTATGTCAGCATGACTGTTATGATCCTATCTAGGCTGCTCAGACCCTGCTTGCGCTCTGAGATCCTGCTCGATTTCACTCAGGATGGCTAGACACATTCACTCAGAATGTGTCTGGTTGAAGAGAAATACTTTGTCTTAGCAGGGCTGCCTCTTCTACACAAGGCCACAGACATGGGTAGAGTCCCAATGTGATGGTCTCTTCTGGCAGGGAGAGGTTAACCATGTCTGGCTAAGCACATTGGAAAGGAAAGCAAAGCTTCCAGATCGGTCCCTCTTGGATCAAATTTTAATCTTTAGAAATTCAAACAAAAATCCAGGTACGTGTAAGCTGTGGAAAAGCCTTTTTTATTAACAAAAGTACAGTGAATATCTAGAAGGTATCCACAGAGATCCTTAAAAATGGATGAACCATGTTCCAGAATGCCGTTTAGAACACAATACTACTCTCCTGCCTAGAAACCAGTGGAAGTGTTTTGGAGTAAACAGGAATGAGTTTTTCCAAGCTTCTCTTTATAATTTGGGCCTCTGATTATCCACAGTGGAAATTTTAGTTCTTTTATTACATATCTACATATTTCCTAAAGCTAGAGTGAATTACCAACTGGAATTTTGTTGTTTTTGATTAATGTTATTGGTCTTTTCCTCTTTCCAGCTAACTACAAGCTGGTGATTTCATTACTAAAAACTAGGAAGCTTATCCATATCTCTAAGCAAGGACTGGTTAATTAATTACTGAGTTCAGATTTAAAATGGCGGGGGCGGGGCTGGGCTGTAAACAGTAAAAAGATGAAAATTGGAATCCAAGAGGAGATAAATCATCAATAGTTAGATGGTCTCTAAAGAATCCAGGTCTTTGAGCACAGGAAAGGGTCATTACAGGGAAAGAAATTCGTTCCCTATTTCCTACCTCTGGCAGAGGCTATGCATAAAATTCCAGCAGAAACCTTTAAATTACAATAAAAACTCCTAACAGTAAAAGGTCTTTATTCATGTTGTTGAGTTTCAGAGTAAACTCTTCCTCTTCTGAGATATCTCAACTAAGAGAGACCTCTATAAGTGTAGCTGGTTTATGGCCAACCCTATGTAGCAGCAAAAGGGAACGATAGAATATTCTCTAAAAGGGCCTTGCTAGCTCTGGAATTACAGTAATAAGAAGGATCTTCCTTTGGGGATAAGAACATAGAAGAAAATAATGCAGTTGTCAGCCACATCAAATATCAGCACGTGCTTTTCTACTGTAAATGCAAAAAGAGAGCAACTCGGTGACTCCCTTCAAGAGTACAACTCACCCAAAATATGGCTTGATCTTTGAGAAACCTTCTCAAAGCTGGGTTTTGCCAAAACAACAATAATATTACTTTATAAAATTATAGCCTTAGTTTTCTATCATTATTTTCAACCATGCCATTTTCCTCATCAAATCTACTGATTCCCCAATCAGTTTTTTAAAGTTCAACTAGTTCCAAGGTTTCTATCAGACGGTCCCACCATTCTCCCACTCCTAACAACCACAGCTGCCTCTGGAGTCCTAGCCAACTATATCTCTTGGCACCATTTTCCTTACTCCCACTGCTGCCTCCACACCATCCTCCACCCACTATGTCTGAAACAGTCTTCCACTTTCAACTGCCAAATTATCTCCTCTCAATCTTATCATTGCCTCAAAAGCTCACCTCTCCCAGGAAGCCTTCTTTAATCAAGATTAAAGACTCTTCAGACTACAACACATATCACATGACATAGATGTCTAATGCATCCCAAATTTTCAGAACCAGAATTACCTTTCAGAGATAAGAGACAATTCCTGTATAACCAAGGAAGGGTGATAGTGGTGGTAGAATATGTTTTTCTAAGAGAGATGACTATGCAAAGAAAAGAGACCATTTCCACAGGCCACCCTTTTTAAAGATTAAAGTCCTTTATTCTAATTCCTTCAGAACCTAAGAGTTTCCTTTTCATTTGTAACCCTCTAGATAAAGTCTATTAGCAAGCTACATGCATATTTACATCAGTGGAAGTTTGAGCAGATACTTCCAACAAAGCATATAATATTATTAGATATTTTGAACGTTTAAAGAATTAAAGAATCGGTCAGCTACTGAAGGTAATTTGTGCGGATTCTGGAGTCATTTCTGTATACAACATTCCTTCTAATAGAAATGGGATAACCATGACTCTGAGTTTGGCTTCTTATTCTGCAGAAAGGTTTGAGGACCAAGTTTCAGATGTGGTGGGGTTACTCACCCTCATATCTACTGAGTCCCATATGTGAGACAGCTTTACTTTTGTTTTAAAAGTAGCTTTTATTGCAGGCTAGCCTTTCACCATTAAGAAATCAGGGTTCAGGTCTCAATCCAAGCAAAGCTGAGGTTAGTTGCATCATCTGCATCCTCAGGGGCCTGGTATCCTGGGAAACTCAGGGTAAGAACAGGGTGAGTCCAGGACACACGTTAGCAGAGACAGTGCAGCGTAATGAGGCGGGCATCCAACACCCTAAGTGTGCTTTAGTTACCAGAATGTTTGACACACCCACAAATTAAGTAGCAAAACATTTTAATCCATTAATTCTAAAAATAACAGACATTTTATATTCAGTACCATCTCCTTAAAAATCTACTGCAGATTAGACAAACTACAAAGTACAAAGCCAGACATTAAAGTTAAAGATACAGTTTGGGACAAGACCATCATGAGATTCCGCCCCGCCCCGCCCCCCCCTTGCTCATAAACATAAGTTGTCAGCTTAAAAAATCCTCAGAACAAAAGAGAAATCTTTCTCATGCTCTATATAATCTTTCTCTTTGTTTTAAATCTGTCTGTAAGGTCTGAAGGCAAAACAGATAATTAGAAAACTAATCTCTCAAGTATAAGGATCTGAGGGGGACTCCTGGGACTAAAGACTGGTTTAGTTCTATTTCTACCAACACTGTGATGTGAGGTACTACGGTTCTTGTTTTAGTTACAAGAGGTGCTAGGAATGAATGCCCACTCACATTTAATAATAGCTTATCTAGCACATAACTCTGTAGCACAATACCAACAACAGGAGTGTTTTAAAGCAGTGTGGAGAATAAAGCAGACATTAACACAACATAAGGTTTCCTTTGTCCTTCTCTTTTTACAATGAGAATTCAGCTCAAAAAAGAAACTCTTTAGAATGCCCATACTGTCCTTTGGCCCATCACTTTCCAAACTTGTGATTTCATACCCCAAGCCCTTAGAACCTCAGGCTTTAGTGATGTATCCTTCACGGATGAGGAAATCATAGATTTTCCGGGTTTTGTTCACGTCTATTTTGATGAGTGCTCTTGCCTGTGCCAGTCTCAAGCCTCCTTGCTTGTTACATTCGTTCAATAGAGCAGATTTGTATTCTAAATAGGCTCCTGGGACCAACCTCACCATCTGACAGAGCTGTAAGAGATGGCAAATTTAATAAACATTAACATCTGTCATTCTCATAATTTAATCCAGCAGGTATAGCCAAAATTAAATTTAAGGAATGACATCAACCTCCAACTATTTATAGGAGCTGTTGGGTGGCTGGACTGCATTCCATTTAGTCTCTTCTTTGGAGGGAATACTCACTAAAGACAAACACTCAGGACAAGAAAGCCAGGGTATGTGTCGGCTGGCTCACCTGGGTTTGTCAGGGAATATGAGCATGTGCCCTGAGAAGCAGCCAGGGTAGAGGCCCAGCACATTCCGGCAAAGCCAGTCAGGGAAGAGCCACAGGGTGTAGGGGGCAGGGGGGCAGATACGTGGATTCCCAAGTGTGAATCACATTATTTTTAGTATCTGCATAAAGTTGTAGTCCCTGCTTTTGTGACTGCGTTTCCTACTTTGGAGGGAGAGGAAATACAGAGATCTTGCTAAGAGAGGCCACATTAGCTGCTAAAAATCTAGAAAGCTGGCTCAATTCCAGTTCACTTGCCATTACACAGCAATGAGCAATCTGAGGTCACCATTTTGTGGGTAAGGATAAAAACTGCTTGAAACTCTGGGCCATTCAATACTTGAATCAGAAAGGCTTGTGATCTTTAGCAATACCTGGATATAACATATACTTCTTTCTACTCCCAAACTATTTTTACTATTCCTAGTGGATAAAATAAAAATACTAGCCCCTACTCCTTGACTTTTCCTTACTGTCTGACCTGAATTAATGGTACAAGGTGGCAGATGGGAACACTGATCTTGGGAACTGTAAAAGGAACATATAAGGAATGAACTTCAGAGCCATGGCACATTTCTTTGAAACTATTTGATGATGACTCTTTTGAGGCTAGATTTAAATTCTAGAAATAGCCAAAAGTAACATGAAGACCAGCCTGATGATTACAATGGAAAGGTAGGTCATGCCATTTTAAAATCAAAATTAATGTATGACTATATATGATAAAAAATTCCTTTCTTTATGCTTATAAACAAGCTAGGGAAACACAGTATAACCATCACTTAAGGTTTTAAAAAGTGTAGAACTACTCAAAGTGATCATTTTAAAGCAAATAATCATGTACAAATTATTTTAGGTTTGTAAAAAATTAATTTCATTTACATAAAGACTTATTACAGTATCTGGTACATGGTAAATGCTCAATAAATGACAGTTGCTCTTATTAGGTTTACATATCATATGTTCTTTTCTCAGAAGGCAAATAGTATCAAGATGATAAGGAGTTTTTTGAAACCTGCTGAGGTCAATTCTTAAAACTTCGAGGATAGACTGGAAGACTATTCAATGAATTAGCAGCCCCTACTTGCTTTCCTCTAGTTCCCATTCTTTGTGTTACCTCCTTTTCTTTTTCATTCAGCTTCTCTGTGCCAGGGAGGCCAGTGAGGTTCAAGGGTGGTGCACTTCGTCTACCTACAGATACAGACAGAAAAAGACATATATTTCACAGGAGCAACCATTTCTCAGGTGTAGAGTATAACAAAGTTCACCACAGGCAGGGCAGTTAGGTATAAGATCACTACATCCAGCTGTAGGAAATCTCTACCTATCATATAAACCTTAGGCCTCAGTTTAACAAGCAACATGGACACGACAACGTTCACTTGAAAATAAAAATGGTAATTCGTGTGCTCTTTGTTCTGCTAAAATACACATATGACCACACATACCTTAGCATCAAATAAGACTACTGACCACAGTAGTTATCATCCATCTTTTCCTAACTCATAGGGGATTCTAAAATCTACAGCCCAGATGTCATCCAGTTAAGGTCATACACTACCCACCTTGACAGCTGATGAATGGAAATAACAAGTCTGCAGGAGAGACATTTCCTAACCTTTGCACTCTGCCAGCAGTACAAGGCAAACACGGTAATTAACCAGGTACCATTTGCCTTCAGATCAAAGGCAGTCTGTTAAGCCAGGAAAAGACCCTTCTTATTTATTATGTGAGGGAATATCTGGTTTTTTTCAAAGTAGCCCTGTTTACCTGAAAGATCCACAGTGAGGAACAATGAGCCATTGTATGACAAAGTAGAGGCTGAGGTGAACTCATTTCTGAGAAAAAAACCCAAGTACGAGGACAGTGGCCAGGATGGGAAGCTCGATATACAAAAATTTTTGGTTTTGTTTTCAATGCTTATTTGAGATTAGTGTTCAGTTGGGGATGGATGGACTGAGCTAAGCAAAAGAAAGTGTAGAATAATATATTAACAAGTTTTATGGGGGTTGCCTTTTAGGTGATGGAGAGAAAGGGGAGTAACTAGTGCAGGCTGATCTGCTAGACAGCATGCTTCTCTGTAATATCAACAAAGGAAATAACTGACAGACCTAGCCTTATCCTAAAAGCTCAAAAGGGGATACTAAAATCATTGATGTCTTGCCAATGTTACCAGAGGCAAAGTTACAATCAAAGATCCAGGTTTCCAACTCTGTATTGCCTTAAGACCAACTCAGAACATGAAGAGGAGCAAGGGGTCTCCTCAACCTAAATACTGGGGGTAAGAAAGGTTAACAGCAGCCTAGAAAGCAACAAATAAGTGAGTGTGAATGGTTCAGAAAACACAAACACTGAAGTTGCATGATCATGTTAGTTTACTCATTTTAATTAGTCAATATTATTTGTATTTCTGTTCTTAGGTTGGGGGTGAGAGGTTGGAAGTAAGAAACATAAAACTTGTATTTTGCTGTCTTGGCTACTCCCTAAAAGACTTTCTTTTCTCCTTTAAGTATTAAGAAATAATTACTTGACACAAAGGAATAAATTTTTTTTAACAAAGTATCATCCCTAACATGGCCTCCTCTAAATCCTGCCTAGATCCTGAATCTACTGAGAGATGTGAAAATGGGTACACAGGTCTGTTGTTCCAACCTTCCGAAGAATGGTAAAACTGTTTTTATAATAGAGTGGTCTGTATGTTCTGATTAGGGGACATGGCTAATCTACCATACAGAGCAGGGATGAATGATAACCAAGAGAACAGGCAAAGAAATACCACAATCTTGGATCAGAGCTCTATATAACTAATACTGCCCCATATTACCAGTCATTGATGGCCAAGCACCAGTGATTACCAGATAGCATATGGCTTAATCTATCTCTGTAAACTAACCTCAGAATAAGACATAAGCAAAGAAGTAAAGATAAGAAATAGAAATATCTTAAGTCTCCAACTTATAAAGAATTCATCGCATTTCTGGCAGGTAACATGCTTCTTTGCTCACATAAGATACAAAGCCTTTAATTTATCCCCTTTGAGACAAATCTCAAAATCTGTAGTAGATACAATCATAGTAAACTAACTGCCCACAGACACTGGTAAAATAAAGAAACCACCTCTCTGGAGTTTGTTCTTCTGTCTCTGTACTCTAACCCTGTCTGCCCATGAAGATTCTGAAACTTGCTTATGTTTATAAACTGGAACAAGACATAATCACCATTACTCTGCCTAAGCACCATGATCCCACAAAAGGGTTGGGATTGTTAGGTTATCACAATATCTACAATAAAAATGTCACAATCAACATTTCCTCTAGCCTGAAAAATAATTACCTGAATTCGAAGCCATCGGAACAGAAGGACTCAGGCCGGAATCACTACAATGAAGAAGAGGAATTTAAACTTATGTCACACAAAAGAAGGCCATTTCCAAAAGCTCGTGTGGGACTGGGTACCATTTATCAGGTCGATTACTTTGAAGAGATGTAATAAGATAGACTGCACGTTTTCAGGCTATCCCACTGTACTGAGAAAGGAAATCTGTTCTGGGAGAGAAAATCACTTGGATTTGTTAAAAGCTCAGCCTGGAATATTACAGAGACCTCCCACTGGGAAAGGATACAAACATGATTCTCCAGTGGAAATCATATCAATAAATACAGAGGGAGAGAGAAGACATGGGTAGAGGGAATTTACTTATTTTTAAAAATAAGATCAAAGTAGCAAAGTAGGATTCTAGGAAGCCAGTTGTTTCTCAAAACTGTCAGTACTGCACTGTTTCTGAGACAGACTGCTAAAATTTTTGGAATTCTTCTAGCTATCCAATTATTACTACTCTGCCATCTAGGGCAGGGTGCTCATGAAAATGTCTGAAAATACATGTAAAAGCCAAAGGATGCTCCTTCACCCTAGACTAATTACTCACATGTCAGCTTGCCGGCGGAGCCACTGCTGGCAAGCACTACTGTCCTGGATATACTGGAGAACTTCGGAGAGCATGGTGCGCTTAAGGCGCTCCTCCTCTCGCGTCTTCTTGAGGTGGTCATAGGTTCTGGCACCTAGAGGTGCAAAAAACCACAACTTCAATGATAATGCGGAACTGAAGGGCTTCCTAACTGACTGGCAAACAGTCTGTCCTCTTTCGGTTTCCTTTGTGAAACTGTTTCCATAATTATTTTTCCAAGAGCAAAGTAGGCTTCCTCTAGTTTGAAATCACTTTTTTAATAAGAAATAAGAATGTTTTTATTTCTTTTCTACCTTTAAGCAATTTTTTTTTTTTGGGGGGGGGGAGGGGAGAAACCCAAAACAGAAAAGTACGAAGAAAGTAAGAGTCACTCATATTTCCATCTCTAAACTAACTTTTAATAGTTATATTTGCTTCCTGTCCTATTTTTTCTATATATTTTTTGAAGTCACACAAGTGCTATAAGCATACACTTTCCCTTAAAAAGCAAGTAGAATTACAACTAAGTCCTCATTGACCAGTATTGTTCCTTTCTCCTCTTTCCCAGAGGCAGCCAATATCAGGTAACCAAAATCTGGTATCAGAGTATTTATATGCATATTGCTAAAACAAAAGTTGCATGGTCTTTTCCACATGTTAACAAAAATATACAGATTCCAAAAAGTTTCAAACTATGTTCCACAGAGCCCCAGAATACCATGAAAATATCTTGGAGCTTACTGTGAAGAGCAAGGGCACCACCACCCACTGGTGGTCCTGGGTTCTACGCATGACCTGAACCACCAGTTTTCAACCAAAGTAGTTCCACTTTTATCTTATTTATAGATTAGGACTCCACATAAAACTTTATTTCAAAAATGATTTCCATTGTTAAAAATAAAGAACAATTATACTAGGCTAAACTTACACCCAGTTACTTCTTGTGGGGTACTGAGTGATCACTTTCGACCAACAGGAAGGAGGGAATACTAAAGATCACTCTAACGATAACAACTAAACAACAGAAACTGCAATTTATTAAGGATTTACTGTGCCTGGTACTGTGCTACGTTTTCATACATCATCTCTACTTTATCTTCATAGTAATTCTAAGAGACTTGGAAAATTGAAACTGGAGCACAGTTACAGAGCTGGTAAACAGAAGAGCCAGAATCCAAACCCAAGCTGTCTAAGTCTAGACCTCAAGCTCTTAACTACTACAATACACAGCTTTCCCCTATGACCTGGCTCTACTACATCTTTAACCACTTTAAACTTTAGTTTCTTCATTAAATAGAAATAACTATCTCAAAAGTCTTTTCAGGGTATTAAATGACATGATCCAAGTGAAATGCTTAGTGTAGGGCCTGGTGCATGGTCAACTTTTTTTTATGAGATGTTAGCTGCTATTAATATCACTACCTCCAGTAACTGGGATGTAAGCATCTAGAACTAATTGAAGCTTGATTAATAAGAATGATCAGACTATGCATCACTAAATTTTAAAAGGCAGAAGCTAAAAATTAGAATACAAAATCCTTCTTTTAGAGGCCATAGCAGAATCCTAAATATAAAGCAGTGCTTCTCTTTTCTTTGTAATTTTATTTTACCTCAGATAATCCATATAATAGTATTTATAAGGATTAAATAGGTGAAACTTTACTGCAAAGATCAAAAACTCATTCTGAAACAGGAAAGCTTATTTAAAAAAATCCACACTGCCTCAAAGAGGCTTCTTCTGCGTATTTAGAAGATATATGCCCTCTAATATAGCGTGTAGTACTTACTACAAAAATTGGTAATGCCTGCTGTCCTGTATTCCTGGAGCCTCTTGATTTCCCTTCGGAGTTCAAATTCCACTGTTTATCACAAAAAGAATGAAGGAAAAAATTGGAAAAACAAAATCAATATCAATGAGCACTTTCCTGTTGAGTATTTTCAGTAATTCTACCTTATATAAGAGCCGGGATAATTCCATTTGAGGAATCCTATTTGTTGGTAACATCTCATTAGAAATTTTACCCAAGAACTGAGAAAAACTCACGCCAGCTGTCTTCCAGCTGCTGTCTCCAGCTGGAAACAGCAGCTGGAATTGTCTCCTAGAAAACTTATAGTGAACTGGCTGAAACCATGTAGCTACAGAAGTAACAAACACTTTTAAACCAAGTTCCCCTGCTCTATTTATCCTGTGTTAAAAGTTTTACCACATAACAAAATTCTTTTATGAAACCTGTCTCTGGGATTACTTGATGTGGCTCTTTTGCAAGGGAAGGACAAAAGCTCTCTGCTCAAGTCCTAGATAGATTCTTTCTCATATAGGAACAAAAGAGCATTGTGTTTTCCATAAACCAAAGATTTCTGCCTCCTCTGAGCACACTAATCAGGTTGCACTGCTTGGGTTATTATGTAACTGAACATTCAAATTTGGGTATTTTGAAACAGAGGATGAAGGAAATGCCTGGACTATCCACGAGGTGTAGTTCCTTTGAGTGACACATACAAACTGGGACAGGAAGTAAAGGACCAGTCACCTACTATAAACTACACAAAGGACAACCAGATAGTGTTTGGTGAGAACCACCAACCTGGCTCAGATAAATGCCATGCAAGAAATATCTGCATGATGAGAAGAGGATGAGCCTTTGTAAAGTACCTTCCCAGAACTAAACTTGGGGGTCAAATACATACATCTCATGGTGACAGGTGTAGACTAAGTCACCCAGTCCGGGCTACTTTAAAGTCTAGACCTTACTGCCTTTACAACTTCAATTTTTTTATAGTGAAAAATCAAATAACTGAGTAGAACTCTCTCAGAGAGAAAGGTAAGAAAATCATGGAAGTACAATCTCCATGAGTCATCTAACTCTGTCCCCATTTTAAAAACTAGTTTTAATACTAAAATAAATATTTATGAACAAAATAATATATCTGAGATTTGCTTCAAAATAATCCAGTTGTGGGTAGGAGGAAAGTGGTAGAGATGAAACCAGATTGGCCATGTGTTGACAACTGAAGCTGGATGATGGATACACAGGGGTTCATTATACTATAATCTCTACTTTTGTACATAGTATTTAAAAACTCCCATAACAAAAAGAAAGGGGAAAAACTACTAAACTACTGTTTTTCTGGGAAAAAAGAAAGCCACTAGGCTTTTTAACTTCTCTTCTCCCACCCCCAGAGTCTCAAATTTATTTCATGGTAATAGAAGAAAACAAGACAAAAATACTCATTTATTGATTTACAGAACTTCACATAAAACACATCATTATCTCTCCTATTTATAGAAATACACGCACACAAATATAAATTTATTTATTTATAGAACTTCACATAAAACACGCCATTTATCTCTCCTATTTACACACACACACACACACACACACACACTCTTGCTCAAGGCTCAAAACCACTTACGTGCATGGCTTTCAATGAACTTGTCATGCTCCACTGGCCCCACAATCCTTGCAAATCGCCTCATTGTTTCATAAAGATCTTGGACCTCCTTGGGATACCGTCGTTCCATTACTACGGAGAAAGTAAAACACAACCATGTCATGGAGAATATAAAAATCCCTAAGTTTACTGCATTTCTTCTACAAGAACTTCTACAACCTCACATGACTAACTTACCCATGACAGGAAGCAAACAGGAAAGCTAAGAATGCAAAACACTATAATCATAATAACAGCATCAGTGACTATCACCTAGGCATTTTGTTATCACTGGAGATCATCCACTACTGAGCGCCCTGGTGACCTCCACACCTCACTTTCTCTTAATCTGCACAGGGGCAGGAACTGCTGGCAGTAACGGGAAAAAAACAATAAAAGGCAGATAATGCATACTTAGGGACAATGTTGGACAAAATTTCTGGTATCAACTTCTGTAGGAAAACAATGGAAGTACAGACTCAATAATCTATCTAGACGATGTTAGACTGGAAAAAGTGTGTGATCATTTGCATGCCCCACCAAAAATCTTCCTCCTACCTACACATACTCAAGTAAGGTATATATTTCTTCACTCTCTACATGGATCATTTTGCCTTTCTCTAAACAAAATTAAGTACCACAATTTAATTTACTACACATGAAGTTATATTTTGATAACTATCATGCAAATAAGTGGTCACATGCAGGGCAGCTCGGATCAGCAACTTTGAGGATCACTACTGACTAAATTTCTAATAAAGAAAGGTATCAGCAATGAAGATGGGGAGTAAAACCCAACAATAACTGGTAGGTTGGAGTGGCCAAGAACTCTCAAACTGCTACTCAGTCAGATAATCAATAGTAACTAGGCTAGTTCTGTCCACTTTTGACAGTTATTTAAATTAAGTCTTCTTTCAGATGACTCTCTTCCCTTGAAAGAGACATTCTTGTCCACAAATTCTAGGAGCCAATTTGATAGGCACCCACAGACTGATTATTTTCACTGTTAATCCCCATTCCCCCCAGCGCCCCCGGCTTCTCACTACGGGAATAACAGAGAAGAATTTGGAGTATAATTTTAAAATTTGATTAAAAAAAGAAAACCTCGGCCTACCACTCATATTAAGGTCACATGTACACTTAGTATAATGACAAATGAAAGCCACTTCTTTCTCAGAAGCAACATACAGTTAAAATAATAATAAGGCTAAATTGACCTCTGTCTGGCAGATGAGAATAGAATATTTGCAAGAGTCAAGGTCTACTCTGAATAAAGGTTAAAACCCAACTGACCTATTAAAGAAAGCCCAGGAATTAAGACAGAGGAACCCACTATGGTGGCTACCAGAACATGACCAATTATTGTCCATAGACAATATAGAGCAAGGGAAATCTGCTCCTAAGTTATTTTTGCAAACTCATAGCTCTCAACGAGGACAAGGTTAAACAGGCAATCTCATATACTGCTAGAGGAAATATAAACTGATGTATCTTTTGTGAAGCAATCTGGCAGTATGTGTTAAGAGTTTTTAATGGTCATATTCTTTGACCAATTAATTCCACTGGGAATCTACCTAAAAGAAAATCTAAATAAAGACAAACAGGTTAATCATGGCATTATTTTTAATGATTAAAGAAACTGAAAATATGCTAATAATAAAAGGCAGGTTAAGCATATTATTATATATTTATGTATATATACAACATAAACTGTGAAAAGTGACATCCTCAAAACACCACAATCGCTTGAAAAATATGTAATGGAAAGTAAAAAATAAAGGACATAAAATGTAACATACTTATGATCATGACTATATTTAAAAACACTTAACCCACACTGGCTGACCTGAACCCTACAGGGGCACAGTGTGTCAAAACCTGTAAGATTCTATCAACTAGGATATGAACCACAATAATTATTAAGCATTTTTACAAAAAAAGAGTTTTGTGACATACAAGTATTAGAAACATTTTAATTTAAATATTACAATTACTATGTGATCATCATTCTTATTTACTGAACAAACTCTACAATGTAGAAGAAGAAAAAGTACAGGGACTCTTTCTGCCCAGCCTGGGTATCTCCAATATTTAAAACAGTAAGGTCAAAGTTATTCATTTAAAAATCATTATAGGTTTATGATCACCATCATACAATGCTAAATGTCATTTTTTTGTTTGTCCACTATGATACAAAATTTTTAAAAAATCACTTTCTGTTGATTTTTCCATAAAACATTTCACAGCCTTGTGATCAAGATTATGTATAACATATAGTTACAAAACATGACCCTATCCAGTTTCAGAAAATTACTCATTAATATTCATGCTATAATTACTATATTAATTTTAAAAAAGAATTCTCATGCAAATGCTGTTGACTATATATTAATGATTCTTACTCTTACTATTCAACAGAATCGCCTTGAAGACTTAAAAAATACAGATGATTCAGAGACGACAAAAAAAAAAAAGAAAGAAAAACAGATGCTCTAGCTCTACCCCCAGAGATTTTCTCTTAATTAGTCTGGGGTGGTACCCAGGTATCAGAATTCTTTAAAGCTTCCTAAGTAATGCTAAAATGCAACTTGGATTAAGATCTACTACCATAAATAATTTGTTTAAAACTATTCAATAATGTTGGAAGAAATTTTAAAATAAACAAAACCGCTAATACTTACACTGAAACTTTCTAAGGTTGATTAATCCATGGTCTCTTATAATTCTAGAATGAAAACCACAATAATGTTTATTATAGTTAGTTTTACATTTAATAGTATCTTCCACATGCAGCTATTATTAGACATCCTAAACACTATGAGGTAAAATATCAAGGTCCAAAGAAGTCCCTCCCCACAAAAAAAGGTCAGTGAGTTACTAACACAATTTTAGGCTCTCAAGCATCATATATTTTTCCTCTCTTTGGGCTTAGTAGATTCTCAATAACTATTTGCTGGATGAATGAATCAATAAGCACTCACAAATACTAAAAAACACATGTTTATAACTTAAGTGAAACAGAAGGGAATCTATGTCCATGTTATAGAAATTAATCTATTCAGCTTAGGGAAATGATAATTGATAACATCAATTTCAGGGAAACCTGTTAACCATGATCACACATTAAACATTTACAACTGTACATTCACATAATGCTTTGAAACTATTTGAAATAAATAGTTTGCTTAATGCATGCTTAATGGAAGAGCATCATAAACCATAAAATCTAATAGCAACCTTAACAAATGAGCTCTGCAATACTGTCTAGCTCTAACTGTGTGTTTTAAGCAAAAGAGAATTTAAGTAAATGCAGAGTTATATGTCTGTAAACTTTGATTTATACCAGAGGTATTCATGAATAGCAATGAAGCTTCTCACAAGAGCAGCTGGGTAAGCTTCTTCAGCACTTCTTGGAAGCTAAGAGTAAGCTTTACTTTAGATCACGTCTTGATCCCTCAACAGTGCCTTCCAATTTCAATGCAGTAGTTCCCAAGTTCCATTCCTTTTTATTGTTGTGATGCCACTGAGTGTCTCATTAGAAATACCATGGTAACATGTCTGCACATATATACACACACACGCACACTCACAACCTCTGCATACCCTTCTCTGAACTGTTAAAGTCTCTGTAATCCAACAAGGGTCTGGGGTCCATAATTTCTCAATCTAATTCTATGTTTTTTGTTCCGTTGCAAAGAGAAGGAATAATAACCAAGAGTGCCCGAAACTTGTTGAGTTTTTTAAGAAATCCTTTTAGAGAAAAGACTTCTCTCAGTTAAAAAAGGAGCAGTTAGAATAAGAATATTAAAAAATATATAACAACAATATTTTGAGTGTATTTTGTTCCTTTTTTCCTTAAAACAGTATATCCACATTATTCACTGGTCTTTACTATATCAAGAAAGGGTAAAAAGGAGGAGGTAAAAAAAAGACAGATATTACCACCTCCCATTTTATAGATGGAAAAACTGAGAACCAAGAAGGGTAAGTATCTTCCTCAAGGTTACAAGGTAAGCCACGACAGGAACATTCTTACGGGCCATATGTGTATGTGGTCAGTAGTCCAAAGCTGAAAGAAGGCAAGATACAGTGTTCCATACGTACTTTTTCCGCCTTTGCCTCTCCTTTAACCTGGAGTGGTAGATATCTACTACAGCCATCTTCAGAGCTATAAATAAACAAACATATACATATGAATAAAGCCAAGACAAAAATCTTTTACTCAAACTTTGTACCTCATATTGCTAACTATTCTACACTCACTTACTGGTCTACAAAGTTTGTCTCTTGGAAACAAAAATATCTTCGGATACTGAGTTTCTTTATCAGTAACTTAAAGTTCTTTTTTCCTGTGTATATTTATATGGCATTATTCTAGATAACAATTCTGCTTTCTACTGAACACCTCTTTCGGCCATGCTGTGTTATGTATATTACTAGCTTTCATATAACAGTTCAACAAGTAGTCTTAACTTTGTTAACATATGGGCTAGAAATGACATCTATTAGTCATAGAAATGAATATTGACTGCAGTTATAATTGCACAGAAGTAAGTTCAGGAGACAGTGTTAAGACTGATATGAATAAGGTGCAGCCAGACATTTTCCCAGAGTAGCAGTCTTCAGTTGGGGAGCAACAATCATTTAGGACGCAGTTTTGCATTCAATAGTGAAAGTTCTATTAAATAGCCTAACAACCCCAAAGCCAAGCCCAGGTTGGCTGCCCATCCATCTCCCAGTCCTTTCTTGGCTTTAGTCTGATGTAAAAGACATGAAAAATTAGAAGAAAAGAAGCAGTGAATAGCAAAAGTTTTCACCAATACAGTAGTTCTGGTTCTCTGTCTTTCCTTGGCCAGTTTTTCCATCTTCATGGTTCTTCAGTTTCTATTCTCATCTCTCTTTTCACCCTTCACCTTATTCCTATAAACTCATCCACTCTTACAGTTCTGAGTATCATCAAAATATATCATCTCAAACCCAGAAATTTTAAGCTTCAGACCCTACTGGATATCTCTACTCCTGTGGTCTTCAGTTGCAAACTTGCTGTATTCGACCTCTTCTCTATTCTCCAAAACTCTTCTCTTGGTTAACAATATTACATTACACCTACTTGTCAAAGACAGAAATCAATCTGGACTCTCCTTCCCTCTCTCCATACTAGTCAATCAATGAATCTTATCTATATTTAATGCTTAAATCTCTCTTATTCATCTCTTCCTTTTGTCCCTAATCCTATTCCTTAACTCAGGCGTCTTGTTTCACCCAGACCACTGTATGCACTCTTTTAATGACTCCATTCCTATCTTATTCCAACAATTCGTCCCCTGCAAATGGTACCAGAATAATGTTTTAAAGTATAATTCCTCTACTTATAGGAGTTCAAACTCTTAAATATATGACCCCTTGTCTTGATTCTGCCTATCATTCCAGTCTTGTCTCCTACCATTCTCCCATGTGCCCTATACACCATGCACATAAAACAACCTGCCCAAGGTCACAGAGCTGCTAAGTACAGAGCAGGAATCCAAACCTAGACTGCTGGTTCCAGAGCCTTGAGTAGGAAGGACACTGAAATTGTCCAACATGTTTACTTTCTCTGTGTTAGTTCTATATCCTAAATCTGGTTTAAATGAAAATAAAATGTATATTTAAAAAAATCTCAGAAGTAAAAAACTCCCACATGCTTTTTATAGTCTGAAGACCTCTAGAGTTAAAAAATGAAGATTAATCATTAACAACTCTAGAAGAGAATATGAGGAATACATAACAGCACTATGCTACATTAAACCATTCTTTTCATCTATAATCTATGGATTCTGAAGGAATGTTAAGATTTAGTATTTCAGTAGATTCTGGAACCATCCTCATATTAAACTTGTTATCTCCTTAAGTTTTATTTAAGTTGAAAGTTTGGTGGTTTTGTTTTAATTACTGAATGTATTCACAGAAGAAAGAGGCTCTAGAATACAACATAATGACCTGACATGTGTCTTCTGAAAAAATAAAATATATTATTCAAATGTTAGGTAACATATTTCTAATAACACACCAGCCTTTGCACCATAGAATTTAGCTGTATACGACAATCACTTCTTTCAGGATAGTAAGCTTCATTCCAAAATAAAGCCTAGAGCCTCTGTAATACCAATAAAGAAAAACAGCAATACAAAGTCATCCAAAGAATGTGAGATACCAGTTTGTTTAGTTCATGTGGGCAATGAGTCAGCACAGATTTATATGTTCTTCTAGAGTAACTCTTAAACCTTGTTTTCCAATAAATTCTTATTTAGAATGGATAAATCAGATGTGCTCTAGCTGATTCTCCCTACTCCATATCCAGCTACCTTTCCCAGTAGTAGTCCCTAAGCGTACCTCCACACAACAGTTTGAAACTCACACTTCAGCTGGAACTAGTTTTAGGGTAGGGGCAAAAAAAAACAATTAAAGGAACAGAACACAATGGTTTGTTAGAATCACCAATTTCTTTCATTACATGAAAGCAAACAGAAGTTGAGCAACGTACAATCCTGATGCACTATCAACATGGTAGCCCTAGGAAGGTAATAGAAATAAATTCTGGATACTCCACCCTGACTCATTACTGTCTGCTTGCCTTAAGGATAGTCTCTCAGATTAGAAAGAAAAGATACCAAAATCTAACATGCTGGGCTATGCAGAGAAGCACTATATATGAATATAATTTCAATCACTAGGAAATGACCAAAAATATCTTATCTAGGCCATTCTCCTTTGGATCTGAGATAAAAATAACGTAAGTTCTAGCTGGATGATCTAAAGAGGTGAGTGAATGCAATATTTTTTAAAGTTTAAGTATTAAAAAAAAAAAAGTTTTAACTACCATGGATTTTTTTTGGTTCTTTTCTAACAAGTTCAAAAATTTAAACGACATTGTTTCATTTTTTCCTCATAATTGCCCATGAACTAAAAATAATTCAATAATATCCAAGAGTTAAGGCAATGGGTTTCAAACTTTTTTTTTAAGGTAGTAGAATTCTTTCTACAAATGAATTCTTTCTTGATTTACAGGGTTGTTCCGTATAAAAACCCAGGTACAATAGAAGGCCCCATACCTTGCCATTGTTTTCTAACACTATTGCTGTGGAATAATAGGCTCTAGAATTCTATGCTGGTAGAAATACACTTTACATGTCTGTATGGTAGAAAAGGCAGATAAGAGAGAGGAGAGGATGTGTCTCTGATATGCAGTATAACCTAATATAAGTTTCAATGGACTCTACTTCTTATGAGAAACAGAATTAGGAAATCGACAGTTCAAGACAGAAAGAGAAGCAAATAGCTAAGTAAATAGCTAAAACATACTGAATATTTATCATATTCCAGGCTTTTTATGTGCTTTATCTCGTTTACCACCCAATAATAAGAGTTCAGTAAGAGAGGAGAAAAACTACTTGATCCAGTGGAAATCTGCTAATTTTGACGAAATATTTTTGTAATTTTTCTAAGACACTAACTTATCATGTTGTTTCTGCGATTTAAGTGGGAATGACTTAATTAAAACAAAAAATAAAAAACTGAAGAGATTGTGTTGCCAAAAAAAAAAATCTATAAATAAATACTGCTGATAATTGATTCTACAGCCTAGTCATTTCAGTAGTTTAAACTTGTACTACTGGTTCTGGGGAACAAAAAGAAGGAAAAGAAAAACAAATGAGAGAAGAATTGGAATTCTTCCAGAGAAAAATTCACATTTGAAGCTATCTCTTTTCTTTATAAAGCACACTAAGATAGCAGCAAGTGATTATAAGATCTTAACCATGTGAATAACAACCCAGGGAGGACCACAGTACATCAAGCAGAATAGAAAAAAGAAGGTAGACACTGCAATAACGAGAATCATCAGTTCTCATTCTGTTTATAGTGACTGGAGTTCCAGTAAAGGGGGCAAATGAAGAACCAGAGATCATTAAAAATAAACAAACCAAAACTACCCATAACCTAACCACTGATGTAAGGCCTCTGAAATCTCAGTCTTGGGAGAACAGTCTCCCTGTGATTACACTGGGGACTGATAACAAGAGTTTCCAAACGGCTGGCCTTAAAATATTTCAAGTGGGCAGAAGTCAGAGGCAGCTCCTTCCCACTGCAATGTATTTCTAACATTGTTCAAAATAGCTAGCAACATGGTTCTGTTTTCCTGACAGAAGGCACTTACTGTTTGCTTGGCAAGAAAATCAACTCAGAAGCCTTAACTGCAAGGAAGCCAATCAAAATCCCTATTGCAACTATACAAGTGCAAACCTGTGACTCAGGTATTCCCCAAAAGCGAAGCTTTTCAAAAGTAATAATCCCCTCATTTAAACTTCTGGCCTAGCTGTACAAAATTAGTTCTGTGAAGGAAAGAAGACTACATGACCTAAAGGTTAAAGTCTACAATTAGAAAGCCTTAGGCAAGTTAGTTAATTCCTTTGTGCATTTCCCTGAATGTAAAATGGGAAAATCTATTCCTACTTCTCAAGAATGTGGTTAGACAGAAGATAATAAATTGTGAAATGTCACCAAAAAAAACAGCAACAAAAATTCAAGGTTGGAAAGATAGTAAGTATAAGACAGTATTAGGATCACAGGCTCTGGAGATGGCTCTCTCACTTGCAGTTATGTGACCGTAGGCAAGTTACTTGATATTTCCATTCCTCAATCTCCTCATCTATAAAATGGGATAATAATAACAACAATATCCAACACATAGTCTTGCGAAGATTAAATGAGTTGACATATGTGAAGGGCTTATAATGGTACATGGCAAACAGTAAGTGCTATATGTATTAGCTATTATTAATAACATTTATGTCTAAAATGTTCTAAACATAAAATACCCAAATAAAGGGAAGGGCGCTGCCAAAAGGTAAGTGAGTGTGCACAGATACCAGGCTAAACCTCTGATCAACTAACTGTTAAAAATCTAAAGGCTGACAATATGGGCCAAAGGAGGGAAAAAAGGTAGAGGAGAATCCAAGCCTGGCCAAGAAATTTTGCTGAAATTATCTTTCCAAATAAAGGGGAAATAAACTGTTTTAATGTGCAACCTTGAGAAGTGTTGAAAGCACAGACTCAACACATACTAAGGAGCTTATAATGTTTCTTGCTTGCTTGGGTTATAGGACAGCAATGATTGGAAGATACTGCACTCAGGGTTTCAGAACCTGTGAAACTCTGGGAAAGAGGAGGCCACAAATTTAGGAGAGATTTCCCCAAATGAAAGCAGATGGAGAGTGATGTTCCCTCAGGAAAAGGGAACTACACTATGTGTCTGCACTACGATCCCATGACACACCATGACACACAAGAATGCCAAGTTATGAGTCTTCTGCATCTCTCTTTCTGAACCCATAATTTGTTTGGTTCAATAAAACATGAGGAGGTGTTGTTTTAGGGATCCCAGGACTGCCTTATTTTCTTCCTCATGCACTGCTTCTTTGGGCCTATTCTAAAAGCCTTCTGGTATGGTTGGAATGCAATTTATTATCCCTCCACTATGTCCCAGGCCTCTGCCATGGACCATTCAAACCCATTTTATTAGACAAATTTCATGAATCATAGCAAGTCTTTGGGTAAGGAAAAGAGCTTGATAGCATCAGTTAACCTTCTAGATGCCCTGGAATAGAATACAAATGAGGGAACATCAAAGGAATGTTGTTAATGTTCAGTAATATTGAGTATAATGGTATAATGGAATGGTAATAACACCATCCTGAATGATGTACCATCCTTTACTGGAGACATTCACACTCTAATCAGTGTTATCCCTTCTTTTTTGGCAAGGTACACAAAGAAACAGTAAGCAAGATTCCACGGACTTGTCCCAAATCACACAGTGACTCAGAAGCAAGCCTAAGGTTGAATGAATCAGTGATCTGATTTGCACAAAATATGTGTCCCTCTCTCTATTCTAGGTGTATTCCTTCTCATTCCTTCCTGAATCTCCTTGGGTTCCTCATCTCCTTTCACTGTATGCTCTGGGAGGAACTGCTCAGTTCAAGGGCAGTATGCCCCACTGGACAGTGGGTCATGCTGCCTGAGAAGCTAATATAAGAACTTAGAACCATAAAACAAAGCATCTCTTTGTGACATCAGCAAGCCATTCCTTTAGTGCTGCCAAACCTCTTTAAAATGTTATCACCTTTTAAATAGCACTCGTCTAAATATCTCATAGTTCATACTAGACAGGGAAGGAAAGGAGAGGCAGGGATTATTATTTATATTTTGCTAAAGCTACTTAAGTATAATAATCAAAAGTTGATGCTTAGGTTCTAGTTCAAATGAATTAGAATCAAGCGACTTACAAGACTGTAGAAATTGTAGGAAGAGCACGAATAACTAAAATGTGTTACAGGTTTGAAATAATGAAATAAAAATTGTTAATTAATCGCTTCTAATTTTTTTCCTTTTGCCCCCACTTAATTACAGAAAGAAGCACAAGTGTAGCAGAAGAATTACAATCCTGCTTCCACAAAGAATGAAGAGTGAAATTAAATATCAACCATTACTATAGTTTTCTTAATAGTATTGAGGCTTAAGAATGAAGACCTTGGATTAGGGCCTAGAGAAGTGATTCAGCAAGTCTCTTACATAGTTGAGACATTATTGACATTAGAGATCCTGACTTTCAAAAGTTCGGTACTTTTGAACAGTATCTAAAAGGATGATATTGATAAAGTTTATTTTTTTTCTTTTGCATTCAGGAAAAGAAAGATACAATCTAGGAAACAATATCATTTTAGTTAAAGCTGGTGTATATGAGGAGAAATACTGAATGGCAATCTGCACACTACTTTGAAGGGAACAACATGAGAGGTGAGAAAAGACAGTAATATGAGTTACCCAGGGTTGAAAAGGAAATTGACATGAAGACTGACCAAATACAATGAGTCTAGTGAATGCTAAAGTAGTTTGCTTTCAGGCTTTCCTCTTTTAGTTCAATTTGTGTCACTGATTTTCCTTAGAAAAGTTGTGTGGGAGAAGAGAAATGAAATTTTGCAAAGAAAACCACTCAAGAAATATGTAGAGAAAAAATTCTGAAGGTAAAATTTTATGAGGACTCTCTTTGTCCTATATCTGGTGTAACAAACACCTAGGCAGCTCTTCTATGGAGAGAAGAATCAAATTCCTCTCCTGGTGACAGAGTAGCAGTTAATGCAAAATGAAAACTTGACTTATAGTTCAACAAGGATTCTATTTGCCTTTCCTGCCTGGGATACAGATTTAAGAGAAACAATGAAGATGCTGTTTGGGGAATACAGAATCCAAGGGACCATTATTCATCTATTGCATCATATTTAATTCTGGACTGAAATGAAAGAAAAGATTGGGGATTATTTTAAAAATGTAGTTCACTGAAAGCAGAAAGATGGAAAAATAGATTCAATGAAAATCTAACCATCTACTTTTAAGAGCCCTTGTTGGCATTAACCAATTATGTTATAACCCAAGAGTTGACATGAGTCCTTAGATTGCTAATCTTAAATAATTCAAAAATGCCAAAAATTCAACAGTTCTAAGAAACAAGAAATTCCCAATCTTGGTCTAAAGATCTTCGAAGAACTTCCATCTTTTCCCCTTCTATGGGAAATTTGAGGTAACAAATTATAGTGAATATCTAGTATCAGCAGTTGCTACTGAAGTCCCAAGGTCTTCACCCTGATCCCCTTCCTTCTAAGGAGGCAGAAAGGGCCAGTTAACCAATTACCTCAGTACAGTCAAAAGAAAGACGACACAGTCCAAGGGATGGGATGTTCCCAACTACCATTATATAATCAACACTCTCACCATCATCACAAATGATCTTTTTCATTGTGGTGAAAACCCAACAACAGGGTAAGTTCAGCATCTTTACCACTAGATTTTGAGTCCCATAAGGGCAGGGGACATGTTTTATTCATCTTTATATTCTTAGCACCCAACACAGTGTCATCATATAGTTTGCAATCAATAAAAACATTTACTGGAACAGAACATTACCATGTAAAATGTCCGAGTCATCTTCAACAAAATCGATGTCTCTCAAGTCCCACTCTGCGTAATTGTCAAACTCCTGTTTGGCGAAAAAAAATTACCACCCCAAACCCATCAGCTTTGAGTAATACCCTATAGTAGCCATGCATTAGAAGCAAACAGAAATACACAAGCAAACACTCATTAAAAAGTACTGAATAGGGTGCAAGGCCAGGATACTGCCAAAAGTATCTGAGAGGCTTTCGAGCAGTAGTGACGGCAAAAATGAGAAGTTATATGAGTTCAAGTAAAAACAAAACCTATTGCTCTAAAAATTAAAAGCAGTCTGTTCATAAAAGGTAACTCAAGAAAATCTAACTCTGACTAGGTCTTCGGGTAAAAAAAAAAAATTGTCTGCATTAATTCATATACCTTTTTATTACTGTCTGAGGGTTCTATTTATTCAATAATATTGCTTATATAGCTCAATAGGTAGATTTGTTCATATTCTATTCAATGAGTACAATTCGTAGGGGCAGTGTGTCTATGGAGTAGCTCTACAATATTACCTGCCATAAACAAAATGCTGACCTGGGTGTGGCTAGCAAAACTGTAGCTCACTAAATTTTAAATTACTTCCAGGAACATTATAATTGTAAATCAGATGATAAATCAAGAGATTTGCAACTATATTCACATGGCTTTTAACTCTATAGCTGAATGAGGAACATGTAGTTTTCACATGCATTCATCATTCTCTATATACCTGTGAATATGGTACAGGGGTCAGCAAACTACACAGTATGGACCAAATCCAGCCCACTGCCAGTTTTTGTAAATAAAGTTTACTGGAGCATAGGCATGCTCATTTGCTAACATATTATTGATACTGTTTTTTGCACAATAACGCCAAAGTTTAATTGCAAAAGAGACTTTATGATCCGCAAAACCTAAAATATTTACTATCTGTTCCTTAATAGAAAAAATTTGCCAACCTCTGATATAGTATAACCTTGACAGCCCATAGGTGTGGAATGAGAACCAGACTGTAGAAGCCCCACACTTACTAAGAAAAGTAAGAGCCAATACCCATGCAACTTAAGAAACAGGTTCTTGGTCTGAAGAACTTTTACTGTTTCACATGTGAATACATTTACAAATGAGAAAAGTCACTCAAATGGAAGAAAATGTGACTGCCTACGGCCCTACAAATTACAGTGCTTTGAAAATCTTTTTTTTTTTTTTGGTGATATGGAAACTAGGGGTAAGAGATAAGCTTCATTCAAAACAAAAATAAGTTTTCCTACCTCAATGAAATCTGCTCGAGCTGGCATGTATCCTGCCATGTCCCGAGAAAGCAAGGAGTCAAAGGTAGGTCGGGGAGGATCATCTGCAGCTGGAAGAATTTAGTTTTTCTTAATTACTTTATAAAATATTTGAATGGAGAGAGTGCCGCAGAATTAGTCCTCATTTACACTCTGAAATATTTTTGTTTGGAGAAAGACAGTGTCTGAGAGAATAAATAAAATTAAAAAGATTTTTATAAAGGGAAAAGTGAACAAGATAAAGTATTATGGAAATGGACTGATTTCTTAAAAAGGAAACTAAGACTTCGAAAACCTTCTAAGTAAATATGGGAAAATTACCTCTGCTTTTTGCTTTTAACGTGTGAAAAAAGAACCAAGGATCTTTGATGTTATAGAACATAAGCACTTACCTTCTCTGCTTTAGCTCCCTTATGCTTTAGGACTAATCTCAATTTACAAATTTCATCCAAGTGAGAGACAAAAAACAAACAAACCAACCAACCACTGGATGTGGAAGTTAGCTGGAATTGAGTCCCAGCTCTAATATCCACTAGTCCCTTAACTTTGCAAATTATTTAACCTTTCTGAATCTGTTTCTTCCTGTCTAAAACAAAAGCACTTGTTCTGCCTATCTCATTAAGTTTCTATGAGTACTATCCAAATAGGAGGTATCATCAGGCTTTGAGTTAGTCAGCTATGAAACTATTTCTAGAGAGTATGAGGAAAGGGAGCGGGGAAGGGAAAACATTCATATCTCATTACTTGTGCTCTGAGAGTCATTCAGGAAAGATGTCCATTTATAATTCATCATGTTTTTGGTTATGTTTTGTTAGAAGACCCATGGGTCCCTCGGCCACAGGAGATTAAAAAAAAGTTTATCATTACTGCTACAACCAAGTGAACAAAAATAACAAATTGCTTTTTGGACATAATACTGGGATGATTAATAAATAATAATAATGAGTCAAATACTGGACTTCCTTACAATCATGAACTCTCCAAAGAGATTGTAAAAAGGCTTGTGCTCAAGAGAGCATGGAAAGTTTGGTTCATTCTGCAGATCTCATCTCACAGAAGCAAGCATCAAAGTTAACTAATACGTTAGAGTCTCAGAGTGGGTGGAACTATACACTGGATCCAGGCATTGACAACCAGTATAGAACTCTGACCTCTGGGATATATTCTCTCCTTGCCTCATCAAAATAATAGCCATGACAACTCATCCTGTCTCCATAAACTCGTTAACCATCCAAGTCATCAAACCACTGTTTATCTGCTACTGCAACAGGGCCCAAGGATGACTTAAGTAGCTCTTAAAAATAAGGGAGGCACTTACAGTGAAATGGAATGGCTGTGTCAGCAGTTTTTCCCTCCTCGGCTTGTTTCAGGTTAAGCAGGGTAGATGCAAAAAGAGGGTTATTGATGAAATGCTTCATGTAGTGCTTCTCACACTCTTCCTTGGTCTTGGTACACATCTGATTGGCTACATCTTGCCTAGAGGAGTATGAGGAAAAGAGAAGGAAGTTATGCTTTCAATTTTACACCATGGTAAAAGCAAGGTTTATTCTTTCCATATTTTAAGCCTCATTCATATCATGTCTGGAATTTGATACCTCGGAACTGGTATCATCGAGATACCAGCGAACAATAAGACCGATAGGGCCTAATATTGGTATAACCTGATGTTCCAAGTCCTGCTATTCTAAGACATAGAAACAATATCTGAAAAGCCCTTTCCTTTCCACCAAAAGAAGGGAAGATCACTAGAAAAATCTGTCATTTCCCTGAGTTAGGCCCCAGGAAAAGAACTGCCTTAAATAATAAGCCACTTCAAAACACACAAAATGTACATAAGTACAGTTTTATATTTGAATAACGTTTTAGAGTTTACAAAACACTTTACATGAACAAGCATTTCTTTACTAGAGCTTTTAACACTTGGCCAAACATCAGCTAGAAACATTCACAACATAATTTAAGTTAATCCTACCATTAACTGTATGGGATTACTATCTCATTTTTTTCACAGATGAACAAAGAATACCCAAAGAGATAAGAAACTTGTTCAAGAACTCAAAGTATAAAAGTGAGAAAACCAGAATTTGTTCTCAAGACTCCTGACTCCTAGCCCAGATAATGAAGAGGTAGAAGTGAAATCTCTCAAAGTTACCTCTCAACCTCTCTCTTACAAGGCACTTCACTTGTTCTTCTCTTAAGGTATTATCATGCTCTGCTTTGTGTACTTCAATCATCTGTGTATATACTTTGATTCTCCTACTAGACCATAAGATTATTCACAGCAGAGTAAATGTCATAATTCTTAGCTTTCACCACCCTCACCACCAAGCTTAGTGCCTTACCCACAGTATATAGAGAAAACAATAGTTTTTTGTGTTCTTTGCAAAGAGAGAAGGTGGACAGGGAGGATTAGCCCATTTTAGAGCATTAGAATAGTAGGCAAAAAATGAAAAATCAAAAGGACCAAAGATGACTTGCAAGTGTCTTATAAGTGATCATTTTTTCTATGTATTCCTTATAGCACACGCTATTTTATGCTTAAAAAATGCTAAATGAATAATTACAAGCAAAATGTGAACAGAACTCAAGTATCCTTCAGTGCCCTCGATCTAAGGAAGGCAGCACAGTACATTCTATTAATATCAGGAAAGATTATATTCACTAGGAAGTCAGGACAGGCAGGATCTAGTTAAGAGTCCCTCACTAAAAAGCTATCTGATTATGAGAAATCACTTTAACTCCCTTAAGCTTCAGATTTTTCATAAACAAAACATATTTAATATTTTTAATATGCCTCTGCTATACAGTTCACAAAATATCTTCAGTATCAAAGTACACCCAAAGTGTAAAAATGAAGGTGGTGCTATTATTGTTTTTGCAACCTAGGATAACAGCAATGACCACTGTTCAATTCTGCCAAACTTAAACTGAAAGCTAAAAACAGGGAATGCAAATAGAAGTCTGTCAAACCTGAATCTCATGTAAGCTGTGGCCATCTACCTAAAGTCTGACTCAGCTAAATGACGAGGGCATCTACAGCCAAGAAAAATTCACAAAATCAGAAAGGAGCAATAACTAGTAAGTCTAAATCTCCCCACTATTCAGAAAAGAATACCCAACCTTCCCTGTGTTGATACATCCAAGTAGCCTTTTAGGCATGTCCAGTCATTGACCACAAAACATTCCATATCCCTGTGAGGCATTTCAGAAGACTTGTCTCTAAGTCATGGGTCAATAGAAAAACAACATATGACCCCCAAAGTCCTCTTTCTAAGGCTCCTCCTTTTGCCTTCTTCTCTGAGCCCACTAGGACAGGACAACCTCTAACACCAAGCTCTTACCAATTTCCAAAGCCACAGTCCATCACAGCTTCTAAAAGGGCCATTTCTTCTTGAGCAGTCCAGCTGGGGTCAAGAACAGGAAAATCTGAGGTCTAAGGAAGAAAAAGTTTTACCTAAGAACAGATATGGAAATGGAACCTAGCAACCTCAACTGTAACATTAATTTATAGTCTAATGACTCTCTTTCTCATGGTACTGAGAGGTACCAAAAGCTACATTCCTTTAGTTGTCTACCTCTCCCACCCCTATTTCCACTGTCAGCTACAAGGGTCCCCCATAAATATTATCACACATAACTGCTATGTAACTCACGCAGAAACTTATCATGAAGGCAGAGACAAATATTACAGTATGTTCCCACTTAGTTAAGGAAGAGAAGAATACAAATGTGTGCATATTTATTTTTAGACAGAATAAACCATACAGTTAAAAAAAAAAAAAAAAAAAGGTTACCTATGAGGGAGAAATCAGGGTGGAAAGGATAGGGACAGAAATTAGACTTCTTTGAGTATTTCTTGTTTGCATATTTGACTTCAAAAACATAAGGACTGTACAAATTATTAACTTGTAAAATCCTAAAAATTAAAAGCAAAATGTAACAAATAAACATAAATTAATCTTGTCATAATCACACAGAAGGAAACTATTCCAATTCACTTTAAAATTCAGTAATTTGACTAAATGTCTGTAGTGGAATATGCCTTAAAAGTAAAAAGAACTGCCAAAATAAAAAACTTAAATCACTTTAGTAGTGTTGGTATATTCTAAGATTACTGTATGTGGATGTGTTATGGGGTAAAGCAAATAAATAATTATGTGGGTATCACTGAGCGGTGGGATTTTTGGCTTGGAGAAAATAAGATATAAGAGCTGTATAAGGTTATGTAAAACCTTGTAGTCTGGTATTTGAATAAAAAGTTTTAGTATAAACTCCTGAGTATTTTGTCTCACAAGAATAATGTCCAAACACTGTTCTCTGACAAGGTCTAGAAACAATGAACAAGGTCCAGTAGCAATGAGCACTTCTGTGCCCAGTATAGAGTGCTTCTCTATATACTATTTCCCATTAAAGGAACTAGGGCTTTTTGAAGGAAAAGCTGATCTAGCTTTGGGTCACGAAATGTACCAGATGAGACCCGAACATTTTATCGTACTGGAAAGCAAAAAAAGCTCTCAAAGACTATAAGGGTCATGTGAAAGGGATTCAGAGGCTAACTTGTAGCGGCTCCCACTAATCAAAAATAGAACATTTTGAGCATTAATAAGGATAACTGCAAAGGACTGAGACACATCAAATATTGCAAATATCTAGAGGATGCCAAGATATCGATTCATATTTTCAAAACTAGTAAATAAAAGGAAATACATCAGGTATTTATCCTGCATTTCCTGTACAAACTTTACCGCAGGGTGATCACATAGATAATGATAAGAAGTCTCTCTTTATAGAATTAACTCATAAATTAAAAGGAGTGACAGAATTAAAAGATAACTACTCACAATACCCAACAAATAGATCTAGACAATGATCATAAATGAATCTGATATAGGCACTAAATGTAACTACTAATTTATAAAAAACACAGAAGATGGAGGAACACATTAATCAGCAAAATCTAGCCTAATCTAACATCTATAAGACAACCGAGTTTTTTTTAAATCAAGTAAACTGTAAGAAATGAAAGAAAGAGGGCCGGGGGAAGGAGGAGAGGGAGAACCAACACAATAGCAAATATATAAGGGAACCAATTAGAATGTGTGGACCTTATTTGTAACTGAATTAGAACAGATTGTAAAAGTTTAAAAAATTTTTTAGACACTCATAATACCCACAAGAATAGTTAAAATGAAGAAGCCGACAATATCAAAAGTTGGCAAGCATGTGGAGCATTCAGAACTCTCAGCCACTGTTAGTGGAGGTGTAAAATGATACAACCACTTGGGAAACTTTTTGATAGTTTCTTGAAAGTCATTTATTCTATGACCTAGCAATCCTTTCCTAAGTATTTATCCAAGAAAAATGAAAATATACATCCACGAAAAGCCTTATACAAGCTTTATTCATAATAGTCAAAAACTATGCAAAGCCCAGGTGTCCATCAAAAGAATGTATAAACAAATTATGTTATCCTCTTACCATGGAATATTACTCAATGGTAAAACGGGATGAACTACTAGATACACAACATGAATAAATCTCAAAAATATACTGAAAGAAACCAGAAACAAGAGTATACACGGTACAGATCCATTTACATATAGTTCTAGGATAAGCAAAATTGATCTATAGTGATAAAAATCAGAACAACAACTGTTTCAGGGTGGAGAAAGGAGCAGATTTCTTTAAAGATTTTATGATTATAGAAATGTCAAAAATGACTCAAATTATTTTTAAATTTTAGAGAGATCTAATAAAGCATTTATAGATGAAATAATGTCTAGGAGATTTGCTTCAAAATAATCTGAAGGGTTAGAAGTTCAGATGAAACAAGACAGGCCATAAGTTGATCATTTTAAGTGCTACTGACAAGTATATGGGAATTTATTATGTGTGGTAGTTGGTTACAGTGGTGGCCCCTAATGCGTTTCTCCTAGAATCCACATCCTTGTGTGTTGCCTTCTCATTTACTATGGACTGAACCTGTGACTTGCTTTAAGATGGCCTGGCAGCTTCCACTTTTATGCTCTTGGGATTCCTGAGCCACCAGTAGGAAATCTAGCCTCCTGGCTAGAAAGACCATGTGAAGAGGCCACAATGGAGAGAAAAAGGCCTTACGATTACCTGGAAAAGAACTAAGGCCTGAGGCAGTTAAAATAGTCCAGCTAATTCTGAACCAATTCAAGCCATCTTCCTGAGGTGCTGGAAGTATGTGAAAAAAGCCCTTTAAAGGACTTCCAGCCCCAGTACATCAACTGAAACTGAAAGTTACCCTCACTGTGCTCAATCTGAATTCCTGACCTACAAAACTGTGGGAGATAATAAAATGGTTGTTATTTTAAGCCATGACGTTTTGCAGTAGCTGTTAGGTAGCAATCAATAACTGAAACATCATTATCTCTATTTTAGTGTGCGCTTGAAATTTTCTATAGTAAAATTTTTTAAAAGTGACACGAGATTTTCTGGTTACACAAGCATTTAGAAATTGTTCTCTTTTGTTAATGACAAAAAAAAATCTGTGATTTGTGAAGTTGCACTGATAAGCAATACATTTTTTTATCTAAGCATACACTATAAATATGCTTAACACATGAGGTACTATGAGATCAAAAAGAAATTTCAGAGTCTATGTCTATATTAAATTCATAATAATCGGTCAATCTGGCAAGTGCCATAAACGCATGTAAATACAACAACTCATAGCTGAAGAGCCTATGTTATTTCTAAAACTGTATTTTAGAATACTAATTAGTCCTTACCAACTTTACTGAGATAAACAAGAACAACTTTCTACACCAAAAACAAATAAAAGGGCATAATACAGTTTTTCTTAAAGTTTTATAAATGTAATTCAATTCCTGGGCCCAATCTCAGTCCTACTGAACCAGAATCTAACAGCAAGGCCTAGGAATTTACATTTTTAAGAAGCTTCCAGGTGATTCTTATAAACTAAAGTTTAAGAATCACTGGTATAAGGGTGTGGCAGCAAGTGGTGCCTTGACTTGTTTAAGGTTCTAAGAATTATAAGACAAAAATAGGCAAAGAACTCAGAAATCTTAACGCACCACCCACCACAGCATGAGTAACTTCCAAAAATACAGCACAGTGAGATGACAAAAGTACTGAAAACCATTTAAAGTTTTCTGAGTATTCATATGCCAAAAAAAAAAATTCAAGGTTTTAGTGGCTTCATGTGTAGAAAGCAAAAATTTGGCCATCATTCTTACTGAAGAAAAGATTCTTCTTTTCCTGATCTGGGACTAGATAAGAATGTTAGAAAAAAGGGAAAAAAAAAAGAGTAATAGTAACCTCCAAAAGCTCCCAAAAGTAAAAGACAGACTTCTGAAATGTGTTTGCATTGGTGTTGAGTATGTGAGAAAAGGATGATGTAATCAGAATTAAGTGGACTTGGAATGAAACTTAGTGCCTTCAGCATTATGCAAAAGGCACTGTGCCCAGAACACCTAAGAAGAACTCATGGTCAGCTTTTCTACAGTAGATAACCATCAATCTACTCAACCTGTACTTAATTATCCTTGAAGGAATTATTTTCACAATTTAAATGAATAAATTTATATTCTGGTTCTAAGCATTCTTGTGCGAATTTGGGAAGAATAAACCAGCTTTCTGAAGACCTGATAACCTTGGTGAACTGAACTCAAAGCCATAACTACTCTGACCAAACTTTATTCATTGGGGAAAAACTTTACTACTATGAAAAGATGTTCCACATATGTTATCGGAGAGATGCTAATTAAAACTAGTGACCTTTGTACACCTATTAGAATGGCCAAAATCCAGAAAACATCAAATGCTGGTAACGATGTGGAGCAACAGGAACTCTCACTCATTGCTGGTGGGCATGCAAAATGATAAAGCCACTTTGGAAGGCAGTTGGGCAGTTTCTTACAAAACTAACTATTCTCTTACCGTGTGACCTAGCAATCGAGTTTCTTGGTATTTACCCAAAGGAGCTGAAAATATGTCCACACAAAAACTTGCATGTGGACATTTAGAGCAGCTTTCTTCATAACTGCCACACCTTGGAAGCAATCAAGATGTTCTTTAGTTGGTGAATGGATAAACTGGTATATCCAGACAATGGAGTATTATTCAGCACTGAACAGAAATAAGCTATTAAGCCATAAAAAGATATGGAGAAAACTTACATACATATTACTAAGTGAAAGAAGCCAATCTGGAAAGGCTACATATTGTATGATTCCAACTATATGACATTCTAGAAAAAACTATGGAGTCCGTAAAAAGATAAGTGGTTGCTAGGGGTTAAGAGGAGGGATGGATGAATAGGCAGACCATGGAGGATTTTTAAGGACATGAAACTATGCTATATGATATTATAACAGTGGATACATGACATTATATATTTGTACAAAACTGCAGAATGGACAACACTAAGAGTGAACTCTAATGTAAACTACGGACTTTGGGTGATAATGCCATGTCACTGTAGGTTCATCTGCTATAATAAATGTACCACTCTGGTGGGGGATGTTGATAATAGCGGAGGCTAAGTGTTTGTGGGGGCAGGGGATATGTCAGAAATCTCTACTTCCTACTCAATTTTGCTGTGAACCTCTAACTGCTCTAAAAAGAAGTCTAATATAAAAAAAAATTATTCCAAGTCATATAATTAGTGTAGAAAGTATTTAGAAAATGTAAGGTGTTTAGAGAGAGGTAGGGAAAGGCTAGCTAGTTGGCTGCTAAGAACTCTAGGGAGCATTTTTTGATTAATTCATTATAAACCAGGATCTGACTCTCAGAATTGCAGGCCCAAAAATTTCATCTTAACAGGACCCCACAGATAATTAGACTCAGAGATGCTGGTTTGCCCTTCCTAAATTTTTAAGAGACTGAAGTAGACATACTATAGTGCCGTAGTAGGCATAATTTTAAAGATGACCCCTTCTGTCCCCAGGATTCTCCCTGATTATTCAAACACTAACTACATATTGCTGTGAATGGACTCTGTTGATGGGATTAAGGTACTAAACTATCTACTTTAGAAAACAAAGATTATCCTGGATTATCCATGTGGGCCCAATGTAATCACATGGGCCCTTAAATGTAGAAGATGGGGGCAGAAGAGTCAGAGAGATTCAGCACAGAAGAAATAAGGAAGAAGGAGAGGTCAGAGACTCCAAACATTTCATCGATAACCCTCAAGGACTCCCTACTACCACTAGTTTTGAATACAGAGAAAGGGGGCCAGGAGCCTAGTGGTTGAGAGCAAGCCCTGGCCAATAAGGAATCAGTGGCATCAGTCCCACAATCTCAAGGCAGTGAATTCTGTCAATGACCTGAATTAGAATAGAAGTGGACTGGAATCAGATTTTCCCCCAGGGCCTCCAGATCATATCTCAGGCTGGCCAATACTTTCATTTCAGCCGTTTGGGACTTGGAGAAAAACAGCTGAGACTAATGGTCTTCTGACTTATAAAATTGTGAAATAAATTTGTGTTGTCTTAAGCCACTTAATTTTTGGTAATTTGCTATGGAAGCAATATAAAACTAATACAAGTGTCAATGGATTAATTCATAATGTGAAATTGTTACTGACAAGTAAATGACTCAGCCAGCATTCTTTCTTCTAAGAAAGAATGAGAGGCTGAATGTAAGAAAATTACTTGGTGAACTACTAGTTATGCTGTGATAGGCTAAATGTAAGAAAATTACTTGGTGAACTACTAGTTATGCTGTGATAACTGACAAAACTATCTTGACAAAGGTATAAATACCTGCCAAGCAGACCAGATATTCACTTTGACTTATTAAAATGCCCATTCCTCTGGCTAGAGCTTGGAAGTATATATACTACAAGCACCTGCCTCTCATTCCTTCTTTAGAGGTGGCAATACAATAAAATTACAGCCAAGTCTTATCCTGGCCTATATCTTTGAAGTGATTTTGTGTATTGTATCATTCACTCTATGTTCATTTTAAAACTTAACTCTCAAAAGGTAACTAACTTCCCTAAGGAAGGGGGATGGAGTGCCAGACATAAACATCACTGCTACTCACAAGAACCACATAAAAATACCATTAGCCAAAACACATCAATAATACATCTATTGTATATTTATCAATGAACCTAAAAAGCAGTGTAACTCTTATCCCTATATCAGTGAATCTCAAAAAGTACTTCCGTTAAATTCCTTCTAAAAATGCTGAGTATACAGAATGATTTTTGGACTTAAAATACCTTTGTACGTCCATAAAACCCTAAAAAAATTATTGCATAATGATTACCTAATTCAGAAGAGGAGGAAAGAAGAGATTCTTAGAGATGAAGGAAAAAAAGAGTAATTCCCAGTATAAAACTTGAAAAATAAACAGAAATTCCCTGCAACTTCATCTTTACCATTATTTCATAAGTATGATCACTTTGATGTTTCTTGAACTCAAATCCTCGAGTGAAACACTGTAAAAAAAAAAAAAAAAGAGGGGGGAATTAAGTTACCAAAAAAGTTACATTTTGAAATACTATCTTAAAGGATAAAAGATGGTTTGGGGAATACTCTACTCTTGTGATGAGTTTTTAACAATTCATTTACTCTTGTCTGCACCCACAATAGGATGACTATATTCATGATCCCAGCTTTTCAGTGGCCCTCATAGAGAAAAAACAATAATCTGAAAAAAAGACTTTTCCCTGTGACAACTCTTCCTTTGATAAAAGCATAAGCCCTGGTATCACACTGCCCAAATTTAAATTCTGGCTCCATGCTTGGTGTATTTCAGTAATTCTAAGACATATTTTTTCATATTTTAAAACTCTGAAATGAGAATTCATCTTATAATAAAAACTACATAACTTCCATCAGCCATGTTTACATTTTTGAAATTGGGATGCTTCTTATAATCAATAATGTCTTGGATTCGATAAAATATGGTATTTATCGTGTGACCTTGAGCAAACTATTTAACCTCCTCTCTTTGCCTGAGTTTCTTCTATAAAATGAGGATATTAATCATACTTACTTTATAGGGCTGTAATGATGATTTAAGAGTTAATTCATGTAAAATACTCAAAATAGTGCTGGGCACAGAGTAAGCACTTACTATTATTACCATCATCATCCATAAAATGGTTTGTTCTTTTGTCTGTCACCTACTCAAAAATCACTCTTCAATAAGACAATAAACAGTGTCATAGGAGCTATCAAAAGGAATAAGCCTCCAATTCTGTTTCCTGTAGTTTCAATACTTTAACTCTTCAGAGCAAAAAGTATTAAGCATTAGGTTGATCCAGAGATGTAACACACAGGCATACCTTTTACTGCACTTCACAGATGTTGCGTTTTTTTACAAATTGAAGGTAAGACCCTCTACCAGCAAAAAGATTATGATTTGTTTTACTGTAACACTGACTTTATTTATTATTATTATTTATTATTATTTATGTCTACAGCACCTGGTCTTCCTAGGTGGTCTCCCATCCAAGTACTAACCAGGCCCGGCTCTGCTTAGCTTCTGCGATCAAACATCAGGCTTGTTCTGGGTGGCATGGCCACAGACCATGGACCGTGGCTCCACTGGGGCATGAACCCAGGACATTCTGCGTGTAAAGCGACGTGCTAACCGCTACACTATGGAACCACATCCAATACTGACTTTATTACAGTGCTCTGGAATCTAACCCACAGTAATCTGAGGTATACCTATATTCAACAGTCTATCTCTTATGCATTTTCTCTGTTCCCCAACTTTTTACTGGTAAAATGTGTACTGGAAGATTGACTGGAAGAAATAGATTTAATAAGGTATGATCGTCCTAAGCAATTGATAGTCATCTCTGAATTTACTATATCTATAAAACTAGAATAGGACAGGCAAGCCTCTCCTTAATGAGTTACCTGTAAGCAGAGGAAAAACGGAGGTGGCCCACATTCTGCACACTTGATATAAGGTTCCATAAGGTAAGAAGAGCAGCCTCGGCAAGGTGGCTTATCAGAGGGATCACCTAGAACAAAATATATATATACTAGCTTTAAAACACCTTAAGAGCAAGGTGAAAATCTGCAAATGACCATACAGATAGTGAACTCTACTGAAAAGTTCATGGAGACAAGATGAGCTTATTCCAAATAAAAAAAAATCATGTTTCTTTTTATTTCAGGGCAGCTTTACTCCTTCCTACAATGTACCTACTTCAAACGGCATTTAAGCAGATATGGCTCCTGCAGAGAAATTTATACACATGAGTTGTAACTGGAAGTTTCATAATACCCACAACTTATTTTTTCAGGGGGGAAAATGTCACACACTTATATTACGCATATATTTATAAATAAAGTAAATCTGATAAAATGTTAATCTGAATCTAGGTAGTGGGCAACAAGTAATCACTGTACTGTTCTTTCGACTTTTCTATAATTTTTTAAATTGTCATAATAAAAAGTTAGGGGGAAAAAACTCCTTTAAATATATGTCTTGAGATATACTACTTTATATGAGTTGAGAATTAAACCCAGGAAAGCTCTTTCTCCCATAGTAAGCAAAGAAACATAGCAGACCTTCCTCCAGTTCCAGTGACAATATTGTCTACTAAATATTAAGGTGAGGAGTACTATCCAAACTCTCTAAAGTCAGAAAAATGCAGCTCTGTTTGTCCCCAGTTGCCCCAGACTCTGCCTCTCTAGAGACAGGGCAACCTAACAGTGTCATTCTCCATGATCAACAGCAGGAGTCTAAGGAAACACAGGCTTTGCAGGTAAATGAAGGGATTTAATCTGTTTAGCCTGGGGCAGGATTTCTCACATTCCGTAATAGCATTTTCCTTCCTAAATCCAAGAAAAAATCTTCAAGGCACCTTTCCCTCTTGTAAATGGTGATTATTGTTCTTTTCATTTGTTTCTAAATGAAGACCTAGAGGAAAATGACAGGGAAAAGAAAAGAATCCTTTTGGCAATAGCTTCAAAATAAATATAAAGAATAGCAGATACCCCACCTTTCCTATTTTAAATTTTGACATAAAAGAACAAAAATTGTTTTTTTAAATTTATTTAGTTTCAAGTATACAGTACATTGGTTAGACATCTATATAGTTCATAAACGACCCCCACCAATTGCTCCTTCCCTCCCGTCCCTCCATCTAGCCAACAACGTATTAAAGCTAATTGCATTCCCTATGCCACGTGACCATGCATCAGCTAATCTGTACTTCTTTAACCCTTCATCCCATTCTCCCAGCCCCCAAACCTCCCTCCCCTCTGTCCGTCACCAAATTGTCCACTATATCTGTAAGTCTGTTTTTGATTGGTTTGTTCTTTTTATTCCTTGGATTCCACATACTAGTGAAATCATATAGTGTTTATCTTTCTCAGTCTGACTTAATTATCTTCTAGTTCCATCAAAGCAATATCTTTCTCCATTCCCTTCCTTTTAGTCTGTGTGTGTCTTTCAATCTGAAGTGAGTCTCTCATAGACAACATGTAAGGGTCTTGTTTTCCTTTCCACTCATCCGCTGTATCTTTTAGTTGGAGCACTTAATTCTTTTCTATTTGAGGTACTTATTGATAGGAATGTAGTTGTTACCATTCTTTACTCCTGTTTTTGATACATGTTTTTTCTTCTTAAAGAAGTCCCTCCAACATTTCCTGTAATATTGGCTTGGTGGTGATAAATTCCTTTAGCTTATTTTTATCTGGGAAGCTCTTTATCTGTCTTTCAACTCTAGATGATAGCTTTGCTGGATAAACTATTCTTGGTTGTAGATCCTGGGTCTTCATCTTGTCGAATATTTTTTGCCAAGCCCTTCTGTCCTGCATAGGTTCTTCTGAGAAATCCGCTGCCAGTCTTACGGGGTTTTCCCTTAAAAGTAACTGTCTGTTTTTCTCTTGCTGCTTTTAATATTCTTTCTTTGTATTTAACCTTTGGCATTTTAATTATAATGTGGCCTGGTATGGGCTTCTTTTGATCCCTGGTTTTTAGGGTTCTCTGAGCTTCCTGGGGTTGTATGTCCATTTCCTTTACCAGGTTAGGGAAGTTTTCCATAATTACTTCTTCAAACAGCTGTTCAACATCTTGATTTTCTTCAGTTATGCCAATCAGATGGATATTTGGACTCTTAACAGTGTCCCATATACTCCTTAAATTATTTTTATAGTCTTGGCATCTTATCTTTTCCCATTCTGATTGCGTGTCCTTGGCTTTCCCATCCTCTAGGTAGGGCATTTGGTCCTTTTATTCACTTTGTTTATTCCTTTGTTTATTGCATTTAATACACTTCTCATCTCAGATAATGTTTTTCATTTCAGACTGGTTCCCTTTTATAATTTCCATTTTTATGTTTTTTATCTCTTTGTTGAAGTTCTCATTGAATTTACCTCCCAAAAGTTCATTGAGCATCTTTTTATAACCAGTGTTCTGAACTCTGCATTTGTTAGATTAATTGACTCCATTATATCTGGATCTCTGTTCTGTTCTCTCATATGGTTTCTGCTTCTTTATGTTCCCATTTTGGCTGCCTTTCCATGTCTGTTTCTATGTACTGAGCAAAGCTCCTAAGTCTCCCAGTCTTCTTAGTGTGGATTTGTAAAGTAGGTGTCCAGTGGCACAGTCCTCAGATGGGTTCAGCTGCAGGCCAAATTTAGCCCAAGACTGCCCCTCTGGGGTCATCTGTTAAGATTCAGCAAGCAATCCACCGATGCTATGCTTACAGTTGCCTCAAAAGGCCACACCAGAAACCGAGGCCAGCTGCCTCCAGTGAGAGTCTAGGCTCTTCTCAGCAAGCAGCACTTGACTCACTGGTATACCTGGATGTGGCTTGGGTGGGGCCATGAGTTGGGGGAGGTGGGGTTTCAGGGAATCCTTGGCCTGGCGACCTCTGTGATCCAGTTTATGTCCATGCACTCGGAGCGGGGAGGGCTCAACAAAAATTGTTTTATGTTAAGTGCTAGATGCCAATTTTTACCACATTACCTTCTTACTATCCTTTTATTTTAATATGTTTGTTTTTCTTTCCTCAAACAACAACAAAATTGGCCACTGACCAAAGAGCTTTTAACTGCTTCTGTCAAGAAGTAATTTTGTAAAAGTAATCCAATTTATAGTTTTAAAAGATTTAGACAATAAAAGCATAAAATATAAGTCACCCTCTATTAACATTTTATTTCCAGTCATTCTTCTGTGCATGCATATATTAACACAAGTGGGATACTACACATGATGTCAAGTGTTTTCTTCACTTGCCAACATTTTTCATGACAGTACACACAGATCTTCCTCATTCTTTTTAATGGATCAACAGCATTACATTATATCAATTATCTAACCTAATTGTTTTCAACTGCCCTCTAGAAGGCATTTTGGAAATTTGAGATGCTTGTTTACACAATGACTAGGGAACAGGCAGGGACCAAAGATGCTAGATATCTTGCAATGGTCAAGACATTCCTACACTACAAAGACTTGGCCTGTGTCCTGCAAAACTTTTCAAATGTCCCATCAGACATTCGAGGGGTAAAAAACCTATTCATAATTATAAGCCCTAGAACCCAATTCCATACTACATATAAAACAAAATGTTTTTGATAGTTTTTATACTGAATTTTCCAGGAAAGCAATTGTACATGCTTCTAGAGAATGTATCGTTTTGTTCCGAACTTTACGAAGTTTTTCAAGCTTGTGTATTTCTGAGTCACCAATACAACACATATGAATCATTCCTTCTGCATTTGTAGTTGTAAGATGCACAGTGACTCAACATATGTGTGCATGCATCTGACTACTTAAGTCATTATGTCTTCTACTGTAATCATGTCCAAACATATTGAGATATGTATTATTTCATTAGAAATACTTCTCCTTTATTTATCCTTTGTATATAGTTAGGGAATTTTTTTCCTTTGAAATCATGGTTGTATATATGTTATATGTATTTTATTTCCAAATAAAGAGCTTTAAAAATATTATTTTAAAAAAATCACTGGGTCTCATAAGGTTGAGAACAACTAAATTTAAACAATTCCCTACTGGTGGGCATTTATATTGTTTCCAATTATTTGTTATTATAAAGACTGCTGAGATCAACATTCTTGTATATACAACTTTTCACATTTTGTTCCTCAGGATAGGTATTTTCCTAGAACTGTTGAGTATACAGAGGGTCTTTGATATATACAGTCAAAACATCTTTCACAAAGGAATTCAAGAGCTTATCTATAACTTAGGAGTAGGGAAAGGCTTTTTTATCATCATGCAAAACCTGGGGCTAATAAAAGGTTGCTAAATTTAAGTGCATAAACAAAACCAACCAACAAAGACTCTTGGCAAAAAACACCAGCAGCAAAGTAAAAAAGCAAATAAACTGGAAGAAAATATTTGCAAACATCACAGATAAAGGGCTAAAATAAGTAATACACAAAGAAGTTTTAAAAATTGAGGGGAAAAAAGACCAAAAATCCTATTGCAAAAGACATGAAGAGATAATTAGAAAAAAGATATTAAAATGGCTCTTAAACATAGGAAAAGACATTCAACTTCACTCATAATAAGAAATCTATACTGCAATATAACTTCTGACCTATCAGACTGGCAAAAATTCAAAAGCTTGATAATATACTTAGTAAGGCTGTGGAGAAATAGTCATTTTTATATATTGCTGATGGCACAACTCCAATAGAGGGGAATTAAGCTGTATCTAAATATAAATGCATACATTTATTTTTTGATCTAGTAATCCTACTTCTAGGAATTTACTCTCAATATACATCTCTGACAATACAAAAATATGTACACTCAAGGTTATGCATTAGAACATTATTTGTAACTGCAAAACACCACTTATGTCCAAACATTGGAGTGGCTGAACAAACTATGGTATACCCGCACAATGGAGTACTATACAACTACAAAAAATGAGAATATAAACTAATACAGTATTTCCAAGAGTTACTATTCAGTGAAAGAAACCAAAAGGAAAAAAAAAAAAGTACAGAAGAGTATATATACTATACTATCTTTCCTGTAAGAAATTGGGGGGGAGAGGATATATATATATATCCTCTAAACATATATATATGTTTGCTTATCTTTGCAAAAAAATAAAGGACAGATAAACTTGAAAATAAGTCGGAATATCTACAAAGGGTTGGGGGAGGGAGGAATGGAGTGGAAGAGCTATAGGAAGGAGTGACTGGTCTCCAAATATATCTTTTTGTATAGTTTTGACTTTTAAAAGCATATTTAAATTCTACAAATTTAAAAAAGTTAAATCAGCAAATATGGGAAGGGAAAACTGAAAGCAGAATGAACAGATAAACCCAATAGTATTTTAAAAGTATACTATAACTACACTGAAGGTGGGGAAAAAACCAATTCAAGTAACTTATGAACATTTAACAATATACCCTCAGTCTTGGGTGATACAGAACTGCAAACAAATCCTAAAACTTGTTTAAGTAGGTCATTTTATGTAGTGATAGGTGCATAGCAATTCTGAAATAATTTTGGATGTATTAAAAGACTGAGCAAATGGTGCTGATGTTGGGAGCCAGGGTTCTCAATGAGTAAAAGACATACAATAAAGGACAGGAAAAACAAGAAAAAAGCCTATGAAGATAAACTACAGGTATCAATGTGAACACATTTATTTTAAAAAAAAATATTTATAAGTATATATGTGTGTGTATATATATGTATACATGCATACAAGAGGATCTGTAAAAATGGTATATACATATAAGGCATATGTGTACATGCATTTCCTAGTTCTGTGGGCCAAAATGCAAATATATTCTAGGAGCAATAAGCAATGATCAGATCTTGGTCTTTAATGTCATTTCCCGCTAAAGGGAACGAGGACTCCTCAGAAAAGTGGTTGATTCCAGGGCTGGGGCAGGGGAGGTACAAGATGCACCTGAAACACATAGCCACGTCGAAAAGTAAAAAGATGTTAAAAAAAAGTGATGGGGGGCATGTCATAAGGATGCAAGAGCCAGTTTGAAGGGGCTCAGAGTGGTCACTGAAAAAAAATAAGAATTTATATGTTGTAGTTACAAAAAATAAATAAGGGACACAGGCGGTTTCTTGATTATAGTATAATGCTAAGTGTCAACCAGTAACATGTAAAGAGTGCTGGATTTGGGGGTGAGCGATGGGAATTATCATTTTACAACCATCACAGACAAGATCTTATTAGACGAAGATCATCAATGGATGCTAAATCTAGGGAGAAATTTTGATGAGCAAGATAGTTTATGGCCTAAAAGTATCTCCCTAAGAGTAGCTTATTATATGCAAGGGAAAAAAATAGAAATTGTATTGTGGAGAACTTGAACAGACATCTTTACTGGGTTTTCAAAATTAACATAAAAAATGAGGGGTAGAGCAAGACCAGACAAACCCAAAATGAGAAACCTCCATTTTAATGGAGGGAAAGGCCTGTATTCTCCAAATGCGTCAAAGTTACCAAAGACACAGGTTGTGTAAATGTTTCAATTTAAAGGAGACTATAGAGACATAGCAACTTAATGCAATACCTGACTCCTGACTGTATCCTGTACTAGAAGGAAAAAAACACTGTAGAGGACATTACTGAGTCAGCTGAAAAAACTGGAATACAGACAGTGGGTTAGATAAAAGTATTTTATCAATGTTAAATTTACTAAAGTTGATAATTCTACTGAGGTTATATAATAGAATATCCCTATTCTTATGAAATAAACACTAAAGTACTTAGGAGTAAAGAGTCGATATTCAGCTGGTCCTTGAATAACACTGTTTCATTCAATGTCATTTTGTTATAATGCTGATGAGATTCCCAGCTGGGGCCACTGTGTGGAGTTTGCACATTCTCCCTATGTCTGCATGGATTTTCTCTGGGGACTCCAATTTCCTCCTACATCCCAAAGATGTGCATATGAGGTCAACTGGCGTTGTTTGAATTGTCCCAGTCTGAGTATGGGGGTGTATGTATGTGTCCTGAGATGCAAAAGCCTCCTGTCCAGGATGGGTTCTCCCCTTGCATCTTGACCTGCTTGGATAGGCTTTGGCCACCCTCAACACTAAACTGGAATAAGTGGGTTGGGAAAGAATTATTTTACTTGTTTTATTCATCTTTCTCAAATTGTATTTCAGAAATTGTATTTTTATAGTTGCATAATGTTTACTATTAGAAGTGTCTGGGGTCTGCAATTAGAAGTTTGGTGATGTTTTTGTGACCAGAAATATCCCACAGGGACTTAACTCTTGTTTATATAAATTAGCCTATGGTAAATTATTTCTTATATGTCGTTTCACTTAAAATTGCAATCTCCAAGAACCTACTATGTTAAATGAGGACTTATTGTATGTCTTACCTCAAATGATTCCCAAAAGGGGGTATGTCTATCTATAAATATATATAAATCAATATATAATAAATATATAGTTATAGACAGAAAGAAAATGTGCACGAGTGGAGTAAAAGATTAACGAAAGGTGTACAGGTATCCTTTGTACTATTCTTATTCTTCCAACTTTCCTGTAAGTTTGAAATAATTTTCAAATAAAAAGTTTAATAATTATTTTAAAAAGGAGGAGGGACAATTCATTTAGGTTCTTTTTCCATGTGTGAAATGAAAAATATGAACTAGATGTTTGAAGACTTTATTCTGTATTAAATTTATATAGTGTGATAAGAGAGTAAATTGGAGCCCCTTTAAGAAATTGCTGAAGAGGAAACAACACCCAAAAACAACACCCTTTCTGATTCTTCTCACTGGGACATTACTAACATCTACCAATGGATTTCTATTTCTGCCAAATCTCTTATCTTCAGAATCAGGGAAAAAGCAGTATATATTTTTCTCCATAGTTGTGGTTGTCTGAATTTATTTCACACACACACCATAATTCTCCACATTATACTGTAGTTTACTCCTGGAACATGAATGCCAACTAAAAGGGGGCATTTCCTTTATTCTATCTCTGACATTATTTAACAAGGCATCACAAATATGTTATTGTAAAGAGAAATCCAACTGCTTTTTAAAGTCTAAATGCAGGTTAATTATGCTATGCCTGGTTCATCTGAGTTCTTATAAGACCTAGGGTTATATGTTTGCGTCATGTGTTCAGTAGGCAGTCAATAAGTATTGTTTGATTTTATTTTGATTTTATTCTCATACTCTTTTAGAATCAGATTCACAGGGCTCTGTTTAACTTCAAAGTACTTTTCTTCTTTGATCAACTTCCACTTCAGTCTGCTATTAATATTCACCTGAGACTTGTTCACACGGTACTTACTGCTAAAGGAACCCAAACGGTCCATTCCCTAACTGGCAAAGACTTCGATCTTCCTCAATGCAGTGGTCCTTCAAGGAGATTTAGGAAGTGGCCAACACATACACCAAAACGTGATGACCCCCTGTAAACAAAAGTAGTATATGGATCAGGAAATAATTCAAAGGGACAAGAAAAGATAATGCAGCATACTCAACTCCACCATATCCTAGCTTTTTAACATTAAGCAAATATTTTATCTCTATAAGCCTGTTTCTCCTTCTGTAAAATGGGTTTAATAGTACCTACCTCCTAGAGTTGTGAGGATTAAATATCAAAATCCATATAAATAATGTACCATGGTACCTGGTCCACAGTAAGCCCTTTACAAAGGCTACATATTTCTAATAAACTAATGGTTTTCTCTGCCTGGTATCACATCTCTCCTTAGCCCCCTTTCCTTTGGGAAACTGACTCAGACATTTCATGTGGTTCTGGTGGGGATGCCACTTGCAATACTCCACCCTCCACCCCCACAACCGCTAAAGCAGCCAGATCTCTTCTTAGAGAAATCTGAATCTTGAGTAAGACATACAAGGACAGAAGTCAGTTGGAGCTCAGTCATTCACTAGACAAAGAATTTTACCGTGAGCTCTAGCTGTTGAGATCCCCATCCCCAAAGGTGGCCCAACTTTTTAAAGTATTATTATACTTTAATATGAATGAGTTTCCATTAATAAAAATCCAGGAATTTTCTCTATTACAACATACATTTGTACACTAATGTACTCTCTGAACATTTAATAGGTATGTACAATGTACAAAGTATCTTCTTGAAGGCAGAAGTGAAATCATATGTCAGAAAGCCAAGAAAACATCTCTCCTCCTATACTCTCATAGCTTTTTATCTATCGCTTTTCTGGCACTTTTCACATTCTACTTTGTAAAGATTACTTCTAAATGTGTATTTTTCCCATTTTTAGACTAAATGAAAGCTGGGACTACATCCAATATAAATTTGTATGCCTTAAAGTACCAAGCACAATACAAAGCATACAGAAAAAACTCAGTAAACATGAATGTTAATTCTTCAAAGATTAATCTTTAGTTCTCCTGAAGTGATTTCTTTCATGTCATTTTTTAGCTTGAGGAATAATTCATCATTAAGTGTATTAACACCCAGATAATATGGTTATCAATTAACCTGTCTTTTTTGGGGTGGGCTGAAGAGGGGATAATTCTCTCTCCGTTCTAGTCTCAGGAAGTTAGTCTTTGAAGAAAAATGAGTTTAGCAAGGGATATTATGCACTTGGTAATAAAATGGCCAAAATTTATTGAACTTTTCTCATGTCAGATATTGTGTTACCACACTATGTGGATTATTTCTTTGAAGCCTCACAACATGAAGCATGCTGCTTTTTCAAAGAAGGAAAAGAAGCCCTGAGAGATTGTTACTTGTAAAATGTCTTAAAGATAGTGAATAGCAGAGCCATTTCAAGAGAGGTTAATAGAGAGGGTCGAGGAGGTATAAACAGTCTAATAAACATTCCATGTCATAAGCACAAAATTGCAATAAGCAGAATCTTCTTTTTCCTCTTCCTTTTTTCTCACAAGAGACATTTCTTACACTAGCAACCATGAGAGGATGGTGCTAGCTACAAATTAACATTTGCCAAATTTAAAGAAGTGACTGGGAGGACGGAAGGTATAAGAAGAACGACATTCAGTGTGGCGCAGAGGACAGGTGTAGGCTGTGGAGTTGTGCACACAAGGTTTAATCTCTACTAGCTGTATTAATCACTATTAGCTGTATGACCTTGGGCAAGTCATTTTCCCTAAGCCTCAGACAGCCTCAGCTCTAAAAGGGAGACGAAATACCTACTTAGGAAACCGTACTTGAAAACTCAACGGGAAACGTCGGTAAGAGCATGACACAGTGACTGTTGTTAGCGTAGCTACGCGAGCCACTGCAGAGACGGGAACACAGAGGCTGGGACAGAGCAGGGCCGCCCAGAGGACTCGACGCGCCAGGCTCGTCGCTGGGCGGAGCCTGAGGGGTCATGCCCGGCCCCGCACCACCCTCCCCCACAGAGCGACGTGGCCCGGCGCCTCACGCCCGCCAGCCTGCCGCGGACCCCCCGCCGCCGGGGTTGCAGCCGTACCCTGGCCCTGGCCGGATCTGGCAGTCCCCACCTCCTCCTCCTCACTCCGCTAGAGGGGCTCGCGCCCCACCGCCATCCCCGCACCAGCGCCTCGTGCCTCACCTCGCTGTATCCCCCGCCGCGCTGAGGAGCCGCCAGCTGCGTGCGCGCCCCTGGGCTTGCGAGCTCGCTCCCGAGCAGCGCGAGCGCGACCCTGCCTCACGCTGCCGCGCCGCGTGCCGCGCGCCCGCCGCCTCCACGCCTTCCCTCTTTGGCCTGCGCTCCCGCCGCCGCCCCTCAGCCCCAGCCAGGGCCGCGAGGCGTGTCTGTCTGCCGCTGTCCTCGGGCAGAAGCCTGGGAGGGTGCGTGTGAGCAGATTATCTGACTTTTTAGTCCGACCAGTTATCACTTTTCCCGTGAGGTGCGTTGCTAGTCGCCAGAGGCTTGCGGGGCGTGGTGCCGTTTGATCCCCTCCAGAGTGCCGTGAGGTGGGGCGGACTGGTACTGTCCTGCTTTTGTGTTTTTAACATTCTCGCCCCTATTCCAGTAAAGGATATTGAGGCTAAAGGCCTGGGCCCAAGGACAGCGAGCCGTGGCCGCTTCTGGAATCGGGTCTCGGAGTGCTGCTCATGGATTAACCAGACTGAATGATTTAAGGGTGAACAGGGTACGTTTTATTCAGATGCTTCTGGAACGTCGAAATTATCTTCTTTGGAAAGAACCATCCCCTCTTTGGGCGTCAGAGGCCCAGATTGAGACGCAATGATGACAGGATGTGCTGGTCCACTCTGATGGCAATCTTGAGGGCTAGGTATGTCCTAACATCTCTTACTAATAATAATTATTATAATAGCTACAATATGTCAAGCATTTATTGCATGCCAGGCATTGTACAAAGGAGATTACATACGAAGTCTCATTTAATCTTCAAAAACAACCTTATGAGGTAGGCGCTATTCCCATTTTCCAGGCGAAGACATTTAGAGTGGCTTATAAATAAATAACTTGGGATCACACTGCTAGAAAGTGTTAGGGAAAGAGTCAAACTGGTCTATCATTATTCTGTTACATCTGTTTAGAAGTCTGTCTTTCATAAATTTGCCCAACCTGTTTTAGAATTCATTTACACTTTCTATGTGGCTTCTTTATTCATTTTTTAGTATGTGAGTAAAACAAGTTCGTTTTGTAAAAAATTCACATGAGCAAAAATAATGTGAAAAGCAGCTCCTACCATGTTAGTTAACATTTTGCTATACACTCTTACAGACACTTTCGTATGCATAATGTCAATAAATATAAAGTAGTTTTATATTTGATATATCCTGAAAAATCTGTTTATTCATTCAACAAATATTTAAGGAGCAGACAGTGTTCCAGATGTTGGGAATTCAGCAGTGAACAAAAAAAGTCTGCCCCTTATAATAGTGGGGAAGGTTGACAATAACCAATACACATAATATATTACTAAATAATAGATAATGCCCAGTAATGTGGCAAGTTTTGTGGGAAAAGAAATCAAGATAAAGGAGTAAGAATGTGAAGATGCTCTTTTAGGTGGGATAGACAAGGAAGGCCTCTTAATGGAAGAACGCATAAACAGAAATCTAATCATTAGATGAGAGAGGCAGCTATGCAGATTTCAAAAGGGAAACTTCCAGGAGAAGAGAAATGGCAATTGCAATGGCCCTAAGACAGGGACTTGCTTGGCATGTTGGAGAGGAAGCAAGTGGCCCAGTGTGGTTGAAGCACAGCAAATTAGAGAAATAAGTTGAGAAATACAGGCAGAAGCCAGATCATGTATCATCCAGTAAGCCATGGTTGTACTTTGGATTTTACTGGGATATGATAGAATACAATGGAAGGGTTGAGAGCCAAGGAATAATCAGATTTGTTTTATAAGAATCACTGTGGAAGCTATGTGGAGAATAGATGGTAGAAACATTAAAATTGCCCTTTAAAGCATAAATTATCCTTTTGCACCACAATTGTCCACAGATTATTAACATTGGTGTTTCACCTACACCTTTACATCCCCTTTACATTCTTCACAAAGAGGACATAAGGTCAAACACTCAGGACTTATCTTCATGTCTTTCTCACCTAAACTGAAATTTTTTGAGACAGGCATGTATCCAGAACTGGACATCATGAATGTCAACAAACAATATGAGTCAATGTACTATTGTGGAAAAGATAGTCCCACTTAACACTGGGATCTTTTCATTAAAAGCATCGAATTCAAGCACCTGAAAATTGCTTTTCATCTTCAATTGATGTTGAGCCCTCAGAATTCTAGGCCCCGGTTTAGTCATTGTGATTAAGAAAATTGTGGAGAAAAAATGTACAGTGAGAACAAGGATATCACTGATTAAGGTAGTGCTTTTCTGGATTTTTACTTTCAGCAATGTAGTAGATAGTGACATCAGTGATAAGACCAGCTGAAGAGACAGTGAAAGACCAGCTGAAGGAAGAACAGGTTTGGAGGAGAAATTAAAAGTTCTGTTTCAGCTCTGTGTTTTGCCATCTGAATGGAAATGACTTGTATGAGTTTAGAGCTCAGAGGAGAGGCCAAGGCTAAAATTGTGTAACTGTATTATAGTTGTTTCTTTGGATGTGTGTCTTCTTTAGACAGAGCTTGAGGACAGACACTTTCTTTTCTTCTTTGTAACCTCAGTGCCCAGCAGTGCATCCTGGACGAGTATTTGTGAAATGAGCAAGTAAAGGCAAAGGTATGGATGAAGTCACTCAGGCAAAATGTATAAGGTAAAAAGAGAAGATATCCAATCTCTGCTTTTATTGGAGGTCCAAGCACCTGAACATGACTCACAAGTAGGGTGAACATAAGTTCCAGTTTCCTCAGGACAGTCCTGGTTTATTCCTGTTGTCCCCATATAATTAGTAATATTGTCTCATTTCACTCTCAGAAGTGTCTCAGTTTGTGCAATAAATTATATGGTCACTCTTTGTAGAAGGACTTTCAGGATCTAGCATCTTACTATTTCTTTGTCATCACTACCCCATCTCACACTCATTCTCCAGCCAGATGGAAGTACCTCAGTTTCCCCTTATGCACTATGTTCCTTCTCAGCTTCCTTTGCCAAGGTATCTCCACTTCATCTTAGATATCACTTCCTCAGGAACATCTCTCCTGGTCCCCAAGTCCGTGTTAAGTAGCCCCTTTACATACTTCCAGTGCAACCTGTATTTAACCTATCATAGCAGAGATGACTAAGTGCGTTGTTCCCCTCACTAAACATGTCTGTAAAGGAACCTGTAAAAAACACTTTTTATTATTTTTAAGACAGAATTTACATTAATAATATCCAAGATCAGTCCATGTTAGACTAATATTTTTGAAGACTGACCTTCAGGATAACTTAATAGTACATTCTCTAAGCCCTTCCATTTATAACTAACGTAAGAGATTGACTTTTAAACTCAAAACTCAATAAGGAAAGTTGTATCATTTATTGAGTCCAAAATATTGTAATAATGCCTTTCAACTGTTAAGCTGTAGTTAAAATCAGAAGTGCAGTTTCTGAGCCTCCCTCTCTATTGAAATGATTCTTTACTATTTCTAGTTACTTACTATATCCAGAGTGCTGAAAGACTTTATAAACATTATCTCATCTAGTATCTATTTTTTCTGTAACTAAAGTGGCTCTTATAGTTTGGTATACAAATAGGTAAAACAAAAAGTCTAAAAATCTAGCTATGCCCTTTACGTTTCAGCTCCCCCTACCCTCTTTTAACTGAAATATACCCAGTTAATGAAATTAAGCCAGAAATTTAGGTCCCAGATCAGAGCCCTTTGCCCATTATAGGGGGCTCTTCAGTCAAGGAGTCTTCCTGTGATGTACTCAGTAGAGAGAGCTTCACTCGACAAAAGACCTGAGCCTCAAGGGTTGCAGTTCTTAAGTCCCAGCTCAGGACAGATTCCACCTCCTTAGCCTCTTCTGCTGCCTCTTGCATCAAGAGCATTGCCCTCCTTCTTCCTGCCCGCCTCATTCTACCCCTCTGTATCTTTCTCCTTTCATGGCCACCCTAGTCAAAGGAGTTAGGGAATCAATACTTTTCCTTCCAGAAAGTTCCTAGACTTAACTTGATCTACCCCAACTATGACCAGTCTGCAGAGGAAAGGTTGAAGCACTTCTGCTAATCTTAAAGAAATGTGAGGTTTACATACAGCCATTTTTCCACACAGTGACTCGTCTTGGATGCTTCTGCATAAGCAGGAGGGTGCTAAAGATCTCAGAAGTGAACAAGAGGGAAAAAAATTTTTTTGCTAAAGGGCCCTATTGTATTCCACTTTACAGGTAAGGAAAAACAAGGCTCAGAGACATTCACTTACTAGGTGGCACAGCCAGAATTAAAACCAGATCTTTCCAAATGTAACTAATAAACTGCCTCTGACTATTTAAAATTGAAGAGTTAGCAGGAATCAGGACTTTAATAATGCTATGGCCATTAAGTAGGGTTTTCATGAATCCAAACTTTTGCTGCCTATCTTGTCTGCCTCTTCATCACCTCACTGACTTCTTTTTGATCTACAGAAAGTGCAGGATATTTGTCTCATGAGTCACTAGGCTTTGGATAGAGTTCAAAAAGTTAGGTGAACTAGGAATGTACTGTTGCTGGGTGACTTCTGTTTATCAGAAAACTTTAAAATGCCTACTAGGCAGCCCAACTGCATACTTTTCAGCCTAGTATACAGGGCCTCCACCTTTGGACTGTCAAAACAGACTCCTAAAATATTTTGCTTCGTTCAATGACAGGCAGTCTATATTCTTTTGCAACCAATAAGTGCCTAATAAATGTTTGAAATATGATTTGTAAAGAACCTGCACAGTTTAATATAATTGAAAAAGCATGGATTTTGAAGCTTTCCTGAATTTGAATCCTATCTCCACCCTTTACTACCTTCAATAATTTAGGCAAGTTATTATCTGTGCCTCTTTTCTCATATGAAACATAATATCTATGAGTTTTGTGATGATGGTGGGAGTCAAATAAATTACAATTTTAATTCTATAAGTGCCCTGTAGGATGACTCTAGGACTTGTTTACAAGTTGTTCTAGGTTAGGTTGGCTAGTGCTCAGCATTAGAATTTTTTCATTATTTAAATCAAGAACTATCTATTGGAAACCTGTAGGTTTCCAGAACACTAAGCAATTAACCAGAATTTCTTTTGCAGCTTGCTTCTGTAGCATCTTCCACACTATACAAAACTAACAAAAGTGTACATTATCTCACAGGTCACAGGGCAAACGTGTAGTTGCAGTCAAGGATGGATAATCTAGCCTTACCTCAAATGCAGAACAAACTCAGGAGCTCTTTCTCATTTAATTAATGTAAATAGTGAACAGACTTATGTATTATAAGCAATTAACTATAAGACTGTTCCTTAGAGTGAGTACTTTACTATTATAGTCAAATAAAACTAACAACAAGGTTAATCTGATGCATATTTAATAATATCTGCAATTGTAATGCTGCATGTTAATTAAGCCTTTAATGCTAAGCTGTTTACATAAATGACTGTAATTGGTTATTTTTACACAGCCAAACACATTTTTTTAGTATGTGTTTGCTCACTTTATTAAATTTTCTAGAATCTATAATCATGCCAAAACAACAGTTTTCCCTGAAACCCTTTACTATTTAATCATGCGCTCACACACAGAGACACACTCTTGTCTACTGAAGTTTACTGCCACCAGTTCTATGCAAACAGGAGTCCCCAGTCTGGAGTGTGGTGAAAGAAGAAACTGAAACAGCTCCAGTGAAACAGCTAAAGTGAAGCAGCCCAAGTGTTACAGAAGTAGTGTTGCAGCTCAAATGTTACAGTTCTCGTGTTGTAGCTCAAGTTTTACAGCTCTAATGTTGCAGCTCACGTGTTAGAGTTCACAAGCTGGGGAAATGCAACGGGAATTGAGACGGGGAGGCTGACATATATAGAGAGAAGTTCCTGCCCCTGCTCCCTGATTGGTCCTTATTGCACTGTTCTGATTGCCTGGCTCCACATGTTCTTATTGTTGTGGGGCTGCTCTGAATGGTCCCTGTAAATGCAAATGAGGATATAGCTGCACAGCTCCGATTAGATGGGAAGGTCTCAGTCCCATTGGTTGAAATACAATACCAGGAGCTTCTTAATGATGGGCTCAGAGCAGCACAGTGCAGGAGGCTTGGCAGCTTAGTTTGTGGCTTTTCCCTCACATACAGGGTGTTTGAGAGACTTCTGTAAGCAATGGCTGCTAGCTGCTGGTTATGAATTTGGGCCCAATTAACCACAGGAGCCCTTCTTGGAAGGTATATTCTTTCTCAGGGCTGATACTCTTCAAAATGACAACAGGTTTCTCCTCCTAACTTCGTATTAAAACTAGTCACTTCTCAAAGCTCTGTGTATGTATTTTCTCATTTTAGTCCTTAACCTTTTAAGGGAGGTGGTGTTACTCCCATTTTACTGATGCAGAAACTGACGGTCAGAGAGTGTAAGCAGGCAGCATAATAGAGACTCAAACTTCTATCTCCAACCTCTCACCACACTTCATACAACCTCAGAAGGTAATGGATTCCAATAGAGATATGTAAAGCTTTTTTTTAAGGAAATCGAATGGCTCCTGGGAAATACAGAATATTAGAATATGTATATTAGTCCTGCTTATCTGAAGTTTTATTTTTCATGGTTTCGGTTACCTGCAATCAACTGTGGCCCAAAATATTTCAGGAAAATATTCAGAAATAAACAATTCATAAGTTTTAAATTGCACGCTGTGAAAATAAACAATTCATAAGTTTTAAATTGCACCTCACTCTGTGTCTCCTGGAACATGAATCATCCCTTTGTCCAGCATATCCGAGGTGTCGGGGGAGAGAGACAACATAGTCACATAACTCTTATTATAGTATATTGTTATAATTGTTCTATTTTATTATTAGTTATTGTTAATCTCTTACCTAATTTCTAAATTAAACTTTATCATAGGTGTTTATGTACAGGAAAAAAATTGTATGTATGTAGGGTTCAGTATTATCTGTGGTTTCAGTGATCCACTGGGGGTCCTCCATGGGTAATTGGAGACTACCATATTCCTGAATACTAATCCTTTGTTTGTGAAACATGTTGCAATCTAAAGTGTATTTCTTTAAAAAAAAAAAATTTTTATACTTAAAAAAAATTTTTTTTTAACGCCTACAGCAGCTGGTATTCCTAGGTGGTCTCCCATCCAAGTACTAACCAGGACCAAACCTGATTAGCTTCCGAGATCAGACGAGATCTGGTCCATTCAGGGTGGCATGACCGTAGACCTAAAGTGTATTTCTAATATAATATTCTTCAACATGCAGATTTACCCATAAATAAACAACTCTCAGGCTCTGAAGCTTTCAGAGTCTCATTTGGCTCCAAGAATCTATTTTCATTTTGCCTTCTATGGCTTCATTTAAAAAGCTTTTGACGCTTATGTCTAAAAGTCCCACAAAAAACATATTTCTTCGGACTTCAGGGACTCCTATTTTGAAGAACTCTGCTTTGCTGACACATACATGAAAAAATAAAGTAGCTGGGTAGTTAGCATGTTCCAACCCTATTCAATTCTTTATGGCAGGAAGGAAAAAAAAAATCTCTCAAAATACTACCAGTAACTGTCATGGTCTTATTCTGAAATCAAACCACCTAAGTAATGCACAGGTACAATTTCAGAATGATTTATTTAGATATTGTCTTCCTAGGCATTTTTAATGACTCCATGGTGTTGAAAAGAATTTCATCATGCAGCAATATCTAAACTCCTGAGTATATTTTCCACTAAAAATCACTGAGCTCTCCAGAGTAAGCCATAAAATGCCTTTGCACAACATTTTTATTTGTCTAAACACAGGGAAGATGAACTTGGGCAAAGCAGATAGTTGGTGTGCCAGAGCAATATCACATCAGGGAAATTTGTTTGGCCTTCTCTCTGCCATGTATCACCATTTACCCTTCTAGCTTTCTAGCTCCCTTCCTCCTAACTAGAAAGGAAATAATCTGATTTCCATATGGATACTTTCAAAGAAATCCTTTCACTCCAAACTGATCTTTCTTCCCGGTAAATTAATTTTAAGCCGTTTATCTTTAATTGTAGATAATAATACACTTGCCTCTTGGTATCTGCAGATTAGTTCCAGGATACCCCTTGGATACCAAAATCCGAGGATGCTCAAGTCCCTTATGTGAAATGATGTACTATTTGTATATAACCTACACATATCCTCTTGTATACTTTAGATCATCCCTAGATTATTTATAATACCTAATACAGTGTAATTGCTATATAAATAGTTGTACTGTTTTGTTTAGGGAATGATTTTTCAAAATCTGTACATGATCCGTACAAATGCAACCATTGTGGGCCTAACTACATAGTACATGTCAGCAATAATGTAACTTTTTAAAAAATATTTTCAATCCAAGATTGGTTGAATATGTGGATGTAGAACATGCAAATACGGAGATCCGACTGTATCACCAGGAATACAAGACTCTACAACTTAATTAAAAAGACTTAACTCAATATAAAAAGAGGGAGAGGTTATAAGCAAGCATGAGAAAATATGAAGCAAATAAGCATATGGAAAGATGCTCAACCTCACTATTAAGCGGGAAAATGCACATAAGAACAATTACATACTAATTCATAGCCATCAGATTGGCAAACATTTGTCTGAGATTTCCAAATCAAGGACTGTGTGGAATAATAGGGACTTTACTGCTGGGGAGAATATTTGGTACAACCTCCTCAGAGAACCGTATGCAATAGCAAAGTTGAAGGATGTATTTTTCCTACAACCCATGAATTCTCCGTGGCATATGTCCTCGACATAGACATGTCCAAGAAATTTCATTGTAGAAGAAATAAGTTTAACTGCTATCTGATCTTAGTGTGTATATAGTTTATAAGTCCTCAAATTCAGTGTCTCTTTTGTTGAATGTTTGATTCTTCTACAAGTCAATAAAGATTTTTTACCCTATAGCCTGCACTGTTTATTCTTTTTCAGTGCAGTAGGGAGCAATAGTGACTTGATTAAATCCTTGGAGAGTCTTCTGGACTTCATCTTATTCCATGGAAACCATGATGCTATATACCTCTAAACATATCCTTCTCCATCCTATTTTAATAAGTTTTAGAAAACAGAACTTAAAATAAGACAAAATTTGGCTATTGTGAATAGTTTTTCTTCCTTGGGAGCAGTAATACGGGCTTCCCATTTCTCATTTGTTTATTTTATGTTTAATTTTTTATGCCCACTGCTTTTTTCAGAGAATGAAGTTAGCAACTTCAGCCACTGGATGGCGCAAATTCACAAGATCACAAGAGTCTAGTGAATGAGTATTAGTTACAGCCCAAGGTGCATATACTTGCTGCACTGCATCAGGTGAAAGAGGGTTAGGTAGAAGAAAAAAGGCTTTGGGGGCCTGAAACAAGTATAGACGTGAAAATAAGTTCCATAGGAATACAAATTAAGAGAAATCTTTAATATTAGATGACTGGCAATTCAGGTCACTGAATAAGAGAAAGATATAGAGGGAAAGGAAAAAAAAGTGTTGGAATAAAGAGCAAGAAGAGAAAGATGAAGAGATAAAGAAATGTGAGAGAAAAGCACATAAGTCTAAAGAGATGAATTCAAATGTTACCAACAATTACAGGATGGCCCTTCATTGGTTTGTAGCCACCTGGTAACCAATAGCAGCATTGATATAAAAATAAAAGTTACTTAATTTTCTTCTAGAAAGTCAGTAATGATACCTCAGCTATCTATTTAGTGATGTAACATTATCAACACATTTTTTGAATGTCTATGAACATAATGCTTTATTGGATACAAGTAATATAGAGACATACAAATGTAGAAGTCCAGAAGACCCTGCAGGCTTCAAGCACAAGAACTAGGAAGTATACATAAAAAGGTAAAGGGCAACTCATGGCAACATGAGAGCCATTGTATGAACTCGAAAATGGAATCCTTTCTGAAAGTGGGGAAAAGGAGTGCAGGCAGGAGCAGAAGATCAGAATGTGAGGAAAGGAGCGCCTATAAGACTGTCAACCTCCCCAGGGCAAAAAAAAAAAAAAAAAAAAGGATTCCTAGCCTCTAATTATTAGTATATATAGCAAATCTTCCTTGGAAAATGGCCAGTTCTAGACATAAACATAGAGAAATTGCTTTAGGTCAAAATCGCTGGATAGTGCTTAAAGGCTCCAAAACAAGACGTGGGGGGAGAGGAAGAATGACTAGGGCTAGAACCACCGTTAAGTTTCTCTGTGATTGGTTAACCCCTTGCACTAGCCTGAGTATGCAGAAAAGGAGGGATGCTAATAGCCTGCTTAGGCCTTTGAGAGGTCTAGAGAGTCCTAGGTCACTTTGATTTTTTATGAACACAGGTATATCTAAAAAGTGAAGAAATGCCAAAACAGATATAAAATTGTTGTATATTTTAAATGTTTCTATTGAACAAAGCCATGCTTTAGCATACATACAAATACAACTAATAATGTCATTCTGCAGTACCTTCAAAAGTTTAAATTGGATGTTTCTGTGAATGCGCCTTCTCTGCCCTAAGCAACCACCTACCTTAATCTTTGTACCCATCAAAATGTATTGGGGTGACTTAGACCCTTAGAAAATATGGAATGACTTCCAGTCCTCTCTACGTTAAGACTTGGAAAAAATGCACTTAATACTTGCGTTAGCTGGAAATGTGGTAGTAATATGTTAGCCAAAAGAAGGGATACAAATTTAGAATAGTGTGATATCTAAAAAGAGATGCATCAAAATGTTAACAATAGTTATCTCTGAGAAGAAGGATTAGGTGTAACATTTTTTCTTTTTTTATTCTTTATATTTTTCAGTATTTTCTATAAGTTGTTATAATGAGAATGTACTTTAATAATCAAAAAACAAAGTACGGTAACTTAATGAGAAAGAATTTGTAATAAAAATCTTACTGACTAGTCACTTCCCAGAGGAATGATTGGCACTCTACAGAAACATTGTTTTATCAGGTTGAGAATGTAACTTATTCTATAGTGGTAACAAGGAGAATTGTGCCTTGCTGTGAAGTGCTCTGCAGACCTTAAAGGGCTCATCCTAAAGTCCACATGGGAGTTCTCCTTTCCCTTTTGCTCTCTGTCTCATCTCCTAGTTTTCAAAGATCTCCACTGGTAAGAGAATATAGAATTTAAAATGGTTAACTGATTAAGGAGTCAGAAAATCCTCAGAGGGACCTTGCTTTGTCAGGGGGAATAAGTTGTCCCCAAAGCAAAATAAACAGTTTTGATCCCATCGGTCAATTTTTGTAAAGAAAGTCACTGTAAATGTCACCCAAATTATATTCTCGCAGAAGAGTTAATGCATGTAGACTTTGCCCCAGTTTTTATCTCCTAGGAAATATCATGTTTCTGGGTTAAAGGACATTATAATGAGGCTGGGAAGGGTGGGGATGAATGTAGGCATCAGCACTAGACCAAGAGCTTCTAAGTATAGAATGCTTTTAATAATTCTCCCTAACAGTCTTGGGAAGGAGCAAGCTTCTCCCCGTGCCCCGTCACCCCCCCCCCCCGGCCCATTTCATGGTCACACTGAACCACAGATGGCAGGATAAACTGGATGTAAATTGTGAATCAATGGAAGGGTGCAAATATTATACTTATTTATCCAAAAATCACCAGTGCTCTATCTTCTTCACCTACTATATTTCAAATCTCTATGGGACTTTAGGATACCTAGAAGATCTCCAGGGCTTCCTTGAAAACTATCATCATCTGTGCTTTGTACTGCTCCATCTCTTCCAGGCCGAGCTTGAATATTAAATCAGAGTTTAGGGCGAGATATATTCCCCTGTTGGTATAGTTTTGAGAATCACTTTTTTGGACAACTTGAAAGAAAGAAGAATACAATTCGTATATGGTTTTTACCAGAGAACCAAGAAAACAGAATTATTTAGAAACAGGCACATTTCACGAAAACAGCATGGAATGGTTTCAGCCTCTTATGAAAAAAAGCAGGACAACACTCTTATCCCTCCTGCCATTCTCTTTCTTACCTAAATGCTGCTTTAATATCAGCTCCTTCCACTTTCTCACTGTATTCTTAAACAGGTCAGACTTGACATAGCTGTGCCGCTGTGAGAAAGATCATCAGAATCATTTTGCTCTGGCATCCTTGTTCAAAATGTATACAGCTCACTATGATGGTAGAGTATAATGTCAGACCCACTTTAGGAACTCTGGATTATCGGGAGACCTCATCTGGGTCCTATTGGTATGCAGTCCCTAAGCCCCTTGGGGATGACTTCTGAGGAGGACTTATGGGATGCTTAGAGTCAAGCTCTCTTCACCAGTGTATTGATAGCTACATGTGGCGGCAGAGGCTAAATCATAAAACTCTATTAACTATCAGCCTGGGAATACAGGAACTCCACCCTAAGCCACTTGAGTGCCACTGAGCATGAAGTCAGCTATGAGAATAATAGAGGAGTTGGTGAACTGTGCCACCGTGGCTGCTTTGCCCATTTTCTTGGAAGCTGTGTTTAAATCTTTTGTCAAAGGGAGCAATAGATCCATTCACAATGCTTCGTGGGAAGATTTTCTCTTTTCATTTGATTGAATGAGATGATACCCATTTTTTTGTGGAAGTACAAAGTGAATCTCAGAAGCTTATGACTCAGTCACTACCAGTGGCATGAGGGTAACTAAGCCTTCATTGGTTTGGCATTACTGTTAAATTGTAATGTCCCTGCTGAAGATATGAGTGTAAAATTGGTAAGAATCTGCCCATATTGATTAATAATAGGGAGAAGACAGTGTAATATCATTCAGCATATGAAGCAGAGCAGAACTTTTCAGAAGTATGTCTGGTGGATAACAGTGATCCCTGCAGCCGCCTTTGAACTTGAGTCGGGAGCATTTTGTCCAACCTAGAGATTGAAGTGAAATATGAAAGCTAAATAAGGATGCAAATGGGTATTTCTTCACATAACAACAAAGAGATAGCTAAGTACAAGACCATATATAATTCCAAATATGCATCATTTTGCCTCTTTGTTACCAAATAATTCTAGGAAAAGTTGTTATTACATCGAGAAAGTATTAGCAAGGCGCACTTAGTATGGAAACCTACAATTTGTTGGAACCTATAACCTACTAGCAGAGAGCCTTTTCACCCCTTGCTTAACCTATTTGCCTTGAATGGAAAAGGCCCTGGGTCTGCAGCTACTTTGCATCCCAGATGCACAGGGATACATTCTACTTCCTTGCTAAATCAGGCCCAAACAGTCTCACTGTATTTGAAAAGTGGCAGAGATCTGGGTCTTCAACTCTTATCATACCTAACTCCATGCGCTGTCTGATTTTGTATGCACTTCCTAAATGCTTATATGTTGTGAGCATAGACTGACTATAAGCCTCCAGAAGGCGGAGAACTTGGCATTTAGAAGTAAAACTTGCACTTTCAGTAAAATTTTGTAGAATAGATAAGTGAGCCAATAAATCTAATATAGGAATTTAAAAATCTGAATTTTAGTTCTGTTTCTACCAGCCGTGTTACCTTGGGAAAGTCACAAATCCTCTCTGAACCTGTTAAAGTATCAATAAAATGTAGATACCTGCTCTAGCTACCTCCGAGGGTTTTTGTGAGGCTCAAATGAAGTAATGTGTGTAAAATTGCTGCTTATGATTTCTATTAAATCTTTGATTAATAGTTTATTTTGTTCACAAGAAAAGTTTAATCAGAGTTGCTGCTTCGTAGTTACCTCTAATTCTGAACTAGACTTTTTAGTTACCTACAGGCCTATTTCTTCCAATGTTGAGTAGAAATGATAACGTAGATTGGAGTAAAAAATTAAAACTAGACCATATGATAAAACCATCCTAATTTACATGGGTTCATCATCCAAAATTAGCAGAAACAGAATTATAGAAAATATTAACCTAGACCAGACATGACAAATAAGTTGATGTTGGGTACCTGAAGCACTGTGAAAAGAAAGATTCTGATGCCATGCCTGAGTGGAAAGAGTGCAGTGCTTGATTTTTTAAAATTGAGATATAATTGACATATAACATTGTGTAAGCTTAAGGTATATAATGTGTTGATTTGATACATTTATGTATTGCAATATACTTACTACCATAGCTTTAGCTAACACCTCTATCATGGAATATAATGACCATTTCTTTTTTGTTGTGAGAACATTTAAGATCTAGTTTCTTAGCAGTTTTGAAGTATTTAATACAGTATCATTGACTAATCACTGTGCTGTGCATTAGATCTCCAGAACTTATTTATCTTCTAGTTGTACTATGCTTCATTGTTAATATGTGCAGCTGACAGAATTAAAGAATAGCAGCATGTATACCATCCTAGGCTAGATAATCTTTGAGATCTATTCTCAATGCTGTAATTCTACAAAATTGGACACCTTCTTTAATTTAAAAAGTATTGGAGACCCCATCTCCAATACTTTCAATACTAGAAACTGATGAATGCCTTCCCTACAATATTTACAATACCCACTAGGGTATTGTAGGGAAGGCACTCATCAGTTTCTAGTATTCAAAGGCTGAGTTCACTCCTCATGGGGAAACTGGATTTAGAGCAGCTGTGCTGAACCAGTGGTATAGTGTCTGTTTTGGACACCAGAGTGCAATATGAATTTATAATCCTGTCAGGAAACCCAAGGGCAGGGAAGAAGGAAGCTATTTTGCTAAATATTCAAACTGTGTTCAGTGTGGTGGTTCCTAAACTTTGGTATATGTAAGAGTTACCTAGGGGCAGGGATGGATACATAGCCATGGATTCTGAAGCTCTTATAGTTTGGGGGGGACCATTTTTTTAAGAAAAAGAATACAGATTTTAAAAATAAAAAATTGGATACAAGGCCTTGTACAGGTCCCATAGGTCCTGAAGCTTAAATTTCATTAATTTCACAGTAAACTCACTTTTACTTAGGAAGTGTGTTAAAATTCTTAAAAATATGATTCCTGGCCCCAGATACAAAGACATTCTGATTGATTATATCTAGGGCCAAGAAATCTGTATTTTTGATACATACCTTATTGTGTTATGGCTGAGTTGATATTAAGAAAATAGCAGTACAAATACCTGCCTATTTTCTGACACAGAAGAATTACCCACATTTGCTTCATAACTGAGGCAACTTCCTGTCTCCCAGCACTTATATGTCAGCCCAGTTTTCTCCAAGCAAATGACACAAACCATACAGAAACCACTTTCCTTCTCAGGCTGAGAGTCCGGCTGGGATTCAGCTGTCTCAGGTTGCTGCTGGCCTCCTTTCCTTGGCCTTCTCCACAGCCACCGGCACTGGCATAGCTTTCTGGCTCTCAGGCATCGACTCTGAAGGGAGTAAATGACTGGTATTAATGTCAGGTGGCTGGTATGCATTTGATTATCTTCCAAACCTCATATCAGGGCGTTTAAAGAAAACCACCTCTTCTAAAAAAAATATTCAGTCCTATTGACTTTTTCCTCCCTAGAGAATGTACAAGTAAGCAGAGGAAAGGAACTGACATTTAGCAAAAACCTCAATAAACCATACAAAGGAAATATCACTAGTCCCATTTTAAAGATGAGGCAACTAAGGTTGGATAAGTCAATCAACTTTCTCAAAACCACCAGTTAGTGAGTGTGAATGGCAGGTCTGTCTAAACTCCAAAGTCTCATTATGCCAATCTGACTGGAACAGAAGGGAATGTTTATAGATCAACTCAATGGACCCAAAACATCATCAAACTTACAGGGCATGGGACTTCAAAAATGACAAACACTATAATGGCGACTCCACTGAACAACAGAGTGACAGCAATCAGAAATTTGACCACAATGCTCCATTTCTGCCTCTTCTTTAGGTTCTCATCTGTGTCTAAAGGAAAGAGGAGTAGAAGAGGTAGAAAAAAGAATTTAAGAGAGAAAAGAGATTGACCCTTGACTTGAAGGTCTCCTGGCTCATATGACTAATAGGAGTCCAGCTTGATTCAGAAGCAGAGGCTGAATTTCCAGTTCAGACTCAGTTTCAGGAGTGGAGTAGGTATCACAAATTCTGCTCTAATCACCTTCGTAGCCTCTTTTCAGTGAGTCACTTTCCGTGGGATTTGGGATTTTCCATGATCAGGTAGGACTAATTCTTACACTGCTCTCAGGGGAGTAAAAGGGATGAGTTCACAAGGAGTTCTAAACCCAACTTTTACGAGTAGCCCTCAAGGTCTCTACCCTTATGCTCTGATACACTGTATTGGATTAGAAAATCATCTTTCCTATGCATCTTTTGACTTTAATAGGGCGTAGGCAGAACAAAGGTGGATTGGCATTGCTTCTGGATTATAAGCCAAATTTGGGGACAAATGGCTCATATGCATCCTGTTACTACAAATCTTATATTTATTTTTCTCTTGGTAGAAACTGGGATGTAACTCAAACTGAAATCTTTAAGAATTTGAGTCCTAGACAATTTAGGGAAGGCTGTTTCTAAAAACAGTGAAGACAAAACATGCACTTGGTTGTCATCACTATAATGATTGTTTAGTGTGTAAGTGTCGTCTATTTATACATGCAATGTGTAGAATTACCTACTACAGAAATATGTTTTACTCTTTCCCCAAACCTAGCTACAAGGTGAGCTCACTTGTATGGAGGTAAAGGGTTATTAATATAGTCATGAGCTGTTTAACTACAGGGATACGTTCTGAGAAATGCATTGTTAGGCAGTTTCATCATTATGCGAACATTATACTACTTACACTACCCTAGATGGTATAGGCTACTACACACCGAGGCTATATGGGATAGCCTATTGCTCATAGGCTACAAACCTGAATAGCATGTTACCATACTGAATATTGTAGGCAGTTGTAACAGAGTGGTATTTGTGTATCTAAATATATCTAAACATAGAAGAGGTACAGTAAAAATACAGTATAAAAGATAAAAAATGGTACACCTAATCAGGCACTTACCATGAATGGAGCTTGCAGGACGAGAAGTTGCTCTGGGTGCATCAGTAAGTGGTGAGTGAGTGTAACATTATTGTACATTACTGTAGATTTAATAAACACTGTACACTTAAGGTACACTTACAAACATTTCTGGGACCTTCTTTATGGAGAATCTGATTTTTTTGCACAGAAATGAAGTGATTTTCTAATGTAAACTGTGTTACTTCTCAACCTCTGGGAAAATCCTAGGAGACCCAGACTAATGTTGGGGCTAAAAATGTTTCTTTTTCTTTCTGTTCTTGTCTCACCCCTACTTATTCTGTACCTTGTTGTTTCGAAGGACTAGAAAAATCATCAATACTTGTAGTTTTGTCTCCTTTATTCCCATGAGTTATGGAGGTGTTGATAGTGGTGGTAAAAGTCTCTGATGAAATCCCCATCACTGGATAGACCTTACATTGGAAGATCCCTGGTAAAAAGGCTATAAAATAAGAAAGAAATAATGAAAGGACAACTGAGAAAACTTTATCCTGCCTTTGATTTTACCTGACAAAACCCTAGTTCTACCCAGCTAATATTAAACTACTTTTATCTGTATGTATATATATTAAATGTATATGTATATATTATGTATATATGTATATATATTAAATATGTGTATGGATGTTTTATATGTATATATATATTAAACTTCTAAGTGTGGTCTCATTGATCTGTCCATAAATTTAGGGTGTGGGCACCAAATAATGCCAAGAGTAAATGAGGACAGAGATACTAGTAAGAGGTATGAATTAAATCCCCATGAGGCCTTTGACTAATGTAAGATCATAGTGGAGGAGTAGACCATATCTTGTTTGCCTATCATTCTTAAAGCCATAATAATAAAAGGATGGAGGGTGTAACACTGTTCAAAGTTTCCTTCTTTAAAAAAAGTGGCTTCAAAGTCCAAGGAAAAACATGAAATATAATTTGCCTTAATAACTACTACAATTCTGTCTAGTAGAGTCTAAGTCAACTACTCTTGAGAGGGGATTGGCGAAAGCAGAGGGAGGCAGAAGAAGAAGGAAAGACCACTTGACTTCATGCACTCCTCAGTTTCATTTACTAAATTATTAAAAATGAATATTATGTGCCAGGGACTGCTTCAGTACTTTGGACATATCAGATTCATTCAAGCAAGAGAACAAGCAAAGTAGAAGGAAGGTGGGGGTGAGGAGGAAGCAGACAACAATAAGTATAGTTTTTATGATATGTTAGAAGGAGATAAGTACTACCAAAAAAAAGTAAAAGTAGAGCAAGGTAAGGGAGCAGTCTGGGGGTGCAGGTGGGCAGTGGTTTGGCAACCTGCGGTATAGTCAGGTTTCATTGAGAAGGTGAGTACTGAGCCAAGACTTAAAGGAGATGAGATTAGCCAAGTAGATGCCTGGGGAAGTACAGTAAATCCTCAATAATGTCATCAATAGGTTCTTGGAAACTGCAACTTTAAAATGTAATGACATATAACAAAAACAATTTTACTGTAGGCTAATTGATATAAACAAGAGTTAAGTTCCTACAGCATATGTCATCAAAACATCACCAAACTTCTAAAGTTCCAAAACATTTTTAATGTTAAGCATTGAAATAAATGTCAGATATGCATACGTTTAATAAAGATTAATAAAAACAAGAAAGATAATTCTTTTCCAACCCTCTTATGCCAGTTCAGGGTGGCCACAGCCTATCCCAACAGCCTAGGATGGAAGACAGAAACCAAACCTGGACAGGATGCCCTTTCATCACAGGACACACTCACACCCACACCCACACTCAATACTTGTAGCCAATCCACCTTTGTTCTACCTACACCCTATTAAAGTCACTCAGACTGGGACCATGTAGACATGCCAGTTTATCTCACATGCACACCTTTGGGCTGTGAGAGGAAACCAGAGTATTGAAGAAAACCCATGTAGATGGTGGCCCCCAGCTGGAAATCCATTTTTTTCCTCATCAACATTATAGTGAAATGATGTTAAATGACATTATTGGAGGACCTGCTATAGTGACGTAGGCAGAGGGGAGAGCTAAGGTAAAGGCCCCGAGGTAGAGTATGTCTAGCATGTTCCAGTTTTAGAAGAAGAGCAAGGTGGCCAGTGAGACTGGAGCGGAATGAGCAAGAGGACAGTAGTAGTAGGAGATGAAGATCTAAAGGAAATGGGTCCATATTGCTGAGGGCCTTGTAGGATAGTTTAAGGATTTTGATTTTTATTCTGATTGAAATGGGGATCCATTGCAAGGTTTTGAGCAGAGGAGTGACAGGATGATTTTGTTTTTAAAGGATCACTGAAATAGACAGTAAGGGTGCAAGGATAGAAACAGAGCCACCTGTTAGGAGGCTATTGTAGAAATCCAAATGAGAAATGATGGTGACTTAGAACAGCTACGGAAGTGATGAGGTGCAGATGAATTCTGGCTGTAGTCTGGCACTAACTTTGCTTGCCTCCAGAGTTGACCTAATCCAGTTCAGACAGTGGTTTCTATTCCATTTTTCATGACCTCCTATCATTGCTTATTAAATTAAGGCCTGTAAGTTCTACTTGACTTTTCTAAATTATTCTATGTCCTGATTAAGTCCACGTGAAAATGATAGTTCCTTACTTCTGAAGGCCCGTGGCCACAGTACTAAGACACTGTACATGAAATTACAGGGTAAGGAGTAGTCTTTGATTTCAGTTTGATCAGGAAGATGATGTTGGAAAGGTAGGCAGAGACAAAGAGCCACAGGTTCAAAAGAAAAAAAAATTATGTGAAGTATTTTCAGCATAGTGCCAATCAGTTCTCTGAAGTGATAATGTGTTTATGAGACAGCTGAGATAAAGATAAACAAGTCTCACTTTGGACAAGTCATATAAGTTCTCTGAGTTTTGGTTTCCTTATCTGTAAGATGATTATAATAAAATAATTCTTAGTCTGCCTATTTCACAAGGATAATGTGAAGATGAGAAACAAAAAGAGAAAACAGGTGTGAAAACACTCTGCATGTGATATGATAGAAAGAAGAAGAAAAACCTAAAGATCTTCCAAGTAGAACTGTGCTTTCTAGTCACAGGGATAATGATATTTCACTGTGGCATGTCTTCCTACCTCCTGGGGGCCAGTGTTTCAAAGTGTACTTAATAGGCTTCATTTGTCAGTGTATTTCCATTTCTGCCTAGCTTCTAAATTAATGTCCATTCATGTTGGCAGCTCATCACTTTTAGGTCTCATCAGCTGGGGAACTGAGTATCAAGGTAGAGCAATTTCAGATTCCTACTTTGCTCTGGGGACTTTTCCATGAACTGTCTTCTGTTTCTGGGACATCCTCCTGTGCAGACTGATGTCACCTATAGTAGGCATCTCTTTTATGACCTTGGAAATTTGACCATTTACCTAATTTTTATTTCTACCCTACTTGGAGTCTGTCACCTCCTGGTACTCAATGTTAAATTCAGAATAGGCAGTTTCAAACTTATCAATGGGGCAATATTTCAGAACCCCATTCATAAGTGGGTTGTTTGTAATTTATTGTTCTGTAGAAATGTGTCCTGACTGATGATTAGGTCCCCAAACTAACCCACAAACATCCATTTAATCTCTTTGTATGGGTCAAATAGTACAGGTTATCAGCTTAAACTCTTCCTCCTTCTCTGGATTCCCTGCAGTAAATTCAGCCCAAGGCAAATTGTTGAATTAGGTCAGGTTGATTGTTGGCATCTCTCTTCCCCCTTAATCTCACAGTTTTCCTCCTCCCAAATTTCTAAGAGCTTGTGTCCTTAATTGCTCTGAGTCTAACATTGCATAGCACTATATCCAAGAAAGACTCACCCTGTGTAAAGTGCTTTAGACTCCAAAATGACTTAAGTTCACTATTACCCATCACTCCTACCATTGGCTGAAGGGGTGTGTCACAAGTTAGGAGGGAAACAGTCTGGTTGAATTAATTTACATTAATACTGAGTGAAAGCCCCTACACACTGACAAAAGATTTTAAGTTTTTAAGAGTATTCTTTTCATACAAAAATTATTATCATATGAACTTTAGAAAGTATAATAAAGGAATGGAAACATTCATGTCATGTGAGGATATATAATTTACAGCCCAAGAACTTATCTACTTATTTCCCAATCTCTAGTCTTCTAAACAAACTGTAGTTTTAGAAGTTTTTTTCCCCCATTATTCTGCTTGTGAACCCCCCGTTTCTCTGAATGTGTCAAGTTTTATTTTTCTAGCAGTGCAGCAATGGCATCTAGGAGATTGCCTATATGTAAAGGGGAACTGCTAATACCAATTTATTGATCACAAACCACTTGACAGAAAGAATGGGTGGGAAAAGGAAAGTAGGGCAGAAACAAAAACTTAAGGCTAAGGTTAAGAACCATTGTTCATCAACTATCTGGGAGCATGCGTTCTCACAGAGTGTGGTTGGGATTGCAATGGAACAACCACTGTAGAGGGTAATTTAGCAATATCTATCCTATGGATAAATTGCAGATACACAAAAAAGAATGTATAAGATTATTCTTGCAGCATTGTTTGTCTTTGCAAAAGATTGGAAGCAACCAAAATATCCAACAGAGAACTGGTAGAACAAATTATAGTACAGCCATAAAATGCAATACTGTACTGCTGTTAAAGAGAATGAGACAAATTTATACATATTAATATGGAACAGCCTATAAGATACAATATTAAGTGGAAAAAAGCAAGGTACAGAACAATGTATATGGTATGCTACCATTTATGTTTTTAAAACATATGCTCAGAATATCTCTAGAAGGAAATTCAGTACGTTCCTAATAGTGGTTCCCTCAAGGAGAGAGAACTGGAGGATTGAGAGATTGGAGTAGGAGGGAGATTTAATTTTCACTGATCAGTGCTGTTTGAATATTTTACTATGTACATTCAAAGTAAATCAAATTCAAATAGCCATTGTCAAAAGGAGACCCGTCAGAAATGGAGATCATGTGAAAATTGCAGCATGTCAGGGCCCATGATGGGCCCTTGGATATTAGAAAACTGAGTCTCAGAGAGGACAGAGATTTGCCCAAGGAAAGGATAATCCATTTCTTTGAGGCTTTAGCTGCTACTAAGTTCTACCTACATTCAGGGATGTCAGATGAAAGTCATGCATAATTCCATCTCATTTGCCAGTCTCACCTTTGCCTATTAGAAGGAATCCAGTCTGAAACTTAGATGTGGGGATTAGGTGACAGTTTGGGGAGGCAGTGCTGTTTCTGTGGGGAGCAGTAATGACTCTCAAGTTCTTCAGAGTATGCTTGACCTTTGGGCTTTTCTCTGAATATACAAGGTTGACTTTCACTTCGCTCCCAGAGCCAAGGCACTGCAGGGTCGCCACAGTCAGATTTTGGATGAATGTGGACCTTTTGGCTTCTGCCTGAGCTTCTGGAAAGAGAAAAGCCAGAGAGAATAAAGGATGCTGGTTCTTAATCTGAATGGCTAAACCATTTCCATTCATGACCCCTGTTAAACTCTACTGCTGTACTTTCTTTTTAGTTCCTCCTCAGCATGTGTTTATGGTACTAAATACACAAGCCCTGCCTTTCTTCATGCCTGCTGTGGGTCCCACAAACATAGGTGACTTTAGTAAATTCAGCCCAGAGAAATACTCATAGATGGTTTTCTGTAATGTAGACAGGGTTGAGTGCTGCCTCCTTCTCATTCTTTATCCCCATCTTTTTTATTTATATAGTCACACCTTAGGTAATAACAGTTAAGTTTAAAAAACTGGTTTCCAGAAAGCATCTTGGGGGCAATACATATATTAAAATAGGGTATTTGAGATATGGGCTAGGAATGGGGGAGACGAGAATCTTTTAAAAGTAAAAATTTTCTGGAATAGCAAAGTGATTTTTCAGAAAGAGAGGGCCCATTTCCTACCTGGCATTAGCACATCCCTAATGCTTCTCACACCCTTTGGGAAGAGCCCAGGCAGCTGTTCCACTTGGCAGCTGCTATCTCTTAGTTCTGGAAGGAAAAAAAAGACTTACTAGGTGTTTGCTTTTTAGAATTCCAGGCACTGGAGAGGGAGATACAAAAGAATGCAGTTTCTTCTCATAAAAATTACAATTAGGAAGATAAAAACTCCCCTCGAAAGATTTTAAAATATGTACAAGTGAGAGTTAGACTAGTATAAAGAAAACTGAGTACCAATCTGTTATCCTTAGGGGAAAAAAAGAGTGAAATAGAGTTAAATGAAGTTAGTGAAAGACTAACCAATCCATCCCTTCAAGCACTGCTTATCATCTTCTACTTCCTGTTCTATCTACCTTCTTGTTTTAAAACTTTCAAAAGTTTATTAAATATAACCTCGGAGAAGGTATCTCTCCAGGTTTTCATAAAACCATAGGTCATAGTTATTTATGCATTTTGGCACATAACACACAGGATGTCGTGAATTTTCTTCATTTGTTAAATTTGTTACTACTGCACCTTATGCTGTTTGGCCTTAACTCTGATGAACGAATTTTAGAGATGAAATGTTTAGGAGCCTTTGAAAAATTGTATTTTACATAAACCGTTATCTAAAGGTAGAAAATAGTGCCATTTCACCCCACACCACCCTTTTCCTTAACTCTCTCCACCCAAGAGCATCCCCTTGTATTTGTATGTAACACCTTAAACAAGGAAGACAACATCTTATGAGAGGCTATGAAATTGAGGGCTTAGGTGATGATAATTCCAAAATTGTGACAGCTCTGTCCAGGAAAGAAAGCCATCTGATAGTGAAAGGACTTTTAATGTTAGTTACATGAACAAGACAAAAGGATGTATCACATTCTTTGAAGACTTCTCACTGTGAAACAGACAGCTACCTCTCTGGGTAGAATCAGTTTTAGTCCTAGAGGCAAGAGGATACATTGGATGACTGGCAAGCATCGCCTACTGAGTATTGGCTGTATCTCTAATCTGCTGGAATAGACCCCCAAACACGTTGTAGGACTCTCTTTGAATTTTCCAGGATATTAGACTAGAGAAGTACTTACCTTTCTTGTTATCATAGGATGTAATGATTAAGCTGAAAACCAAGATGGTATCCATGTCAGCTTGAGTACATGCTCCTTGTAGAGATAGGGTGCTGCTAATCTGTCACAGTCCCTTGTAGCTTTGTCTTTAGGAGTTTTCACAGCCCTGGAACCAAGTTTGGCTGTGGGAAAGTCTGGTTCCACCCTAATTATTTTGCCCCATTTCCTGAAGACCCAGGAATAGAGTTGATTGGAGAGAAGACCAAGTCTGCTTGTTAATAATTGACTCAGAAGGTCTTTCCTGACTTCACTGCTGGTGCCAACATAAAGAACTGTAATTACCTAGAGGTTTCCCTAGGAGAAAGGGCATAAACGCCCAGTGATATGCTTTACAAATACTTGCAGGTAGACACGTAGACAATCACAAGCATGCTCTCTGACACAGGCACATAGATTTATACACCAACATAAAAAGATAGAGATTTCTATTAAGGAAAGTGATTTCTAGAATAAAGCAGGAAATTGGAAAAGGATGAGTCATTGATTTACACTGAACTAGGAGTCAATAGATCTGGGTTCTAATATAGGCCATTGTTAACTATATCATCTTGATAAAATTGCTTGACTTCTCTATACCTCAATTTTTTCTTCTGTAAATGTTTAACTGAATGATCTCTAGAATTCATTCACAGTTACACACATAAATTTACATCAGTACTGACATACCTATTTAGTTTTGTACATTTTTCCACTCCTGAATATTAAAGTGAGTATAGTTAGACCACATTCCCATAAATTGGGCTGAGAAGTTGTGAGGAAGAACTAAATACATAGATGAGTGATATTGTCTGCATTTTGGGAAGATTTTCCTAGACAGATAATTGTTTTTAAAGGTTTTTCAAAAATCATATATTTTAGTAAAGAGTATAAATCTAGTGTAAGATTCTGTAGACTTTGTGATAGCATAGCTAGGTGAACCATAAAGCAGAAATGAAGATCTACTCAGATCTTCTGTAGTCTTTCTACCTACTGTAAATGTACTCAATTGGAGCCAGGATAGGTTTGGCTATGTGAAAGAAGATTCCAGAGGCAGACACTCTGATAATGATGTAAAGGGAGTTTGATTCAAGAGACTTTCCATGAAGGAGTTCATGATCTCTGATCAAATCATTATTTAAATGTTACCATGTTGCTCGACATTTTAATTCAGGTTGAAATCTGGGGAAATCGAGCATCAATGGAAATGTTAGTGGGAAAACAAAAAGGAAAGAGATGTCAGCAAAGGACAATGTGTTGCCTGAAATGTGAAAGAGGAGAGGAAGTACTGAACATCCAGCCATAATGCCTTTCATTCTTTTATTCAGCAAATATTTATTGTCGGCCTACTGTGTGTCAGACACTATTCTAGCAGAGAGCAAGACCAAGTCTATGTTCATATGAAAAGATGGGAAGCAGTCAATAAACATGCAAAGGACTAATAATAAACAACATACAGATACATATGCAAGATAGTTAAAGATTGTAATCATTGTGGAGAAGCAACAAACAGGTGATGAGGTAAAGGATCATTGGCAGAGGCTACTTTAAGTAGGGTGGTCAGAGAAGACTTCTCTCAACTAAGAAAACCAAGAGCATGGATGTCATAGAAGCCAAGAGAGTATTTCAAGGAAGGAATGATCAGTTGGTCAAATGCTGAGAAGTGTGTGTAATGAGGACAGAATGTCCACTGCACTTGACAATCTTGTAAGAGCTGTTCCAGTAGAGAGGTAGAAGTAGGAGAAAGCCGAGAGGGAATTGGAGGTGAAGACATGTGGATAATCTTTTCAAGATATTTTGCTAAGTAAGGGAGCAGAGAAGAGAGGCCAACTGAGTAGAGGGAACATAAATGCCTCAAGTCTTTCTCGGTCCAGAGCAGTACTATCTTGTTCCTTTTTCCCTGCTACAGTTGTCTGATTCTCTTGGCAGGGCAGGTGGGTAGGGCACATGGTTTCTGCTTACTATTACCTTAACATGATTACATGATTCTCTGCTTCTTTATGGTATAAAACACTTCCCCACTGCCACTTTATTTAAGAATTTTGGTATTTTAGTTCCTAGATGCCATATTATAATGTTGCCACATTGGAGCAGAGGTAGGAAAGGATCTGAAGGCTCGTTCGCTGTTCTCATTCTACATCACAAGGTGGCAGAAGAGTTCACTCTTCCCAAAGAGACCTTGTGTTTAGACAAAGATAAAGTGGAGGTGTTTTCTTTTATTACCTCTCAGACCCTTTTATTTTTCTTTGCATTTCAAAGGCCCAAAAGTCAGCCTCCATGTTGGAGCAGCCTTACTGTGGGGTACAAAGAAGTGGGAGAGCTACATTAATGAGTCAAAATAAGTAACAGTAGAGAAATAGACCTAGAACTGTTTCTCTACTACTATATATTTGGTTTCTAAGTGGAGGAAAGGATCTCTTTCCTGATCTCCTTTTCCCACAACAAAAATTCCAATTTAGGAGGAAAAGAACTATAACGTACGTAAATCTTATGGTGTGTGCAGATGAGAGATATGACTGTGGAAGAATCAGAGGAAACTAGGACTGACTGAATGATCAGGGTAGATCTGTGGGAAGAGCACTTGACAAGAAGACAGGAGGCTCACCTAGGTTCTAGATTAGACTGAATCACTTTGAGTAAGTTACTTAAGTTCTCTGGTCTCTGTTTCGGTTTCTTTAATGAGATGGTTAGACAAGATGGTTTCGAAGACTTCTTCCAGCTCTAAAATTATTTTAATACCACACTCTGCTACTCTTTATTTTAAGGGCATATGCTTTTTATTTGTTTGCTTGGGTTTATTTTAAATTTTTTTTTTAATGTGGAATATAGCATATATATAGGAGAGTATATAGAATATAGTATATGTTAAATAATAAGAACCAATGATAGTAATAACATGAACACCACATAACCCTCACCCAAAATAAGAAATTGAACATTGCCAGTATCTTAGAAGCTCTTTGTATGTCTGTTCTTCTGATCACATTCCTTTTCCTCCTCCCAATCATTATTTTCTCATACTTTTTTAAAATGGTGAACTATATATTACTAAAAATATTTTTTTAGTTTTGCCTGCTTTTGAATTTATATAAATGAATGGATTATACTCTATGTAGTATTTATATTTTAAATTTATTTTTCAATTACAGTTGATATGCAATATTATATTAGTATCACATGTATAACATATTGATTAGACATTTCTATACCTTATGAAGTAATCACCCCAATAAGTCTAGTGCCCATCTCACACCATACATAATTATTACAATATTATTGACTATATTCTCTGTTCTGTACTTTACATCCCCATGACTATTTTTGTAACTGGCAATTTATATTTCTTAATCCCTTTCACTCTTTTTACCCAATCCCCCCAATACCCTTCTATCTCGCATTCATCAGTTTATTCTCTGTATCTATGAGTTTGTTTCTGTTTTGTTTGTTCATTTGTTTTTTAGATTACACATATAAATGAAATCATACGTTATTTGTCTTTGTCTGAATTATTTCACTTAGCATAATACCCTCTAGGTCCATCTATGTTGTCACAAATGGCAAGATTTTATTCTTTTTTCTGGCTTGTGTATGTATACCACATCTTTTCCATTTTCCTATTGATGGACACCGAGATTGCTTCAATATCTTGGCTATTATAAATAATGCTGCAGTGAACATAGAGTGCATACATCTTTTTGAATTAGTGTTTTCAGTTCCTTCAGATAAATAACTAGAAGTTGAATTGTTGGGCCATATAGTAGTTCTATTTTTTAATTTTTTGAGGAGCTGCCATACATAATGGCTGCACCAATTTACAATCCCACCAACAGTGTACAAGGGTTCCCTTTTCTCCACATCCTCACCAATACTTGTTTGTTGATTTATTAATGATAGTCATTCTGATGAGTGTGAGGTGATATCTCATTGTGGTTTTAATTTGCATTTCTTTGATAATTAGTGATGTCGAACATCTTTTCAGACCCTATGTATTTTATTTTATTTTATTGGAAAAAATGAAGTTTATTGATTTTTAAATTGTAAATAGTCATTACAAAGAGTTTTTTTAAAAACAACTTTGCACAAAGAAAACTAGAAAGCAATGGTAGTGACCAGCAAGAAGGATAATTATTACATTCATCTTAATGTATGTCTGCCAGTTCTGTTTGCATTAACAATGGAAAACTCTAAATCTGGGATCCGGAATCTCAAATCTGCCATAGAATGTCTTGAGATGGGCACAGGGAGGTCAAAGGGTTTCTCCCCCATCCCCCTTTAGAAGCTATATATATAAAAAGTTGTTTTCCTCCTGTACTGTCACAGAACTTCTATATACATTCTCAGTTCTAGTTGGGAAAGGCCTAAAGAGAAAGAAACTCAATTTTCGGTCCAACCAAAGGGGAAAAATTTCTAAAATAAATAGTCCAACAGTTTCTTTGCATTTTTTAAAATAAATTTTTCATTTTTAAAATAAAATAACTAAATAAGTGTAAAGTTACAAAAATAATTTTACAATGTAAAATTACACAGAAGAATAATATATTAGAACTGGAAAACAGGAAAGGACACATCGCAAAATATTGAGATGTATATGAAGATCATAATTTGACATTAAAGAATATATTCTATGGATTTATCATCTTGATAAATATAAACAAAATTAACAAAAAACATAAAAGCATAGTTTGGCAATAAATATGTTTTGACAAATTAAATGAGCTTTTTTATATTGATGTGCAGTGACAAGCAAAACTTGCTCTCCAATTTCTGAAAGTTATATGAAGTTTAAAACCCAGGAGAGAAAGCATGACATGAATGTTCTAAGGAGAGACCTATGGTATTCTAGAGCAAAAACCATTAAAGCTACTTCTATGGGAAATCGTTTTACACAGATACTGTATGTGGAATGAATACCAATGAACTATCACTCCTTACATGTTTCTTTTTTTTTAGCTTTTTTTCTTTTCTTTTTTTTTTAGATGTCTCATATGAACTAGGGAACTTTAGCCCCAAAATCAAGCCTCTCATAGTCCATCTAGCTTTCCTTTCCTTCCCACTTACAAAAAAAAAAGAAAAAAGAAAAGAAATTAAATCACAAAGTTCCGCTTATATCACATTCTTCATCCACTTTTTCGGTTTTCCTTCCTGTAGACCTACACCAACCCAGGCAAGACTCATCAAGAGGTTCAGTGCGGGAAGAAAAAGGTTTTGAATGTCAAGATAGGTTCCCCGCAAAACCTAGGTTTGGCAACAACTCTTCAAAGGGATATGGTATAGGGTGGTACTGGGAAAAGGAGAGAAAATGTGTAGGAGACTGAATAAGGGAAGGTACAGTTAGTTGTATGGCCAGTGGAGGGAGCTACTGGTCTTGCTCCCCTGGGGCAGAAGCTCCAGAACGCCCACAGGTGCCCTCTGGCGCTGAAGAAGCAATGTAGTCACTGTGACAAAGTTAGATTACAAGGCACTAAGTACCTTCTGTAAACTGTTACTGCTTTTTCTTTTGTGATTTCGCTCTTAAGGCTTAAGCAGACAAAAAGGCATCTACTGAAAGATATGGGACTTGTCTGTTATGCATGGTAAGTGGGCTATAAACTCAAGGAGGGGGACTCCAGTTAGAGGGTGAAAAGGGGGGAGAGGGAGAGGCACTATAAGGTTCTGAGAGAAATGGGTCAAGCTTGACATTGTTAACATAGGGGTTGTAGGGTAGGGAGGTGAAGGGAGGGGATGTGAGTATGGGGTGGATGATAGTGTGGAGTGGGCAGGGGGTCCTTCCCTATCCTGGTTTAGTCATTTTACATGGAAATCAGCTGAAAATGGGCAGGCATCTTGAGTTGTCTAAGGTGGGGGAGTCTGAGCCACTGGCTGCTGCAGAAGCTGCTCAGGTAGCCCTCCTGGTTTGAGAGAGAATCCTGAGGGCTGGGGGGTATGGGGGAAGAGTCAAACATGCGAGCGGACTCGGACATGGGTCGGAAGAGGAAGGTGATCCGGGAGCCACCCCCGGGAAGCCTCATGCTGGGGGCAAAGAGGCTCAGCCGATCTTGGCTGGAGAAGGCAAAGGGGTTATTGGTACAAGCGGGCAGGGTTGGGGAGACCAGGAAGTTATCGGCATTCAGGATGGTGGGGTGGGGTGATGGACATGCGGCTGTTCAGCAGCCCCGGGACAGCGGTGGTGGCGGCAGCACTGCAAAACCCAGCAAAGCTAGAGCCATGCAGGAGGCGGGAACAGTCAGCCGATAGGTCCCGGGCCCTCGGGATGGCCACTTCCGAAGCTCCTCGGCGTTTTGGGTGAAGTGGCAGTGGGGCCTATATAGGCAAAAGCCGATGGTGTGGAAGGTGCGGCACAGCTCCATCTGGTACTTGGGGTGGCGAGTCAGGCTTCGGAATTCATGGATGTCATGCGCGAACTGGCACTCGTCCCCGCACTTACAGGCGCCATTCTCGAGGAGGCGGCATAGCTGCTGCTTGTAGTGACTGGAGTTGACCTGACCACTCCCCAGCCGCTTCTATATGGGCAGCAGCCGCTAGCCCCTTTCAGAGAAAAAGTGGCTTCGGAAGTGGCTATCCTGAGAGCTCAGAGCTGGGGCCAGCTCGCCCTTGAATTGCTAATTCTGGTGGAACTTGGAGCTGGGCAGGGTGACCGATTGCCTCCGGAGGAAGTCCCCACAGGTAGGGGTGCCCACTACCTTACTGTCCAGCAGGGAGCCTCCCTGCACTGGGCCTATTGTAATTGAACATCTTGTTACCCTTGTATAAAACTTCTCTCAAGTGTTAGGTGGTGGCAGACACGAGGATAGTGGACGTCAGTGCTCGCACTGGGCAGGGACAAGGATTTGGTGTGTCAGGAAAGTCCCATTGTGGGGAAAGCACAGCCTCTGCTCTGGGTTCAGGTGTCCCACGTGCCTGCTTCTGGCACCCCTTGCCTTTCAGACCCTATGGATTTTAAAGCAAGCACAAAGTGAATACTTCTCTCTTTGTAGCCTCTCTCAGTCACTACCCACCACCCTAACCATTTTTCAGATTTTTACCATCATAAATGAGTTTTGCCTATTTTTGAACTTTATATAACATACTTTTGTCTGGCTTTTTTTCTTCTTCTTAATATTATGTCTAAAATTCATCCTTTTGTTTCATGTAGCAATAGTTTGTTCATTCTCATTGCTTTATACTATTTCATTATATGAATGTACCATAATTTCTTTATGCATTTTACTGCTGAGAGACATTGGGTTATTTCCAGTTTGGGGCCATAATGAACAATGGTCCTGGGGAACATTTGAAAGTTTCTCCAGAGTATAAATCCAGAAATGGAAGCTGGGTTATAGCATATGCAGGATATGTTCTGCTTTATTAATTAATGCCAAACTGTTTTCTAAGAAGTGTCCCCATTTACACTCCAATCTGCAGTATATGAAAGTTCCTGTTGTTCCACATCCTTGTCTAAGCGGCCAGAGTCTTTTCAGTGTGGCACAATCATGGGACTGAACAGGGCCAGGCATACCCTCACAGTGCCAACCCTTCAGTTGGTTCTCAGAAGCTCAGGCCACAGTCACCTCTGTTTATTTGCTCTCTCCAAGTAAAGGTAGAGGATTCAGATTATCCCTAGGTCCCTGACCACACACTCTATTACCTTGGGAATATTGGCCCAGGATAGAGTGGGTGGTAAATTTAATAACACGGTCATTCCTGAATCAAGTGAGCATCCATAGAATATTTTGTTCCTGTACTGAACACTAGTAGGAAATGGAGAGAGGCACAGAGAGAAAGGGGGAAGTAATATTTTCAATTTGCCTACTGTGTTCCAAGCTTTGTGTTAGAAACTTTACATTTTGATTATAACATTTAGTCCAAAACACAACTTTGCAAAGTAGATATTATACCTCAGTTTTATAGAAAAGGAAACTGAGGCTCAGAAAGGGGGTCATTTGCTCAAGGGCACAGAGCTAATTAGTGACAGTCAGGATTTAAAGCCTGGTCTATCTGATTAAAGAGTTCGAGCTCTTTGCAATACAGAACACAGAGAAGGCAATGTTCCTGCTGCTCTCGGGGTATCTGGCTTAGACTGCCAATACCAAGAATCAGTTCTTTTCAGTTCTCCTTGCCTGTATTCACCCCCAAAACTATGCTATTCAAATAACTATGGCTATCTCAGTCATTTATTTAAACTACATTTTATTTTTATTTATTTTTGGTTTCCTATATCCTTCTTTTTTATTTTTGTTAAGAAAATGTGGCACATCAGCATAGCAGGTCTACTGATTCACAAGACTTGTGTTAGGGAAATAGCTTTCTACCTGCAGGGCTAGTATTCTAGCCAGACACGAGATTAAAAAGAAAGATAGGGACATTGTGAAATCTTCCTATAACATAGGAAAACTTTAAGACTGACGATTAAAAGGATAAAAGGAAGTTGAGCAGTGGCTCAGTTTTCCTTGAAAAAAGTAAAGGCTCTATGAAAATGATTAATGTTGTATTTTATTATGTATTGTGTTTCATAGATAAAAATAACAATGGAGAGGGAGGGTATTTGGAGTAGATAGGTGGAGGCCCAAACATGTAGCAGGAAAAAACTTAGTCTGAAATAGGAGTAATGAAGACACTAGAGAAGTCTGAAGAGAAGGTGAGGACAGGAGCAGAAAGTGAACTTACCAGAATCCCCAGACTGGGTAGGACAAGGAGTCATGTTGTCCATTTTCCTGCCTTTAGGTAAAAGGGCACTTTCTCTAGGTATTTAGTTGTGAGGTGTGTTGGACTTAGGAAGATTAAAAAAAAAAAAAAAGGTATTGGAGATGTTGTAGAAGAAGCGTTTCACCTAAGATTTAGTGACTGCCAAATATAGATAGTATAGATAGGGACTGGAAGTGTTCATTATTAGATAATAGGAAAGGAGAGAGAACTGAAACGCCTTGTGAAAACCCAAGTGTCCATGTGAAAACATCGTGGTGGACCTCCACTATGAACTCTGTCCTTTCTTGTGCAATTCTACCTTTCATCATCAGGACTGAAAAAGTGGCCTCCCCGAGGACATTTTCTGACCTCATGGTATGAAGTTCCCAGGCTCTTAGCTCTGGATGAACTTGAATGGTTGACTGGAGCAAAGGAACATAGTGTTCAGATAAAGGCCTCTGTGTCTTGTTTTTCTCTGTCTCATGACTGGAGCCACAATTCTCATCAGTGAACTGATTTTCTTGATGAAGTCTGTCCATCTTTAAAGCAGCTAAGTGTTCTACTTAGAATACTTTGCCTCCTAGAGGTGATGTGAAGATGGATAAGCAGACATCAGGAGCAGTGTGGCCTCTCAGGTACAGAGCTAATCTTTATTTCAGTCAATGAAGCACTTACTAATAGCCATACCTAGCCCTACTCTAAGAGTTATAGAGGACAGTACCAAACTATAAGAAATGCTTGCTAGCTTTCAGATTCTTAAAGTTAGCTGGAGATAAAACCAACATACACACAAAAAATTAGAGCCTAATAAATGCAGAACTGTGTGGTGGTGACCAGATTGCTACAGGAATTCAGAGGAGAGACAGATCAGTAGAAGCTGGAGAAGTAAAGAGATCTTAGAGAACAGGGGACTTCCAAGGACTAGAAAGATTCAGAAAGTTAGAAGGGAGGAAGGACGAGTTTGTCAGCATAAGCAAAGGTAAGAATAAGCATGGCAAGAATTAGAAGCCAGATTAGAGTGTATGTTATATATTGGGGACCAGTAGGAAATAACAGCCCAGTATTTCCTCTGTCCTCTGTCCTAAAGGTTGATCACTGACCTTGCTACTTAAGGAATTTGGAAATATGTCAGCCACCAGGACAAGGGGCTCTTCATTGTTCCATTTTTTATTACGGCACTTTCTTCCCTCTCTTGGTCACTTCTGGTCTGACCTGATAATACTTTCCTATCTTGGAAGGGCAAGTGTAGGAAGCATTGCTGTTTATCGAGAGACACTAGCAGCAAAGAGAGGAACAATAAGAATAAACCCTAAACTATTGTTCTCAAACTTGAGGGTGAATAATTACTGCTCAAAAAAGAGTCTGAAGTGAGGCTGGGAATCTGCATTTTAAACAAGCACCTAGTGATTCTGTCTCAGGGGCTCTGGTGGAACAGACTTTTAGAAACACTGCCATAAAGTAGAATAGACAATAAAGTGCCCATGTGGCCTGGACAGTGATACACATACTATTTATATATTTCTGGGCTGACTCATTTTAGAGAATTTATCCTCTCCCATTTATGGCTCTTATAAAATTCACATGGCTTATCATCTAAGGAGCAAGATATATACACTCTGTTTTCGTGTTTAGTTTTGTATTTCCCACTAGACTGTAATCACCTTAAAGATAGGGACCCCTCAGACTTTTCTTTTTTTCCCCACAATAGGGTGAAAGACCATCTTTTCTTTTCTCAATTTTTTAAAAATTTATTTTCAATTATAGTGATACACAATATTAGAGATCATCTTTAAGATTGGAAGATAGCTGTAATGTTCAGGATAAATACTTGATACCTTTACACAACCGTCTTGAAAAACCTGTGAGTGCCAATATGGCCTGGACAGTGACACACATACTATTTATGTATTTCTGGGCTTATTCATTTTTGAGAATTTATCCTCTCCTATCTATGGCTCTTATAAAATTTACATGGCTTATCATCTAAGGAGCAAAGCATAGATACTCTGTTTTGGTGTTTAGTTTGATATTTGGAACCTTGTATTAGTTTTCTAGGGCTCCCATAATAAAGTACCACAGACTGGGTGGCTTAAACCAGCAGTCCCCAACGTTTTTGGCATAGGGACCAGTTTCATGGAAGGCAATTTTTCTATGGACCAGGTGTTGGAGGGATAGTTTCAGGATGATTCAAGCGCATTACATTTCTGTTATTATTACATTGTAACATATGATGAAATAATTATACAACTCACCGTAATGCAGAATCAGATGCCACCAGATACAGCTGTACAATTGAAATACATCAACTCACTTGCCACTACAAAGCCTGCCACCAGATGCAACTTAATTGCCTTTTGCCACTCACCGATAGGATTTTGATATGAGTCTGCAAGCAGTTGATTTATTATGGTCTCTGTGTAGTCAAACCTCTCTGCTAATATTAATCTGTATTTGCAGCAGCTTCCCAGTACTAGCATCACCTCCTCAGCTCCACCTCAGATCATCAGGCATTAGATTTTCATAAAGAATGCACAACCTAGATCCTTTGCATGCACAGTTCACAATAGAGTTCGTGCTCCTATAAGAATCTAATGCCTGATGATCTGAGGTGGAGCTGAGGAGCGGCTGGAAATGTAAATGAAGCTTCCACTTGCTTGCATGCCACTCACATCATGCTGTGGGCCCTGGTTCCTAACAGGCCACAGACCACTACCAGTCAGTGGCCCAGGGGTTGGTGGCTGGCTTAAACAACAGAAATTTATTTCTTCACAGTTCTGGAGGCTGTAAGTCCAATATCAAGGTGTCAGCAGAGTTCGTTTCTTCTGAAGCTTCTCTTTTTGGCTTATAGATGGCTGTCTTCTCCAGCATAAGAGCCACAATTCTGGCAAATGCTCTATCAATTTGTGATTCACAGATGGTCTTTCCTCTGTGTTTCTAATCCTAATCTCCTCTTTTTATAAGGACACCAGTCATTTGGAATTAAGGCCCACCCTAATGACATCATTTTAATTTCCCCTTTAAAGATCGTATCTCTAAATATATTCACATTGTGAGATAGTGGGGGTTAGGACTTAAACATATGAATTTTGGGACACAATTCAGCTCATTATAGCCGTCTAGTTTCACCTTCTAGAAATGTTCTACTCACTCCCTTCTCTTCCACCTGTTAGTCTCGTATAGTAAGTTCTCTCCACCCTTTGCTTCTTACAGACATAATGGCTGTGTGGCAAGAACTCATGGAACTGCTGTAAAGAGCCTATAGCAGGTTGTGGCATGTACCAAATAACACAACACTTACGAGTTATTGAAATTCTAAGTGTATCATCTTAAAGACACAGCTCTCTTCCCATTCTCTGCCCATTTATCTTAACATTTGATGATAATAATTAGATTATTCAATCCTCTGTAAGTGGTCTTGGTGTGTCCTAACTCATCCTTCATTTTCTTTTATAAGGTCTTTCCTTGGGTAGTTCTTTAGGGAGTTTAATTACTTCACACATTCAGTGAGGTCAAAATCAGGACATGTAAGGTCTTGCTGAAGTTTCACATAAGGACAGTTTTTGAGGATAACCTCTTGGTTTTGCAGTGCTTCTAAGGCTGATAAACAGCAAAAACCATTAAGAAGAACTCTTGAGGTTAGAGTTCCTATTACTTAATAGAAACTGGAAAAGGTAAATGAAAAATAAAAAGAGGTAACATCAAGAATTTTAGTCCTTTCCAAAGTCACTTTCTTCAGGTCAGTTCAGAGAGCACTATTAGGGAGAGGTAAAACTTCCCTCTTCCCAGGCCTATTTTTTTTTTTTTTCATTCTGCCAAATCAAACATCTTGTTAAATCAGGAAGTTGTGTCTAATTAAGTTCTGATTTCCTATCTTTGTTCAACTGACAGATACATCCAATGACAGAAATGACAGAAACAGCTATTGTGAAATGTGAGTCACTGCTCTGTAAAGTCGACATCTTTCCAAATTTGTTTCTAGTCCCTATTATCTTAGGTTGATAAACTCTTGGAGAAGCCACCACCTAGTGGTATTATGAGGGCTCCTAGATGAATATTGTTTCTTATTGACCAGTATTCCTATCTTTCTGTCTCTACTTCCACCCCAAAACTTATAACCTCAGGTGTGTATTTCTACTCTATAAAGTATTCTACTCTACTCTACTCTGTTTGCCCTCTTGCATAGAATTTCCCACCAAATCACATCCTCTGTATCTCTCTTGGCCTTTAGCACAAGCTTGTGTAAGGATCAGAAAGGACTCTGGGTGCTCCAGCAAATCCTTGGAAGGGATTAAACTCACTCCAGTCTTCCGAAGTGCAATTTTCTCCTATTCTCTTTTTCTCTTGCCCAGTAGTTGTATTATGTGTTGGGACTCTTTCCAATTCCTATTTTCAACACACAGCCACCGTGCAAGTCTTGCTGTGAAATAACTGGCAAAACTGGAGAAATTTGTTGGCTTCTTCTCAAAGCCTTAGTGTAACCACAGTGGCAGTTGCGAGGCACGCTCCAATCCAAGCAGTCAGCAATATACTGCCATCTATTTTCCGTGTTCAGGGCAGGCAGAAAAGACTGTTGTGCTTTGGCACTCTGCCCTTCTTACTGAGCTTCATTTACTGAGGCTTCCTCTCAATACTCCAGGATCCAGCATCTCAGATTCCTCTGAGGAGGGCTGTTTTGGGTCTGAGGACCAAGCCAAGGGAGGCTGGTTATGTTGTTTCAGAATACGGGTCAGTAACCCTGCACTAACTTAGAAATCAGCCTGTGTAATCCTGAGCAATTCACAGATGCAGTACCCACCTCTTCAGGGCGTTAGGACTGAACACGAAAAGGTCCTTACGAGGCCCGCACACCAACTATCCTACACAGTCCTTCTTGGTTCTGGGCTCTCGTTACACACAAGCTGGCCCCGGACGCCTCTTTCTCCGATGGGAGGTGCATGCAAGGCCATTTCTCCCACTCCCATGTTCACCAGGAGGGGGAGCCGGCCGGCTAGCCCTGCAACCACCTCGGCAGAAAGAGCGGTGAAGGCCAGGACGGGAGCGCCACGACCCGCCGGAACCCGCCCGCCCTCTTGCCGCTTGGTCGGGAATGGCAGAGCGGCGCTCGGACCATCCGCATCGCCTCACGTTGCCCCGCCCCGCGCCGCTCTCCCATTGGCTGTCGCCTGGCCCTCGCGGCCCGTGCCTTGCCTCTCTGCCTGCCAGACCGCGCCACAGCCCTGAGCGGGGTCGGAGGTGAACGGCCTCGAGTAACCCCGGACATAGTCACCTCATGGGGCTTGCCCGCTGAGGTGGGAGGCAGGGGCGGGGCGTGGGTGGGCTGGCTCCCTTGAAGCCCCGCCCCTTCCCCGTGTGCTGGGCCGGCCCGGGGCTGAGCGCCTGTCAGCCATCGTCGGAGCTCCCGGCATCTCCTCCCGCCCTGCACCACCTCCGCGCAGGGGCTCCGGGACCGCGGGACCGCAGACGTCGCCGCCTGGAGGTGAGGGCCGCCTCAGAGTCTGTGATCTGGGACCCGGAGAGGATGGGGCCTGGGGAGGGGCGGCGGCAGCAGGGGGCCGGCTCCCATCTTCCGCCCGCACGCGGCCCGGGCTCCATCCAGTCCCGACCAGGTGCCAGGCAGCCCAACCCTCCCTGCAGCCCCGGGTCCTCGAGTTCCCCTCTGGAGAGATGTGGAGGGGCCTAAGGTCTCTGGAGGTGGAAGCTCAGACACCAGAACTAGGAATACAGCTCAGGGCCTCTAGGAAGGGGCTGGGATGTCTGCCTGGAGCTCGCCCCTCCACTCCTCCCGCCCCAACCTCGGCGTGGTCAGATTCCTTCCTCTGGTCTCTCCAATGCGACCTTGCGCTCGGGAGAGAGAGAAGACCCACGTGGGAAGGTTATGTTAAGGGTTGGGTCCAGTTGCATTGAAGTCTTCTAACTCTCTCTTGCAGAGTGAAGTGTGGGGAGCAGAGACCCGGGCTTCTTTTGCTCTCGCTGTGTCTTTTTAACATGGTGGGAGCAAGGGCCAGTTCTAGCTCTTAGAGTTTTATTTTGTTTTCTCTTGGGGACGTAGTAAAATTTATGTGCCTGTTGTTACTCTCTACTTTCCGTTTGCCATACTGATCAAGGGAAGCTGTTGGAGAGAGGACGTCGGAAGGTGAAGTGAGGCTAATGATTTCAGAGGGAAATGTGAGTCAAGGTCCTGCCCGGGTCAGCGCCAACATTATTTTTGGATTTGGACACGGGAAAGTAGACACTCGTGGACACTTGCAATCAGCTCTAAATACCAGGGACTCCATGTAGGCCTGCGGGTTTTATAGAAACATATAAGAATATAGCTGCTCCGGTAGGGGAAATACTTTAATTTCAGATATTTTTGTTTTGGGGTTTAAATTTAAGACTGAAACCAAAAGACCCTAGAACTTAATGATTGATTTCATTTCTACTTAAGCAGTTTCTGTAATTTCCCAGTGAGTGGAATAAACCTAATAACTTGGTCCTCAGTCTCAGAAGTTGGTCCTTTTAATCTCGCTTTTTTTTTTTTTTTTAAATTTCCATTCATTTTTCTCTCCCAGCCCCATAGTGCAGGTTGAGAAGCATGCTTACTTTCATTACATGGTTTCTTCTTCCTGGGTGGTAGGAATTCTCTGACTTGTCTCTTCTTGGTGGGAATGCCTTGGATGTCTGTGATGAGGATTTCCGTGCTGCCTTTTTGACAGGCACTTTTAAGGAAAGCATTGTGGTCTAACATAGAACAGGACAGCAACAGCCGTGTCCAGGTAGGTGCCTGCTTGTTAAAAAGTAGCAAGTCTCCCCACTTCTTTTGCCTCATTTTCCTCATTTCTAATAATAGGAGAACTGTTGTGAATCCAAGAATAATTAACAAGCATTGTAAAGTGGGCATATGAAAAATGTCAAAGGCAAAATATTAACCTGTGTTGCAGAAGTTTTGTTTTGGATTTATCAGTGCAGAATAGAAATATATCAAGCATAAGATTTAATTGTTTTTGAAATGTGAGGAAAGTTTGGGAAATGATGGCATTTGGCTTAGTGAACTTATAGTTCAAATAATGACTAGGTTATATCAAAGAACTGGCAGTTTGAAAGAAAGCCAGCCTCAGAACTCCCTCATCTGATACTGACTTCTCTAAAGTACAGGTTCAGGTGTAGATCAGTATGTAAAATTCTATTTCCTTTTCAGTCAATAACTAGGAATTTTTTTTTTTTTTTTTTTTTTTTTTTTACCTGTCACATAGACTGGTTTAATAGGTCTGGGGCTAGTATTTTTCTTAAAATTTTTTTTTAAAAAATTAATATCCTAATAGTCTTGGTTAAAGAAATAAATTAAAATAAAAATTGTTGGAACAATACATTGAAATTTAGTATTTCCAATTGGAGGAATCTTTTTACAATTTGGGAAAAAAAGGTTGGTATATCGGTACCTAACATGTTCTTAAAGATTAATAATAATAGCTATACATTAAGCATCTTTCCAAACTCTTAAAACAATAAGATTATGAAGATGCGAATGAACACTAAAGACTCATTGGCCCCCAAAATTTATTTAACTTTTGAGGTAACATAACATTTTTAAAGGAAGTATTCGTTTATCTACTTTAACAGATTATTGCTTAACTAGTTTTTTGTTTCATTAATTTTACAATTTAGTGGGTATTCACTACTTGAATCTAATGATTATGTGAAGATGCTATTAGATAAGAAACTGATAGTGTCATAAGGACATTGCATTTACACAAGGACTATGAAACTGATTGATAGGGCAGAGGTTCTTAGGAGTACCAATCAATCTTAGTATGTATGCACAAATGAGACAATTCTCTTGTTACCGATTTGTTATTTATTCAAGCTATCATAAAGTCATCTAGTCTGAAGATATTTAAGGAAGCAAGTCAAAAGTGGCTTCAACAAGTGATATTAAGCGCTTTACCCAAAGGTTGATGGTCCCAATTGGTTTGGCCTTCCAATGATGTTTTTTGGGACGTAGGCTCATACCATCCTTTCAGCATGCCATACCCCCCTCCTTTATAAGGAACCATAGTAATGTTTATCATATGACAACAGGAATTGAAATTGCATGGCAGTACTAGTTATAAAGCTATTATCCCAGAGAGAATAAATTTGTATAAATGATTTTCACTTTTGAAATGATAACACAAAGTTTGAAAATTCTAAATGAATTTATGGAGTTAAGTTTGAAAAGCATACTCAGTTTTGGAGAATCTTTTTCAGGAAATTTCATAAAGTTTCATTTATGAATACTTGGCTACCTCCTATGATAGAAATAGTGAGTGCACTCACTAATGAAGTACCTAAAAATTACCTTCTGTTTTTGTAGACAAATCTGTCCTTAGCTATATAAATTGATACACATATTTGTGTATGTATTCACAAGTTGGGGGCGTAGTAGGTTGATAGGAGCTTGATTAGTTTTTAATTTTGATAATAGTAATATCAGTAGATTAGCACCAAGAGGATAGATAGCTGGGTTGTTTGTATTTTGCATGTCAGCATTTAATGGTATTCTTGGCTCCGACAAAGCAAGAATTTAGTGGAATTTTTAGAATGTACTTTAGGAATTTTATACTCCAATTTTCCACTTAATTTGAGACTATTTTATCTGATACTCCATTGAAAACTTCCAGCTATAAGCAGTTCATCTGATCTAATGCATCTTGGGGCAGCTAATTTTTGAGAGTTCTTCGTTTTTTTCAACTTAAAACTCTCCTTAAAACCACATAAGATTTTGTAACTCCAAGAGGATTAGGAATTTCTGCTTTAACCTGTAAATTTCTCCAGTTTCATTTCTCTGCTAGGTAGCATAAAGTACAATGCCTTAAAACATCCAAAGGACTTGGGAGCAAAAAAACCCAAGTAATATTCTTCAAAGAGGAAATTGTTCTTATCTGTAAGACTCTTTAGAAGGTAGCTGACACACCTGAATCATAGTTCTAGCTTTTTTTAAAAGCTGTTCTATGAAATAAGTTTGAGCAAGAATTGATTCATAATTCCAAAGCTTTTTGAATTCACAAAATGACTTTTTACCTGGAGGCCTCTTAATGTATCTAGGGAGTAATATTTGAAGTAAACCTATGGTTCATGTTTTGTAACTCAAATGTTCATTAGAATTCCTATGAAACACAGCCTGCAAAAGCCTAGTCTTTACACAGCATTATGAGGTGTTGGGGGTGGTAGATCTAAAACACTTGGAAGAGATAATAACTTTTCCAACTTCATTGAGGAGATAACAGAGTCAATTACACATATTAATAAATAAGTGAATGACATGCTAGTTGTCTACTTAAATGCTCAGGCAGATATGAGATAAGGAGTCAGAATGGCATAGAATTAATTAGGTAAAGCTTTTTATTAAACTTATTTAAAATCTTCAGTTGCTAGTACATAAGTAATACATCCACATAGTTCAAAATTTTAAATGTACAAAAGCATATACAGTGTTATTCTCTGCCCTAACTTTGTCTTGCAGCCATCTAGTTTCCTTCACCAGAGGCAGGCAATATTATTAATTTCTTATTATAATTTCTTGATAGTAGTGATAGTAATTTAAATTTAAAGTTATTGATTTCTTAATTATTATCAGATTATATTCATATTCAAACAAATGCTCATATATTCTCCTGCCAATTTTTTATACATATTATACATACTTTACACACTATTCTTTATCTTTGGTTTCTTCGTTATGAAATGAACTTTTTACATTTTTATTTTCATCAAAGTTATGCGTGCACATAGTTTAAAAAGTCCTATTGTTCCACAAAGTTTGTTACAATAAAACAGCAGTCCCTAGCCCCTTCATACTTTCATTTATTGTAGTTGATATATTTGTTATTATACCCTTTTGTCTGTAAATAACATACTCATTTTCCTACATCTTGATTTTTCATTGTGAAGCATTACCTATTGATGTCCTACTGTGGAAGATGAGGATTTGGTTCTTTCCTTACCCTCACTGTCCACCTTTGCCTTTTCCACCCATGCAGCCAACTACAGTAATCAAAACAGTGTGGTACTGGAATAAAGACATATATAGACCAATGAAATAGAATAGAAAACCCAGAAATAAACCCTTGTATATATAATCAAATGATATTTGACAAGAGTACTAAGACCATTTAAAGACAGCCTTTCCAATAAATGTGCTTAAAGAACTGGATCTCCACATGCAAACATACGAATATACAAAAATGTATACCATTATGTCTTTAAATATTCTCTCTGCTCCTTCTTTCTCTTCCTCCTGAGAGTCTCACACTGCATATATTGGTATGTGTGATGGTGTCTCACAGATTCCTTAATCTCTGTTCACTTTCCTTCAATCTTATTTTCTTTCTGTTTCTCTGACTTGATAATTTCCATGTCCTGTCTTAACATTCCTTAATTCTTTCTTCTGCTTGCTCAGATCTGCCTTTGAATCCGCTATTGAATTTTTCATTTCAGTTATTATACTTTTTCAGCTCCAGAATTTCTTTTTGGTTTCTTTTTATGTTTTCTATTTCTTTAATGATATTTTCATTTTGTTCTGATATTCTTTTCTTGACTTTCTCCACTTCTTTCTTTAGTTCTTTGACTATCTTTTAGACAGTTGTTTTAACATCTTTGTCTAGTATATGTGCCATCATATTTTTTAGGAACAATTTTTTCCTTTGAATAGGCCATACTTTCCTGTTTCTTTGTATGCCTTGTGATATTTTGTTGAAATCTGGACATTTGAATCTAATAATGTAACTGTAGAAATCAGATTCTCTTCCTTTCCAGAGTTTGATATTTTTTATTGTTCTTTTGGTTTTTTGACTGTTTTAGGCTGTCTCTTATTTAGGGTCAACCTGAGGTATAAAGTTAAGGTCATAGGTCTTTTCTGAGTCTTTCTCTGGGCATACTCAGTCACTTTCTAATTTTTCCCTGTATATGCAGTTTTTTAATGTACTAGTGTTTTGTGTCTGGCTCTCAAAAGGGGAAAAAGAAGAAAATGAAGGGGATAAAAGGGCACTGGTCCTGTAAGTTCCCTAGAAGTCACTTCAGTTGAAGGGGGAGGGACTTGCAACACTGAGAAAGGTGCAACAATAAAGGCTGCTTGCCTCTTGGTCTGTACCTCTTTGATCAGAAGCAGCAGTTAGAGCACAGATCCCCAGTATTTGGAGGACAGGGTTGTTTTTGCTCACTCTGGCTTCTGCAGTCTGTATGCAGGAGCTCCAGGAGCATGTGCACAATTGTCTGCCATGTGGCTGGGGTTGGGGGATGGATAGCTGCTACTGTGCTAAGAAATGGTATTGACTCTAATAAATTAAAATTAATCTTCAAAGTCTTCCCCTGAAGATGCAAGCCTTCAGTAGATTTCAGAGGTCCAAAATAGTTACATGAGGCAGATTCTTCCAGTGTAATTGTTGTCTAGGTGGGGAGACAGATTCCTAGTACTTCCAACTCCATTATCTTCCCTGAATCCTCTCCTGTAAAGTTTTTAAGACCACAAGAGTATCTTGTTTTTGCATAACCTTTTATCCGACAGTTTTAACATACATTCGTGATCCTTGCCTATATCAATTATTGCATTGGTGTTTGTAAAATAAAATCTATTTTCTAATTTATTCTGGGAGGTAATTATTTTGAGGTCTTGCTGTCTGAAAATATTTTTATCCTATTCTCACAGTTGATCAATAATTGATTGGGTCTAGAATTTTAGACTAGAAATAATTTTCCTTCAGAATTTCGAAGGCGTTCTTTCATTACTTTCAAGCTTCCTGTGTTATTGCTCATAAGTCTGAAGGGCATTCTGATTCTTGATCCTTTGTACATGATCTTTTTTTTTCCCCTCTCTGGAAGCTTGTGGATCTTTTCTTTGTCTTCAGTTTTTGAAATTTCAGTGATGCCGCTTGGTGTTTGTCAGTTTTTATTCATTGTAGTATGTTCTTGGTGGGCCTTCTTAATCTGATAATCATGCCTGTTAGTCTTGGGAAGTTTATTGAATTATTACATTAATTGTATCTTACCCTCTATTCCTGTTCTCACTTTCGGGAGTTCCTGTTATTCATATATTGTACCTTCTAAACAGGTTGTCTAATATTACTATCTTTTCTCTCCTACTGTTCATCTCTTTGTCTTATTATTTATGAAAGATTTTTCTCAACTTTATCATCTAACCCTTGTAGTGTGTGTTTTAATTGCTGTGATCATATTTTTAACTTCTAACAACTCTTTCTTGTTCTTTAGATGTTTCTCTTAAAATATACTGTTGTGTTTCATGTATGTAATATCTTCTTTTAGCTCTCAGGATGATAGTTCTTTAAAATTAAAACTTTTTTACTGTCTGAACATTTTGGAGATTCTGTGATTTAAACTGTATTAATTCTAAGTTTACCACAGATGGCTTATGATTCATTTTTCTTGGGCTTGCATAGTCATTTATCACTCTTCCACCTGCTTTCCAAGAAAATTATCTTACTGTTTTCTTCCCTGACTTTTTTTGGTGGTTTTTTTTTTTTTTTTTTTGTGGGTTATGCTTTAAAAAAATTTTTTTTAACTTTTATTTTAATGGGATTTCAGGCAGGAGCAAAAGTGGATAACCCTCTTTATCCTTAAGTTTGGCAAACTGCCTTTAATGAATCCTTGAAAGATACAGAAGCTTGCACCAGCTTCATCCTTGAAAAATATTCTTATCTCCGGACTGAGATATGAAGAATAGGACAGACAATTATACCTTGTTATTCTCTTTGACAACTATACCCTAAAGAAATATACTCCTATTTTACAAAAAAAATTAAAGTCTCCAGTTGACTCTTGAAGGAAATGACCTCAAACTGCAGCTATTCAGATCTAGTATTTGTCATAAATCATCATATTCTACCTTCTGGGTCTTTATTCAATGGCTCCTATGTGGAATGCTCCTTCCTCTCCCTCCTTGCTTATCTCCTCGGTACTTCATTGCTAATATCATCTCACAAGTTTTCCTTGATCCCTGTCCTCGCCATTACCACCTCTAAATTTAGATAAAGTACCCTCGTGTTTCCATACCTAGCAATTATACTACTGTAATTGTTTATTTAGGTGTCTTTAGCCACTTGGCCAGGGACCAACTCTTATTTATCTTTAAATATACATCATTCATCTCTCTATTTGGAACACAAGTTCTCATTATCTTAAAATTTAAAACTTGCAAAAAAATAAAAAACGCAGCTTAAAAAAAAACTATAACTCTCTTGTGGATACTGAATTAATACCGGAATCCATTTAAAGTTCATTAATAAAATGACAAAAGTGAAAAAAGGCAAATTCAGTGATTCTTTTTGAAAAAATTTAAATGAGGCTGCTATGGCTTAAAAGGGAAGGATGTGTTGTATTAGCTTGGATACTTATATCAGTGGCTATAAAAACTAATTACTGACTTTTATTAGAACTTGGAAAATAGTGTCATTTAAGTTCAAGGAGAATGTGTTAACTACACTTAGTAAAACTGTTCTATTTTATTTAGAAAAATATCTGAACAAAATGCATGTTGACTCTTGTATAAGTGCATTAGCTATAATCAGCTTTACCCCATTTTCAGGAACATAGGATACAGTTTGGGAGCTTTCTGCAAATATTTTCAGAAGTGTCCAAATAAAAGTTCAAGAACACATATAATTTTTAAAATAAAAGAAAATTTGACATTGCCAAAAATTCGATATAATGAAGAAAATTTTTATTTAGATAAGCAGAATATCCTACAGCTGTATCTGGGGAAAGGCCTGGTTTAGGGAGTAGTAAGACAGCAGCTATATAAGCCCTCCCCAGAGAGTCAACTCCATGAGAGAGGTCTTACCTAATTCATGGCAAGGCCTCAGAGACCCCAAACTCGTAAGCAAACAAGATTTTGTGTGAAGGTGAATTTTTGTTAGGAAAAGGTCCATAGCTTTGATCAGATTTCTGATAGTGTCGACCTAGGAAAGTTGTGAGAACCATTAGTTTAGGCACTTAACTCACTGTGCTTGCTCTGTGGTAGGGCATGATGTGGAGGGGGCAGGAGAACGAGGATTAATTGTGGCTTTAAGACTTTTGACACAACTCAATAAGATGTTGACATCATAGAGTATATATCGCTGATAAGAAAATTTACCAAACAATATTTATTCTTATAAAGTATGGTACACTCTTAACATTTTCTATTTTATTTCATTTTTAAAATGTTGATCAGGACCCACTAAATTGATTTCTTACTATTCTGCTTGGTGGTAACCCATAGTTTGAAAAACTGTGGTCTGGTGCATCATAGTTTACAAAATCTTTTCATATACTCTCAGTCCTCACAGCAGTCCCACGAGGTACATATGATCTTTTTATCTTTACAGATCAAGAGGCACAGAGACTTGTTCAATACTTCATATAGTCAGAGTTTGCTCTTGGGTCTGAGGCTTTGACTCTAGCTCTGCTGCACCTTTAGTTACATCTGATCCGAACTACAGTTGACCCTTGAACAGTGTGGAGTTTGCGGTGACAACCGCCCACCCCTCCCACTGCCCCCCCGCTGCAGTCAGAAATCCACATATAACTTTTGATTTCCCAAAAACTCAACTAATAGCCTACTGTTGACTAGAAGCCTTACTGATGACATAAACAGTCAATTAACACATATTTTGTATATTTTATATACTATATTCTTACAACAGAGAAAAGAAAATGTTATTAAGAAAATGATAAAGAAGAGAAAATACACTTAGAGTACTCATTGAAAAACATCCATGTATAGGTGGACCCGAGCAGTTCAGACCCATGTCAATTAAGAGTCAACTGTACTTTCTTTTTTCTTCCTTTTCTCACCTTCTTCCCTACTATAGTTGTAGGGAATAATACTAGCTCGACTACATAATTGGGTAAATCCTAATTCCCCAGTTAACATACCTGCAGTGTCCTCAATCTTGTCGCTTTTCATTCAGGGTCCTCTCTTAGAAGTTCTGGATTTCCCTCTCTGTGTAATAGAGGTTCTTCCTGTTTTCTTCCACACTCTTGACCTGTGTCTAAGAACCTGTGAATTTAATATTCAGATGTCCGGGTCTCCAGCAGAGATTCTGATTTAGTAGATCTAGGATGGAATTTAGACATACTATATGTTTTTAAAAAGCTCCACAGGTGATTGTTATATAGAGTCAACGTTTAGAATTTATACCCTGGATACATTTAAATTGTTGGGCCTAGAAGGAAACCCAGGGGACTTAATATAATGGGAGATTTGTCCTCTCCCTGGCTTTGTGGGTGAGTATAACCATTTGGAAGCATAATCAGAGCCTGACTGAGTTGTAGGGAATCTAGTGGTTCTCTTTTCTCCACTGCCTTCTTTTTGATGAATATTGGAAATCAGGGTTGGAATGTGTTCATCTAAGTATGCAATTAGAAAAGACACATTGTGATATAGTAAGCTTGGATTAATGTTTAATACTTTTCATGAATAATAAAGTCTTGAATATATAATACTTTTGATTTATAGATTTGAACAGATAATAGTTAACTGAACTTTATGCTTCAAGTTAAATAATAGATTTGACTAGAAAAATGATACTTTATGAGTATTATTAGTTTTTCTAGTATGCTGAACAAAATAGTTATTGATAAAAGTTGAATTTCTTTAATAAAAACACTTCAAATCTCTCTCTCTCTCTCTTTCTAGTTCTTTTTGGAAGTGGATATCTGCTCAGACAGTAAGAATTACAAGAGGTCAGTTACAAATAATGCTCCTTCATGTTTTCAGTGTGATAAAAATTTTATATTCACGTGCTAAAATAATAAACTGTAGGCTTTTATTAAAAGTGCCTTTCACAAAAGAATATAGGCAGATTTAGGGAGAATAACGTGAGTGAACAAGTGTTACAGTGGTAGTATTCCAGCACCTTTTCTCTAACTCAGGACTAGAATCAATGAAAGTAGGACAAGCTGCGGAGTAGCTTCTAGAGTGTCTGGACAGCTTCTCAGTGATTTTCCATATGTGACCTCTCTTCTAGTGGTTTGTAGGCTTGTTCCTGGGATACCATTCAGTAGAGTTGCTGGTTGGTGGTCAGGCTCTTTAGCTGTTGACACTGAGCTGCTTCCAATATTTGCAGTCCTCTAGGGAAGGCTGCCTTCCTGTTCTTAGCTAGGAAAGAAAAATTTGAAATTGACCTTTTGGAGCCCTTTCTTTATTAGTTAATCCTTTCTTTTCCTTCTCCCATAGAATCCAAGAAATGCTTCTTTCTCATGAATTTTACTTTTTAGTGTAGTCACCTGATTTCAGTCAGACTGTAATCTGGACTCTGCCCTGGAGTGCCTTACTTATTTCTCCTGTGAAGAAGGCAGTCATTATTTTCTGTTAGTTGAAATGGAATTTTTTTTGATCTGCTATTATTTTTAAACTTGATTATTCACTGCTCTAAAATGTGAAAGAAGCAGCTTTTTTGCTGCCGTACTTTTTGGTATCAGAATGGTCAGTCTCCTTCCCTTCCTTCGCTTCCTCCTCTTCTTTTTTTTTCTTCTCTCTTTAGTTGATTTGGTTTTCTTTTAGAGTTCTGGGATGAACTTTATAAAATTGAAGACAGTTGAAAAAAATTTTTAAGAAACTTAATATTCCAAGGAAGAAGTATATAGCAAATTTAGATGTCAAGTTTTTTTTCTATTGCACGGTACTCTTATATTTGGTTCTAGTTTTAAAAATAAAAATTAGCTTAAGTAATAATGTCCAAGTCACTTTTAGGAAATGTCTGTAGGTATTTTTTAGCATTCCTGGCAATTTGTTATTACTGTTTTATTCTTCTAGCACAGTGGTTCTCAAACTTTAGGACTTGATAAAATATAGATTATTGGGCTCCAACCTGTAGGTTCTGATACACTTAGTTTGTTTGTCGTAGGGCCCCAAAATTTGTACTTTTAACAAATTCCCAGGTGATACTGCTCCTGGTCTGGGAACCACCCTTTGAGAACCACTATTCTAGCTTTACAAATATTGTTTTGTTTTTATAAATGAATAAGCTCTGCTTCACAAATTACACAAAAATAATGGTGCATGTATAATTTTAAGATGTTTAGTAGTGATTCCTAATCATTTTTAAATCTTAATATTTTGTTATTATGTCATAGAACACTGCTCTCTACCTACTTTCATACCTCAAAGTGGTTTCCAGCATGTAAAATTAATTAATAATAAATCTCTTATTATCTATTGATATACTGTCTCAGAGCACCTCAGGATCAGAATTGGGAATCATTACTTTCTGAATTAAAATTATTGGTTAGGCTACAAGCTGTTTAATACTAAGTTGATGTGTAGTTTTGAAGTTTTTTAAAAAGGATTTTTGGAATAACAGAATAAATATTGTTTCATTTACTTTTGGTTTTTACTGTTGTGGGCTTTGAACTATTTTGGTCATTGTTAATTAGTTTGCTAGTGATTGACAATATCTGATCCTGACTAGGATTAGGTACCTCCATTATTTGAATTTTAGATTTTAATTTGATAGTAGTTTCACTTTCTCCCTATCTGTCAGCATGTTAGAGCCAAAAGTAGACATTTTGGAGTGACTTTTTGACAGATGTAATTTAAGAAAAACTCATGGGATAAGTAAAGATTTTTTTTTTAATTAAAAAATACCCATCTGGAGTTTGCTTTTTTTAATTTTAAGAAGGAAATGGGAAGCAGATCATAAAAATGGGCTTCTTGTCCTTCAATAGAGGATCGTATCTCAAAGTCTAAATTGGTTGCTTGGGCTTGGACTCTATGGGACCCTGCTAACTCTGGAAGCCTTTGACATGTAAAATTGGCAAAGCCTTGGGGAAAATACTGTCACCAAATCATCTTTGAAGTAGCTTTGATAATGAGACTTTTAAAATATTTTATTTGCTTAAAAATAAAGTTGAGAGTGAATTCATAATTTGTAATTTATGAGAGCCTTTGGCATATGTTCGACATCTTCATTTTGATCTACCCTTTGATGTGATGTATCATTTGATTTTTTTTCCCCTGTGGAGTTTGCTTTGAAGTACACTGTGTGTGTGTACGTGTATATACTCATACATATATAGTATATCCATTGTGTAGTATATGTGTGTGTGTATATATGTATATAAACATTTTATATTTTTATATAAAAATGCACTTAATAAAATCAAAGCCTCTCACAATATAGTGTTTGGAACTAGATGATAGTTACATAGTTTACTCTAAACACCAAGTTTCAGATGAATACCTCTCTTCCTAAACCCTTACCCTGTGTTCCTTCCAATACTAACAACCAAGGTTATAATATTAAAACAAGCAGCTTTCACATACTGGAAAGATTTCTCCATTGATCATAATTATCTCTTGGATGTCGCCAAATTGATAGAGTCTTTTGAGAGATTTCTTTGAGGAAAGTGGTTTTAATTTTTTAGGCAGAATTACCACGATCATGATTTTCCTCCCTTGTAGAAAACAAAGGCCTGATACAGAAGAGCCAAGGAAACTAGTTCTCAAACTCTGCCTTGCTTCCAAGTACAAGCTGTGGCGTATTAGGTATAACCTGTGGCTATTCTAGATGTGAGTTATTATCCATAACCTGTGTTTCTCTTCATTTTCTGCCTAGCTCTGAGAGCTCATTTTGAAGGAATAATGGATGAACCATCCCCCTTGGCCAAAACTCTAGAGCTGAACCAGCACTCCAGATTCATTATTGGTTCTGTGTCTGAAGATAACTCAGAAGATGAGATCAGCAACCTGGTGAAGCTAGACCTACTGGAGGAAAAGGAGGGCTCTCTGTCACCAGCTTCTGTCAGCTCAGATGCACTCTCTGATTTAGGGATCTCTAGCCTACAGGATGGCTTGGCCTTACATGTGAGGTAAGAAAGAGAAGTTTATAGTGTTTTACTTATTTGACCTGCCCTACTGGTTTCAGTTATTTTGTTCTGAAAAGAGCAAGAATAATTTTACCCAAGATTGCTTCACCTTTTTTTATGTCACTGGTCTTAAAGTTTTGATGAGTATGTGGAAAATGATGTATTTTGTCTGGAGTATAGGTTTTGAAAGTGCCTTTTCCTAAATTTTTCTCTCAACTTTTTCTGATTCTTTCTACATACTAGGTCTTTTGCTGAGACCTAGAGAGTAAGAGGTTGAAGAATTTTAGTCTTCGTACTACTTCAACTACCATTGTTGTAACTATCTTGGTGATTGATAGGACTTTCGCAGGGGTGGGCAAATTTATGGTAATTTTTCTTTTTCTTTTTTTTTTTTTTAAACTTACAGCAGTTCCTGTCTTTCCTAGGTGGTCTCCCTTCCAAGTACTAACCAGGCCCGACCCTGCTTAGCTTCCGAGATCAGACAGGATCGGGCTTGTTCAGGGTGGCATGGCTGTAGACTGGTAATCTTTCTTTGAACTGCTTCATCATGTCAAGAAGTTATATTCTATTTTTGGAAGGGCCAGCCCTCAATAAAGAGCTCTGGTAGGAACAAAGGGTTGTCACAGAGCTCTCTGTTTTCTCTAGAACCACAGTTCTTTATATGTAATTGAGAATGTCAGTAAAAGTCACACTGGATTATTCTATTTGTTGATGTTTGATTATACAACCAGTGTGTGATATACTAATCTTTGGTCATTTGCTTTGCATTTTTGGGGTTAAAGGTTCTGGATTAGTGGTTCTTGGTTTTCACTGTACATCAGAATCATTTGGGGAGCCTCAAGAAATTAGCCCCATTACCATAGATTCTGATTCATTTGATATTAGCTTGGCTTGGAGCTTTTTTTAAAGCTATACAGATGATTCTAATATATTGCTAAGGTTAAGATTATAGGTCTAGCCTAGATGAACATAAGTTTGGGTGGCTATTGCTGCTGTTATTATCTTGGTGCTTCTGTTATTAATGGATCATAAAATAATTCAGCTCCTTTTTATATACTTAATATACAGACTGTAGTAAAATCCCATAGTGGAGCTGGCTGAATGTGACTGCCCTATCTTATAGTTATCCCTGGGACTTTGGGGTCCCTGCTTCTGAAAGATGAGGCAGAGAGTGTCAGTGGTCACCCCCATTTAACTGTTTAGAGGTTGAAAGAAAAGAGTTAAGCAAATTAATTATATTTTACTTAACAGATTCCTAGAACTGAAATGAACCAGAGAGATAATTTAGCCTATTTCCTTTTATTTAGATAGATGAGAAAACTGAAGCCTAAAGAGGGGAAATAACTTGCCTAAAGATGAATAGCCTGAAAACTGAATTTCAAAGTCGATTGCCCTGATCCCATTTCAATAACTTTTCTACTCTACTTCCCTGACCATACAGATGTCTTAATTATATATAGACAAAATTAGTTTTAAGGAGTCAGTGAAAAAGTATTTTAGCCATGTGCCATGTAACGATGGGCTACAGATTAAGATTATAATTGAGCTGAAAAATTCTTAACGCCTAGTGACGTAATGCATTACACAAATACCATGGTGTTACATTTGCCTACAGTATCAGTACAATAACATGCTATACAGGTTTGTAGCCTAGGAGTTGTAAGGGCACAACTTGTCACCCTAAAATATGTCTATTTAGCATAAGGATTATTTTAGAGTAGTTAACTTTAAGAAACAACAGACATGAGACTTCCAAAAACTAAGTAGTTACCCTTTGTAAAAGACATTTATGTTTCTAAGAATGTCTTTCTCCCTGTATGGAAAGAGAGGGAGGACCTCATCTCTAGAAATTCAGACTTAAATCTGTATAACAACCTTACCCTTGTTTACTGTTCTTTTTCTGATAACCTCTCATGACTGACACCCCCCAACATCTTCTGTCTTCACATGAAGATGGTATTTAAGGTGGTGGATTCAGCCATTGTTGGTGAGTTACTTGGTTTTCTTAGGTGTCCTCCATGTATACAGAAAGAATACATGTTATTAAACTTTTTTTGTTTTTCTGCTGTTATTCTGTCTTTTATTACAGGGATATCTCAGTCAAGAGCCCAGAAGGATAGAGGGAAAATTATTTTTCCTCTCCTACAGAGTAATAGGCTGTATCCATATAGTCTAGATTTGTAGGAGGCTATACTAAGTTTGTGTAAGTGCACTCTATAATGTTTGCACAACAACAAAATTGCCTAAAGTCGCATTTCTCAGAATGTATCTCTGTCCTTAAGTGCAGAGCATGACTAATCTAGTCTCTGGGCTATGAAGAGGAATAGAGGGCAGTATTTAGTGGCTGGTAAAAGAGGTCAGGTCTTTATTCTTATGTAAACATTTTTCTCCTTATAGTTCACTTAATGGTTGACCTGAAGGCTAATACCGGTGGTGGTATCTTCCCCCTTTAGATCATTTGTAAATGTGTGGGGACTATGACTGGTGGGACTACTTATGTTTAGAGAACAAGAGGACCAGTTAGAGAGATCTAAACCTTCTCTAATGTACTAGATGATCCCACACCACCAAGAATTGTTCTCAAAATATCGTAGTGCTCCTGCTGGGAAAGGCAGTTAAATCTAAATCCTTAAAGCCACATAGTGCCTTGAGAAATTTGTCTAATATGGCACTATGTGAAATAGAACGTTCATTTATTGGATTAGGAAATTGTGAGTTTGATAACAGTAAGAAATACCATTATAGCAAACTCAGCCAATGATGTTACAAAACAGTATGTAGTTGCCAGATCACTCCCAAAGTTGATGGCTCTTATTGCAAGACTGTGTGGTCAGTGGCATGCATGCCTGAGAATTTGTTTGCATGCCCTATAGTTGCAAATCTCATGTCCATAGCTTGTGGAGGAGCCATGGATTGAAGCGTGATCAACAGCTTGGAAAGGATACAATGCCAATTCCTACTCACTTCTCAGTGGCTAATGTTCCAAAATAGAACAGAGGTTCTTCATTGATTGATTTCTTAAGTCACTTGTAAATATGTTGTCCTTGGGGGTAATTTAAATTGAGTCAAATTTATTTGATATCAGAGAGAACTCTGTTCTGACATCTGCCACCAATTAGGTGTATGACCACACTAATTCATGGTACCTCTATGGACTCATTTTTCTCATCTATGAAAATGAGGATATTCATTCAGGTACTCCTCTTCACTCTTTGAATCCAAAGTTAAATAGAGACTAGTTGAGTTTAGGTTAGCTTCCTAAATGAATAGCCTAATCCTTCACAGGTCATAGATTAAAGGGGCAAGTACATTCCTAAGAGCTGTTAACTAGAGGTCATCTGAAACCAACTGAAGTGATTGCCATAGTATAGTGTTGCGAGCAAGGAAAGCAGCTACGGAAATAACACCCTTGAACTCATTTGCGTCTTTCCACAATGCCAGGTTTATTGAGTGGAACCTTCTCAGATAAACCAATCAGGTACCTATGCAGGTTAACACACAACACAGAGAGAGAGGAAGTACAGAGTCTTACACAACAGAGTGAAGAGATGAAAGTCCTTGTTGTCTCCAAAGCAAGCTCTGTTGACTGGCGGCAATCCGTGCATTGGTCCCAAGCCAGGGGCTATGACAGGCAGAAGCTCAGAGTTTTCAGATCTTGCCACACCTGTCCACGATGCTCTCAGGTTGGCTTGAGCATCGTCTGTCTAAGGTGTTCAGCTTATATAGACCTTGTAAGGTAGGATCCTTATGTGTATTGGCTCCTATAGTGGGGGTTTATCCAGGTCAGCCGTGGCTGAGGGTTCTGTGGTTTTGGGCAGTTTGGTTACACCCTAAAGGCATACCCATTATGTGCCAGTTGACATGACTGTCATGGCTCACATGGAATCCATTTTGTAAAGTCCCTAAAGCCCTCATTTCTTTATGCTCTGTACATATAGGATGGGAGTGAGCCTCTTAAGTTTAGGGCTTGGCTTTAGGTGCTAAATGAGAAATCTAGTGAGAATGATGGGTAGGCAGGAATAGAAAATAGACTTTTGCAGAGATGGAAATGACTTGCAGCACACGTTTTCCATAGTGTACCACTAGAACACTGGATGAATCACTTTTGAAGCTTTATACCCAAACGTCTGGAAATAGCATCCTAAGAAAGTAGTTATAGCTTGATGGGAATATACATTGTATATTCCTCATAGTAGACAACTGCTTTTTAGATAAGATCGGCTCTAGGGGTTGATATATCAATCAGCTAGGTTGATATATTTCTGAATCTCACTATTAATATTTAATTGAACATTTGAGAAAATACTATTAAAGACTGAATGTGGGTATCTTAATTTTGATAACTAATGTATGATTTGATAGCATGTAATAGAGCTATCTAGTTATATGGATATTGACATTTTTTCTGATCCTTGTGGAATGCTACTTGAGGTCAAATTGTTCTTCATACTTACAATATGCTCTAAATCTAGATCACCCCACACTATCAACCTTTATCAACAAAGATTATAATTAGTGTTGTCAACAAGTTTGCTGAATTACTAGTTAAAGTCCGGTTGGAAACAGGTTAGCTCCACAGTTGGATCTTTTACTTCTTAGGGTAGTGTGATTTCTTTAAATCTTTTTTATCCTATAATTCAAGGTATAGTATTTGAATGCCACCTCAAGTTTCTCTTAAAACTTTTTGAAATATATATCAAAGGGCCAACATTTTATGTTTAGCAAGCATGTTTGGTTAACAACTTCATTTGAAAACAATCTAATTGTTTTAAGACAAGTAGTTCCTACTCTGGAAGGAGAAAATGATTAAGTTCATTCAGATGGTGAGTTATATTCCTATCTCCTTTCTGGTCTAGGAAAAAAAGTACTTTTTGATATTATTTAAATCTAGTGATAGAAGTAAAATTAAATAATAGCTGCAAAAACTTTTGGAAAAGTAAAATATGCCATACTGGAATTATATGATATTATTTATTATGGAGAAGTTATTTCGTGAAGTAAAATTTTTAAAATTAATTAATTTATTTTTTATGGTGATATTGGTTAACGAAATCCAATAAGTTTCAGCTGTACATTTTAACAGTAAGACATATATATATATTTACATTATGTGTTCACCTCCCATAGTTAGCTTTCTTTCTGTCACCACATATTTGACCCCTTTTACTCCATCTACCTCCCCTCTCCCCTATCTTCCCTCCCTCTGGTAACCACCAGTCTATTATCCATGTCCATGGTCATTTGTCCTGGTCATTTGTTGCTTTTAGGTTTATATCCCACATATAAGTGATATGTGATTTTCAACTTTTTCTGTCTGGCTTATTTCACTTAGCATGATTATCTCAAAGTCCATCCATGTTGTCGCAAATGGCAGTATTTCATCTCTTCTTATGACAGTAAAATTCCATTGTATATAGGTACCACAGCTTCTTTATCCAATCAGCTATCGTAGGACACTTCGGTTGCTTCCATGTCCTGGCCACTGTGAATAATGCTGCTATGAACATCGGTGTGCAAATATCTTTTCGAATAGAAGTAATATTTTTTAACTGGTAAAACCTCTTTAAGCCTTTTGCATATCAGAACTTAAAACTTGGAAATTTAGATTTGAAAAGTTTTTGATTACAACAAACATATACTGTCAATATTGTAATTTGGATGTTGAGAATGTCGATATAAGAAACATCCAAAACTGTAGAGAATTTTTGAGTTTATTTCAACCCAAACTGACAATTGCTGGAAAGCAAGATCTAAAATGCTCAGATGAATGTTTCACAGTGTCTTTTATGCATTTGAAATTAAGGAGGAAGCATGAGGAAAATTACATGAGGGTGGGAGAAGGCAAGTAGGGATTGGATTACAGAATTGTTAAGAGTATGGTCTCTCTTGAGGGTGGTTACACTTATTTCAAAGGTTTGTTAACCTAGATGCATGGAAACAATGGACAGGGCTTGGTTAAGGCAAAAATAAACCTATTACTAAAAAAGTTATATGCCTGGGGCATGACTACCCACCATGACCTGCCTAGGGAAGAATTTATGATCAGATCACCCTGACAAGTTACTTTCTATAGAACCCCTTTTTTTACCTCCACAAGAATAACTATTTCTGAGAGGGCAGGAAATTTCATTTTCCCTTCCTATTTTTTGGCTCATCTCTCTCAAGTTTTACCATGGGAAATAAATAATAAAATTGGCTCTGGTTTTGAGTTTGTTATGGGTTTTCTTATTGGTTGGCCTGTGAAAACGTTCTTATGCTTTGGCTTTCTTAGTGTTTCTCAGTTAGCTTCCCTGAGCTTTCTCCCTTCCCCCAACAGTTCTCCGAACTCTTTACTCTCAATACTCCTTCCTTGATATTCTGAGGTTCCCAGTTGCCATGGTGCCTCAGAAGTGAGTAGACAGAGAAGGTCATTATGAGATCTGCAACTTGTTACTCTTGCTGAGGGTAATGGTTTCCTCTGTCTCCCACCCACTCCTTTCCATTCAGAAAACAGGAACTGTCTATGTCTGTATATGTATTATAGTCTCTAGAGTTTATTCTATGAACTTAGCCAATCGTAGAAATTAATTAGGAATGTTTTAAGTGGAACTCAGGACAGCTGCTTGACAATGTCTATTACTGTTATTCAAGTGTAATGCATACATTTTCCCCTTCTTTCTTCCTGTTAACATACATTTACAAGTGAAGCTTGCATTTACTACTGAAAAATTGTAAATTATTAGATGTATAGAAAAGTTGGAGATTCAAAAAGTATTAAGAGTCTATGGCCATGCCATCCTGAACACATCCGATCTCGTCTGATCTTGGAAGCTAAGCAGGGTCGGGCCCAGTTAGTACTCGGATGGGAGACTATCTAGGAAGACCAGGCACTGTAGGCAGGGAAAAAAAAAAAAAGTATAAAGAAAGAAAAACAATATGGAATACAATCATTCAGCAATAACAGCTGTAAATATTTGATATGTTTATTTTCAGTGTTTTTTACCCATTAAGGATAAATTTTACTAAAAAATATATGCATAGAGGGTATTGTAATGAATGTACAGCTGTTTCCCGCTTTTTTTCATGTAACATTTTCTCATGTCATTAAAAATCTTTTATAAACTTAATTTTTTATTTAGCTTTTTATTTTGAAATAATTTTAGATTTACAGAAGAGTTGTAAGGATAGCAGAAAGTTCCTGTATATCCTTCACTCAGCTTCCCCTACTATTAACATTTTCCATAATCATAGTACATTTATTTAAAGTTGTCAGATTTAACAAAAATATAGGAGACCCAATTAATTTTGAATTTCATTTAAACAATCAATGATTTTTTAGTATAAAAAATTAAATACTGCAAATACTGCATCAGACATACTTATTATATAGAAAAATATTTGTTGTTTGCCTGAAGTTCAAATTTAAATGGGCATCCTGTAATTTATTTGGCAACTGTATATTTATTAAAACTAAGTAATTAACATTGGTATAGTACTTTTATGTAAACTACAGACTTTATTTGGTTTTCAGTTCTACCCCCACCCTTGCTAATAGAGATAACTGTATATTCCAATTTCTGAAATTTTCCAGAGTGCTTGAGTAGAGTTATGCTTTTTTTAAGTGGCTTTCCCTACTATCGGCTCTTTAGTTTCTGAGGCAGTTAATTCTTAACCATCCATTTTCTTTTTTCCAAACATTTTTTGACATTTCTAATCTGTTGGGGTCTCCCCTTCCATTCTCTTTGTTCTTATGTCTTTATGCCTCTTTTATTATTTTATCGTTATTTTTGTGTGATTTTGGTAGGGAACAATAATAAACAATTTCTCAGTGTGCCATGTTCAGCTGGTAATGCCATTCTCTTATCAATCTGTTGCAGTTAGGCTTCTGCATTTACCACTCCTCTGAAACTGTATTTAGAAAACTCTCTAATGACCTCCTAATGGTAGCATCCGTGTTGCCTTTGACGCTCCTTATTGAAACTACTCTCTATGTTTTATGATCATTCTCTCTCCATTTTCCTTTCTGAGCCTTCCCTCTTAGGGGCTTGAACAGGCTTGACTTTTTCACATGCCCCTTAATTGTTGGTCTTCAAGGCATACTGGCTTCAGTCCTCTTTTCTTCTTATGCTATACCTTCTCCCTTGACTGTCTTTAATTAATGGTACTTCCATTACTCTGGTCTCCCAAGCCAGAAATATGGGTGTTATGCTAGATTCCTGTCTCCGCCATCCCTCACACCTAATCAAATACTCTTGTTGATGCCTATCCCCCAATACTTCTTGAAATCATCCCCTTCTTTCCAATGCTATTGCCATTGTTTTTGCTCTTATGTCTTGTCTGGATTACGGCAATAGCATTTTAGCTCTTCTCCAATCTCTTTCCACCTTCAGTATAAGCTCCACGTGGCCATTGGGATCTTTCTGAAAGATAAGCTTGATCATTTCACAGCACTACTTCATTGGGTCGCTGTTACTCATATAATATATTAGTATCTAGCCAAATATTGTGCCAGTACTTAATATTATTTCTGATACTTATGACAGTTCTAGTCATTATTATGGTGGGCTTGATGAAATGTTAGGAGCCCAATAATATCTCAGAGATGTTTGAACTGGGTTTTGAAGGATGAACAGGAAACAGACCCGTTAACAAAAATAGGTGTGTATAGTAGGAATGGTGGAGATGGTGAGGTTGACAATATGTGGAAAGTTATCAGACTGTGAATCATCTAGCATGTTCAGGCAATTATAACTCACTGAGTATTACTGGAACGTAAGGGATCCAGACAGGATAGCTAGTACAGTAGAAGAAGAGGCTGCTGAGATAGAGGTCAGATCATTAAGTATGTCCTACTAAGACACATATAAAATAGAAAACAATAATTAGGTGTGGCTGTACAACAGAAACATTTGTGAAGTTTTAAAGAACTATGGATTCCTGAGCCTATCTCAAACTGATTAAAATACAGTCTCTGGTCATGGAGCCCAGGAATCTTCAATCTCATACTCTTCAAACGAGTCTGATATGAAACCTTGCCTGAGAACCACTTTCTCAGAGTTTAGAACAATGTCTGGCATACAGTATATGTTTAATAAATGTTTGTTGCATTGAAGTTAAAGTTGTGCAAATAGATTAGATCATGATGAGGAAGACTAGGTAAAAGGGAAATGTAATTTAGGGAAATATTTATCTTTAGGTGGAAGGGGGCGGAAAATAAAGGAGACAGAAAATTATCAGTGAGGTAGAAGAAGAACCAAGAAAACCAAGGAAAAGATAATTTTAAGGTAGAAGATGGGACATATAGTGTTGAATAGAGATGTGAGAAATAAAAGACTGAGAAAAAACACTGAAGCTAGTGAATAGGAGGATCTTTGAGCAAATAGTTTTAGTAGATGGCAAGAAATTAGAAGTGAATAAATGGTGAAGGAGTAGGAATTCAACAGTATGTTACTCTTAAGAAATTGATGGCAAAGAAGAAAATAGAACAGTTACCTGAGGGGGATAGTAAGATTCCCCTCCCCCCACAATGTTTCCATGTTTCCTTATTGGCGTGTCTTTCCCCTGACTATTGAAATTCCATTCACCCTTTGAGGTCATCACTTTTTAGGGTCTTTCTCAAATACTGCCTGTGCCGTGAAACTTTTCTTGTTTTTCTCCTATTTTGTTTTTCTCTTCTAGTAGTTTGGCCTTCCATTTTCCACAACAATTTCATTCTTCATTGTTCTTAAGCCAGCAGTCTCCCTTAAGCTAATAGTCCCTGCTCCTTCCAGATACTCTTTCAGTTCATAATTTTGCCTCATATTTCATTGAGAAAATAGAAACTATCAAGCCAGAAATTCTTCTTTCCAACATCTAATTTCAAACTTTCTTGTGTCCATACTCATAGTCGCATTTTTCCTTCTTGTTATAAAGACTTCTTAAGGTCCTCCCCTTTTTCTGTCATCCTCTTCTTTTGTACGTTTTAAATATCTCTTTTTCTACTAAATCATTCCTGTTGGCATTCAGACAAGCTCTTATAACTCCCATTTTTATTAAAATCCTTCTTTGATACCTATGTTTCTTTCATCATCATTCAGTTTAAAATATTTTCATATTTTCACTGATTTATTTTTTTACTGAGCTATAATTAACATATAACATTGTATTAGTTTTAGGTGTACAACCTAATGATTTGATATATGTCTATATTGCAAAATGATTATCACAATAAGTTAATATTCATAACACACAGTTACAATCTTTTTCTTTTGATGAGAACTTTTACGATCTACTATCTTAGCAACTTTAAATACACAATATAGTATTGTTAACTGTAGTCATCATTCTGTGCATTACATCCCCAGGACTTATTTATCATATAACTAGAAAGATTGTGTCTTTTGACCACCTTTACTCATTTTGCCCACCTCCACTGTGATTTTTTTTGACCCATAAATCATTTAGAAGTGTAGTTATTAATTTCAAGACATTTGGATATGTGTTAAAATCACTTGGATATATTTTAATGTCTTTGTCAAAAATGATACTTTATGGCCTAGCATATGGTCTACTTTGGTAAAGTTTTGTAAACATTTGCTAAGAATGTGTATTTTGCAGTTGTTGGTTATAGAATTCTGTATATGTCAGAGTTAAGTCAAGTTTTTCAATTGTGTTATTCTTATGTATCCTTGACTATTTTTTGCCTACTTGTTCTATCAGTTGCTGAAAGGGGACTATTACAATATCTTAACTACCAGAGACTTATAAATCAATAAGAAAAAGATACTTCAACATTTTATAAAGACATTTCAACCCAATAGAAATATGGGGAAAAGACTTAAACTTCACAAAAGAAGATATTCAAATGGCAAATAAGTATATAAGAAGGTGTTCAATACTGTTGGTCATCAAGGATTTGCAAATTAAAATCACAGTGAATTAAATACCACCTCAACCAAAAAGGCTAAAGTTAAAAGACTGATGATACAAATATTAGCAAAGATGTGGGGAACATGGAACTCTTATACATTGCTGGTGGGAATATAATTTGGCACACCACTTTAGAAAACTATTTACCAGTATCTTTTAAAGTTAAACATATACATACTCTATCAATAAGCAAGTCCTCTCCCAAAAGAAATGAGCGCATTTGTCCACCAAAAACCAAAATACAAGAACAAGTATAGTTCGTGGTATCATCAGTGGAAGTGACCATCTTGGGCAACTGAGAGGAGGGTTGGGCCAACAGCTCTAATAGACTGAGGTGTGTTTGTGGTTGGGGCAAGCACATTGCTGGCTAAGGCTACGTGCATGCACAGAATAGATGAGAAGGCCCAAGAAAAAGTAAAAGCCAGGGCAGACTTGAAAATGTCCTTCAACTTTGAATGTGCTACCCTACCTCACATACAGACACATGAACAGAATACAAATGCTTTTCTGACTAAAAGTGTTTGAGTTTAACCCCTGCTTAATCATTGGTTGACATCTAAGTGCAGACATAGAGGTAACTCCTTAGAAAGCAGGTTTGAACATAGAAACAAGCAATAAAAAGAAAATGAACTGAGGTAGTAGTGGCTGCACACTTTGGGGACAGCAGATTTCGCAAATTTAGCCCAGGCAAGTTGTTAAGCCAAGAAAGAAAGAAACAAGCAAACAATAGTAACAACAATTTTCATGGGTAAAAGAAATCAGAATCCAGAGTTGCTACAATAAATTATTTAATATGTTAAGTTTTCACCAAAACATCATGAAAGATGAAAAGAAATAGAAAAGCCTGATTCATATTTAGGGGAAAAAAGTCAATAGAAATTGTCTCGAAGTGTCCCTAAATGCTGGATTTAGCAGATAAAGCCTTCAAAGTAGCTATCATAAATGTGGTCAGAGAACCAAAGGAAACATGTTTAAAGAATTTTTTTTAAGCTAGGACAACACTCAATAAGCAAAATTCTCAATAAGGAGAGAAATAAAAGAAGCAAATATCACCAAAGAAGATATACAGATGGCAAGTAAGGATGTGAAAGGATGTTTAACATTATTAGCTTTAGGGAAATGCAAATTAAAACAATGAGATATTATTACACTTATCAGAGTGCCTGAAGTAAAAACTAGTGACAACACCATATGTATGCAAGAATGTGGAGAAATTGGATCACTTGTACATAGTTGGTGGGAATGTAAAATGACACAGCCACTCTGGAAAATAATTTGGAAATTTTTTATAAAATTGAGCATTTACCATATGATCCATCAATTCCACTTCTAGTTATATACCCATGAAAAATATCACAGACTATAATATCTGTATACAAAAATCAGTTGTATTTCTGTACACTAGCTAACAATGAACAAGCAAAAATGAAATTAAAATAATTTCATTCACAGTGGCACCAAAAAGTATAAAATACTTACGAGTAAATTTAACCAAAAAAGTGTAAGACTTGTCCAATAAGAGTTATAGAACATTGCTGGAAGAAATTAAAGATCTAAATAAATGGAGAAACAGTCTACATTCAGAGATGGGAAGACTCAGTATTGTCAAGATGGTGATTTTCCTTAAATTGATCTATAAATTCAGTCCATATCAAAATCAGCAGGCTTTTTTTTCTTTCTAGAATTTTCTAGAATTTGGTAAGCTGATCCTAAAATTTACATGGAAACCCAAAGGACCTAGAATAGTCAAAACAATTTTAGAAAAGGAGAACAAAGTTGGAAGACTTATACTCCCTGATTTCAAAACCTACCATAAAACCATAATCAAGGCCATGTGGAATTGCTGCAAGGATAGGCATATACATCAGTGGAACAGAATTTAGAGTTCATTTCTGAACCTTGATATACACACACACGTGTGTGTGTGTGTGTGTGTGTGTGTGTGTGTGTGTGTGTGTGTATTCAGATGATTTTTCAAAAGAGGTACATCCTTGATTCAAGCTTTCTCTGCTTGGAAGAGCCCCAGTGTGAAACAGTCTCTCACAGTGTGCTGCAGTATAACTCAGACTGCATTGCAATCAAGCCAGCTAATGCATCATCGTCTGACAGATAAACTGCTACGTCATCCTTGGTGCTTGGCATGTTACAATGCTGGGATCATTGTGGGCTTCTAGTTGGATTTTGTGTCAGGTATGTGTCTATTTTTGACACTCTATTCATGGTAGAAAATGAGGATACTTTGAATTTGGAGGAATGAATGAATATGGCTTTTTATTTCTTGTGTTCTAATACAGAAGGATTGTAAGCAGCATCTATAAAAGATTAGAAATTCTAATTCTGTTTTTGGATCTGGGTGTGCTGTCTTAGTGTTTAAGTTGTTTTAGAAAGATCTCTTTGGTGAAAGAAAACACAAACTTGATGACTGAATGTGCCTCTTTGGCTCGTTTTTCTGATACAATTGAGTGCAAAATAGCCTGCTTTATTCTATAATCAATGATTTATTTGGATTTTGAATGTTCAACTTATATAATAAAAGCAGAGAGTGATTCTTTTTTGCAGCTGCCTACATCTGGAGACACTTAGACGTGTGTACAATTGAGCTCCTTCTACATTTGTGGTCAATGTAGTTGTTCTAAACAAAGGCCTCGGTGCTCTATTTTGAGACGTTACTCTGAAGAGACAGATAGAAGAGAGCCTGCCTATGTGTCAGCTTGGTTCTTTAAAGAAAAAGTAAACTTGACTAACTTTATCAGACATTGGCATAGTATAAAAGGAATGGTGCAAAGTGCTACAGATGAGAAAACAACCTAGGACTTCCATTTTCTATTATGGCTGGTGGTCATTTGAGTGGCCTGATTAAGTCTTTTCAACTGGGATTACCTGAATGTCCTAAGATCAAAGTTTATTTTAATCATTTTATCTCCTATTTCATTATTTATCTTCTATTTGTGCTCCAAGACTTTTGTGTACTTTTGTTTCGGAGGGTTTTTCTGGAAGATTAATAGGTTCTCAGCATAACTAGTATCAGACTATTAACTATTTCTATTCAGAATTTTGGTGGGAATTTTTCTATGGTGGATAGGTGATGTTTGATGTGACTGGTAGATTCTAGCTGTTAGAGTCTTTTCTTTCATTACAAGACAGCAATATCATGAGCATCTAATTAATTAAAAGCAAAACAGGACTATGTTATTGTATAATATTCATCCACCATTTATTTAAGTGATATGTCTGGCAAATTTGCTTTCATAACAATAGATGTTTCCTAGTAGCCTTTCTAGGCAGGATTTTCCTTTCCTGCTTAAAATGAATTAGACCTCTGTGTCTAAAATATTTGTCTGGGCCCCTTTTCAAATTTTGACATCTTCTTTGTGTCCCATTTGTACCAACTCTATTCTTATTCTCAAGTTTTAGTGAATAAAATCTTAGATTTTTTTGTTTTTAAAAAGTTTTTTTTTGTATATATCACTATTCTGGCCTAAAAATTAGAATCGTCGCATCTACCTTATACAGTTCCTTATTAGTGCCCTGTTTTGTCCTTTCTAACTGTTTTCTTTACTGTTTGACCTGCTTTCCACCCCTCCCCCTTACCGTCTGATAATCAGTATTATTTGTTTTGATTAGTTCTCAGAAATTACCTACTTAGGCTGTACTGTCTTTCTCCCTCTGGATTTCATGACCCCATTATTTTCTTGGCTTAGTTGTCCCTGTAAACTCCATCTTTTTTTTGCCTTCCCTGTCATGTGCTCCTGGCAGCTGGGAGAGACTGTGGAACTTTTCTCTAGTGACCATCAGAAGAAAGTGACTGTTGTTAAAACATATTTGCTGCGGCTAATGCAGAGTTGCTACAATCTGTTTTCTAGTTATACAAACTTTTATATTTCTCTCCCTTTCCTCTCAGTCCCCCTGGGAAATCAGCTAATAGTATATATGAGCCAAATGTAGGGAGGGAATACAAAAAGGAGGAAAGGTGGAGAAATATGGAAATTGGGGACAAAGTAGACAAAAAGACTGTAGTTTGAGGCCATCAGGAATACTGTGGTGTGGCTGATGCAGGGCCAAGAATTAGGCAGAAGACACAGTCTCTCTTGTCCTCCTGGGTTTTAAGCACCTGCAATAAGAGGACGAGCTGTGGCTTATGTTTACAATGCTGAAATCTGAAGACAAACTTCCATTCCTCTGCCATTGTGGTATGGAGAGTTCTGCAGAGGGAAATAAGGAGATGAGATATTACATGCTTCAAAGGTAAGTTTTAAAGTGCCATATTGAGCAATATATATGCTTAAAAAACAGTAAGACATTGCAGCAAAGCCCCAGAATTGATGGGAAATTAGATTTGATAATTTTTTTTTGTACCTAAAAAACTATCTTTTTTTAAGGAAATGAAGAAAACCTCTCATATTCAATCCTGGATTTCTCAACCCTTATTTTACATTCAGAATTTGAACCAAAGATACCTGAGCCCATGTGTGATATTGTAGCTACGTTGCAAACAAGAACCCCTGTGCAGATCTTTCTCTGCTATTTTCATTAAGGGATCTCACTCAGTCTGTGCTAGATTTGCTCGCTGGATTTGGCTCGTTTCAAGAGTGAAGTCTCTTTAACGATTGTGAAGGAAGATACCAATTATTCATAGTTTGTAGCATCCCTGTGAGAGGTGGTTTTGTGGAAAACTTTTTTTTAGAATATGGCTCTGCTGCAGTTTTCCTGTCTTGTGACAGTGGGCAGCCAAATTGGAGTTGTTAAAGGTGCCAGGCTTTCTTACTTTGGGGTCTTCCTTCCTGCTGTTAGAACTCAGGCTGAGGAAGAAATGAATCAGACCTTCTTGGCCTCCTTCAGGCCTCTTGCAGGTCTGTGCCTTATCCATCAGAGGATTGGCATAAAAGCCCGGAATGATTTGCTTGATAGCAAATCAAGCAAAAGGTCACTCTCTTATCTTTTTTGTTTGCTTATTTTTGTAATCTTGAGGATTTTTTTCTTTTTTTGAAAAAAAATTACATGAAAATTAAGCTGGACTTTGGCACAAACAGAAAACGGAAGATACCGAGTTGGCAAAATTAGTCTTTAGAGCAGTCATCCTTTCCTTTTCACTTAACTTCTACCCTTTTGGGGGAAAACCAAGCAAAATTTCCACTGAGAGTCAAATAAGTAAAAAGCAACCAATATGTATATCTACATATATAATCAAAATGATTTATATGTGTATATATACCAAACATTATAACATTGTTTTATTGTTTTATATGTGTAAAACAACATATGTAAATAAAGAAAAACATGCATGTATTTTGTTTTTCTGTGGTTAAATACAGCAGGTGATATGTGCGTTTATTCTAAGAATGCATCCCTTGTGGAGCAGTCTGTCTTCCAATTTGAACAGTCATCTAGACTCCAGGGAACTCTCTTCTTTTTGTGTTGGATCCTCTGTTTCTTGTATCCCTTGTCTTCCTTTTTCTTGGTTTACTCCATTTTTTTGGAAGGCAACATTCTCTAATAGTTTCTGGAGAAATGTAGGTGAGAGGTGAAGATTTTGAGATCCATAGTTTCTAAACTCAAGATTAAATCTTGTGATGAATTCCTTTCCTAGCTTAATTTTATCAATATAGACTGCCTTTTTCTTTTTTTTTTTTTTTAATCTTATACTCAGGCAGCTCTTTATTGTTTCTAGGTTTATATCTTCTCCATCCCTTTACTCCCTCCCTGAAAACTGGTCTCTGTTGGTAAACTTTAATATTAGTTTTTAATATTCAGGAACACTTTTTTTCCTTAAATTTTCATATGAAAGGTCATTTCTCCCCTCTCTTTTGTTTAAAAAATTTGTGGTCTGCCAGCATTTAGTCTTCACAAGGGCGCAGTCAGAAGTGCTGTTATAAGGATGGCAGTAAAAAGCAGGTCTCCAGGGGAGATAGATGGTGTGAAGAAATTCTACTGATAGACTTTCATGGTTTCTCTATTTTTATAGGCCCAGCATGTCTGGCTTGCACCTAGTAAAGCAAGGTCGAGACCGAAAGAAAATAGACTCACAGCGAGATTTCACTGTAGCTTCTCCAGCAGAATTCGTTACTCGTTTTGGGGGGAATAAAGTGATTGAGAAGGTAAGTTATAACTTTAATAAGTTTTTTCCAAAGTACATGAGATATAATGCCTTGGTTTGTTGTCTACATTTGCTCAAAACTGATACTTAGATGTTCAGAGAGCTTGCAACTTTATGAAAATTATCCTTTCTGACTCCCTAGCATCCTATCAAATAATTTAACTATTTCCTGTAATATGTATTAAGCACTGATAATTTAGTCACAGCTAATTAAGAAGTTGAAGCGATACTCATAATGTTCTTTTTAAAAGATCTTGTGGGTTTTATAAGGTTAGCCCACACTGATTTGGGAGGGTATGAGAAACTGATTAGCTTGTGGAGTGGTGGTCAGGAGGTAGTATGTCATAGCACTGGATTTAGAGCTGGGGGTATAGAGAATTTTAGGAGGGAAAGCTTAAACAGTTTGATACACTGACCTACTGGCTTCTGCTAAGTATTTGAGATGTTTAGAGGGAATATACCACATGAATAGTTAGGTGTCACTTTTGTCTAACCCATGACAGAGCTGAGAGGATGACTTGGTTGAAATAGTTTGCAGTAATTAAAAGATTAAAGGGTGGGAACCTATATTCCCATTCCTAAAAGTATTGCTTCAGCGATGTCTTTCTGTTAGTCTTCCAACTATTCTATGTTATCCTGGGGGCCATGATTACAAGACAGTTAAGGAGATGAAAAGTTTGTTTATAGAGAAGTCTCAGGACCGTTGATTCTTCTACTCTTTTTCTTTCTTATGACTATTTGTTCTGAGGCAGCCTCTACAATTCTAAGGCATTTGGGATTTAGCATTTTGGAGAGAGGTGGTAGTTGGTGCCAGGGTTCCTATACAAATTCAGGGTTCTGTGCCTTGTTTTACTATAGCAGAGAATACTGCATGAAACTGCACTTTTGATCTTCCTCCATTCCTCATTTGATAATATATCATCGCTCTGAAGTTCATCTTCTTCTGTTCTCTAGTAATTGGTATGGTAGAATAATTCACAAACTCACAAGATTTGAGTAACTGTGGTTTTTTTCCCTTCAAGAAATGAAGTTAGAAAGGAGTTTTAACTGGCACGTATTAAAGTATTTCCTTAGCTACCATTTAAAAAATATCTCTTGCTCACATGGGAGCTGGTTCCTAACTGCCTAGACCAGCAATATAAATTCTTATTGAAAATCTGGCTTTTCAGAGAAAGATCTACAAAAATTGTCTCATCTCTTTTCCTCCATCATTGCTTGCTTTGTCTACTTTTCTCTCTAATCCTCACGCCCCCACTCCTCCAGGTTCTTATTGCCAACAATGGCATTGCAGCAGTGAAATGCATGCGATCTATCCGTCGGTGGTCTTATGAGATGTTTAGAAATGAGCGTGCAATCCGATTTGTTGTCATGGTCACACCTGAAGACCTTAAAGCCAATGCAGGTGAGTTATTAGCATTACTCTTGAGAATAAAACATTGAATAGCACAGCCTTTAAGTAGGAGAATGGTAATTTACGGGGATTCCCAAACTCAAGAATTTCCAATGAAACCTTTTAAAAGAATATCTCTTTTAAAAAATGTCAATAATAGGCATATACAAGTAATTGTGCTATATTTAACCTCAGCACAGACTCCTGTCTAAGTAAAAATGGTAGAAATTTAACCAAAGTGTTGATTTGGGTTTTCAAGTGTATGCCTTTTCAATGTCAAGTATTTGCTAAACCCCATACTTTAGCATGTATAAGTGGAAAGGTTTGGAAGGAAATACTATTTTCCTGTGAGTTACATTGAAGTTTAGAGCATCTTAGGTTTAAGATTCTTTTTTTCCTTTCTTCCTGAAGGAGAGGCCTCTTAGGGGCCAGGTGAGTTTCACTCTGCAGCTCTTCTGTATGTTCTCTCTACTCAGATGGTCCTGCATCTGAGTTGTAGATAAAGACTGCTGTGGCCAGTCTTTCCTCTCCATATTTTTTATGACTAAAGTATAATCTCAAAGATAGAATGCCCACAGATAACATTAGTTCTTTAAAGAACTACCTTTTAAAACCTATTTTGGTCTGTATATGTTCTCTCTATATTGAGACAATGATGTAAAGACGATTTGTAAGGAATAAGGGTTATCATGTTATTTAGAAATGGAGAAGGCACCAATTTATTGCAAAGTAGATGTTACGATGTGAAATCATTTATATTGACATTTTAACAACCCTTAGCCACAATTTTCATATATGTAAAAGGAAGATCATAATGTCTAGTTCACTGAGTAGTTGTAAAGATGAAATTGCCTTACTAAATGTTTACTTTTATTACTTCTATTACTTTATTGCTTGCATGATTAATTTTTCTTTGTCTGTTTCTTCATGGTGCTCCTATTAGTTCATTTATTCATTCACTCAATGAACATGGAGGCCTACAGTTGAAAAAGGTGTGATCTTGCTCTAGGAAACAAATAATTTCAATACAATGAGGTCAGTGCGATAATAGAAATATGCACAAGGTACTACGAGAACGCAGAGATGAGACATCATAACTCTGCCCCCTGCTCTTGGGTACAGGGTTAAGAGAAAGCTTTGTGAAGATGTTATACATGCCTAGCCAAGACTGAGTAAGAATTAGTGAAGCAATTAGAGGGAAGACAAAAGTGTTCCAGGCAGAAAGACCAGTATATGCAAATGTTTGAAGATGTGACACAGTAGTTTTCTGGAAATTATAGGTGGCTTGTTAAAGTAAAAAATATGATCCAGTATTTGTCAAAGAGGGCCTTGTTTTTCATTCTCAAGAACATAGACTTCAAGAAATGAAGTTAGAAAGGAGTAAGTTTTAACTGGCACTTTTTTCCATCTTCCTGTCATCCAGCATCAACAATTATCAATGCATGGCTAGTTTTTTTTCATCTGTACTTTTATCTCCTCCCTCACTCATACACAATTTCTAAAGTAAATCCTAGATATTATATTATTTGTAAATATTTCAGCGTGTATCTCTAAATGGTAGATACATTTTTAAAAACATGAGTAATAAGATGGATGATTCAGATAACATCTTGAAAGATCCATTTGTGGAAGGCAATACTAGAGGATATGAGGAGACTGAACATAGAGAAGAAGGGGTTGGTTTAGAGAAATTTAAGAGGAAAATTGGGTGATTGAACCAAGAGTTAATAATTACTATTGGGTTTCTGATTTGGTTGATTAGGTAGACACTAGTATCATCAATTAGGGCAAAATAATAGATAATATAGCAAGAAGAGCAAGATTTTGAGGGGACAGATTAGATTTGGAATACTGATATAAGCAGAGCCTATAAATTCTACAAAAAATTGGATATTTTCTTCCAGAATTTAGAAATAAAAAAGCTGGAGATTAAGAATGTACATTATCAGCAAATGTGTAGTAGTTGACACTATCCCCTGAAAGAACAGATAGAAAATGCTAAGGATGAAATTTTATAGAAGACTAGAATTTAGGGATAGATTCAGGAAGATAGGCCCATGAACAATACTGAGAAGAAGCAAAAGAGAAAAGAAAATTTCAATAAGGAAGGGTCAAATGTGTCACCATTTAATAAAACAGAAGTAGGAAACTGTTTAGCAATTAAGAAATCATTGGTAACCTTTGCAAGAATAGTTTAAGAGGCACAATATGAGTATGCAGACTAATATAGGATTTTAAGGAATGAATGGGAAATGACATGGAGATAGCAAATGTGGACAAGTTTTTTTTAGAATTTGGTTGAGAAGAGAAGAAGAAAGGCAGTAACTAAAGAGAAATCACTGTCAAGGAAAGATTTGAATTTTTGGAATAAAAGAGACTTGAAAATGTTTACAGTCTGAGAGAGAGGAGCCAAAATGGGGAAAGGGACCTAGAGGAGATGGAAAGGGATGGGATCAAGAGCACAAATGGACAAAATATGCATATCTGTTAACTAAGAAATTCTGTTTTTTGGTATTCTGAGGAACAAAAATCAGGAATGGGGCAAAGATATTCATACAAGGATATTTGTTGTTAATATAATGAGACACTAGGAGTAACTCAAGTGTCCAACATTAGTGGATTAGTTAAGTAAAATGTACTACACAAAGTCTATAAAATACCATGCAGCCATTAAAAAATATTTGTGGAATAACATTTATTGGTCTGAGAATACATTCTGATAAATTGCTATATTATTTATATATTACTTGTAACAATATTACCACAAATGTAGCAGCTTAAAACAATAGACATTTATTATCTCTTTTGCTGAGCAACCCCAGGCTCAGCACTGGTACTAAATCTGAATCTGCATTAACCTGGTAAATACCACTTGCCCCATCCTGGTGGCTTCCTGAGACCCCCGCTTTACTCAACTTGCGTACTAATCAAGTACTGGCAGGCAGTGACAGCCCTCAGGGTGCCCTATGCCTTTTGCTTAGCTGCCTCACGGCAGATACTGGTGGCAGCTGGCCTTGATTAGCAGCTTGGCCTCTCCCACTTGACTCTGCATCCAGCACAGACAGCTACCAACCACGGGTTGCTTTGTAGCTCTTACCAGGTCGCCCCGGGCAGGTCACAGGCAGTGGCTGATCTTGGTCTACACCAGTATTCCTCTCAAGAGGCCCCCAAACCAACACACCCAGTGGCTGGCTTGAGACCACAGCAGAGCACCATGTGATTAGCCCCACGAGCTACATACCCAAAAGGTTGTCTCAGCAAACACCAGGCCCTCTGGGGCGAATCTTGCTCCATGGGGTCAGCGCTGCACAGTAGCTCATCCTCTGTGGTCATGACCAGTCCTCACAGTCAGTCAGCCTGAGGATCGGTCCCACCTACTGACATGCCAACAGCAGTTAAGGCTCAGCTACAACAGGAGAACACACATAGCCCAAACAAGGGACACTCTTGGAGCACCCAGCTCAAGTGATCAGAGAGACTGTGTTACTGGGCCTCACAGGACACCTACTACATAAGGCCACCTTGCCAAGACTGAGAGATGTAGCAGATATATCTAATACATAGAAAAAGAGAGCCAAAATGAGGAGAAAAAGAAGCATGTCCCAAATGAAAGAACAGGAGAAAACACCGGAAAAGGACTGAAGAAAATGGAGGCAAGGAGTCTACCAGATAGATAGAGATTTCTAAACACTGTTTATAAGAATGCTCAAGGACGTAATATTTTTTTCTGATACACCTCCTTGAGCAAGGGAAACAATTAAAAATAAACAAGTGGGAGTACATCAAACTAAACAGTTTTTGTACAGCAAAGGAAACCAACAAAATGAAAAGACATCCTACTGAATGGGAGAAGATATTTACCAATGATACATCTGATAAGGGGTTACTTTCCAAATTTTATAAAGAAAACCGATACAACTCAACACCAAAACAAGCAAACAAGGACAGAGAACATGAATAGACACTTCTCCCAAGAGGGCATAGCCAATAGACATATCATATGAAAAGTTGCTCAACATCAGTAATCATCAGAGAAATGCAAATTAAAACCACAAGGAGATATCACCTAACCCCTATCAGAATGGCTATCATCAATAAATCAACAAACAAATGTTGGTGAGGATATTGAGAAAAGAGAACCCTCATGCACTATTGGTGAGATTGCAAATTGGTGTGCTCACTATGGAAAACCGTATGGAGGTTCCTCAGAAAATAAAAAATTGAACTACCTTACAACCAAGTAATTCTTGCTTTTAGGTATTTATCCGAAGAAATCCAAAACACTAATTTGAAAAGATACATATATACACCGTATGTTCATTGCAGCGTTATTTTCAATAGCCAAAATGTGGAAGCAACCTAAGTGCCCATCAACAGACAACTGGATAAGGATTTTTCCTTTTTCATTTTTTCTAAACTTTGTATTATATTATTTTAGTAGCTTTATGTACAATGAAATATTACTCTGCCATAAAGAACGAAATCTAACCATTTGTGACAACATGGATTAACCTAGAAGGTGTTATTCTAAGTGAAATAAGTCAGACAGAGAATGACAAATACTATACGATTTTACTTGTATATGGAACCTAAAGAAGAAAATAAATGAACAAACAAAACAGACTCAAAGATACAGAAAACAAACTGATAGTTGCCAGATGGGAGAGGGATTTGGGGACTGGTTGACAAAGGTGCAAGGATTAAGAAGTACAAATTGGTAGTTACAAAATAGTCTTGGGGATGTAAAGTACAGCATAGTGAATATAGTCAATAATATTGTAATAACTGTGTATGGTGCCAGGTGGGTACTAGACTTATCAGGCGGGTCACTTCATAAATTTATAAATGTCTAACCACTATGCTGTACACCTGAAACTAATATAAATTTGAATATCAAATGTAATTGAAAAAAAAAAACTCAAAAGGATTACAATACCAGTGGTATTGAATTAAGGAATTAGTATTTTGGATGATTTTTCCTTTTTCATTTTTTCTAAACTTTGTATTAATTATTTTAATAGCTTTATTGAGTAAAATTTATGTACCATAAAGTTACCCTTTTAAAAGTATACAGTTCTATGAGTTTTAGTAAATTCATACCATTGTGCAATCATGACTATAATCCAGTTTAAAATGCTAAATGTTTTTAAAATTTAAAAGATTATGGAAAAGGAGCGTTAGAAGAGTTGGTTATTAACATAAAGAGAGGGCTTCATACTCTGAGATTGGAAGGGAACAGGCAAAACTGACAGATTAAGAGATGGTGAGAATGGTAACAATATCAAACTCTGAACTGTTTGGTGGTTGGCAACAGCAATACCTTTGCAGACTGTGTGTGTGTGTGTGTGTGTGTGTGTGTGTGTGTGTGTGTGTGTGTGTTATAGGTCAGCAATTAAAGTAACTTTTTTCTGCATCTAGGGCCACTAAACTACAGAAAAGTTAGATTTGACTATATGAAGATGAAAATTTCTATTTAGCAAATAAAAAAGCGAAAAATTTAAAGACAAACAGCCTAGAAAAACATTAACAGCAAAGAATTTCTACTTTAATATGAGAAAAAGGCAACCTTCAATGGAAAATGAACAGAACGTGAATAGATAGTCCACAAAAGAATTAAAGAGTAATAATAAACATACGAAAAGAGATTTAATATCAGTGTTAATCAGAGATGCAAACTAAATCAATAGTAAATTTGGATTTCTTTTTCTCTTATAGGACTGGCAAAACTTAAAAGATTGGTGATACCTAATACAAACGAGAGTGTAGGCAGTTTGGCACCCATATTGCTAGTTAGACTCTGAAGTGGTTCAATCTTTGAAAATGTGCATACCCTTTAACCCAATAGTTTTATTTCTAGGAACATATTTTGAGGATATAATTGGACAGTAGCATAAGGATAGTCATCATTTTATTATAATATTTTCCAAATTATTAATAACCTATATGTTTATCAATAAGTTAGTGGTTAAACCAATTATGGACTGTAGAAACATCAGACAACCATTAACATTGATATATTAATAATAAGCATATAAACAATTGTATTATATATAAATTTATAAAATATATATCTGTGTCATAATATGAGATGATATCCACAATATATCATTAAATTGCTTAACAATTTATGGTTTCTAGTATATCAAAGCATGAACTGGTTATCTCCAAGTGGTAGAAAATGGATGATTTTGACTTTTAAAAAATAGTAGTATTACATCCTGTTATATTATCTAAATTTTTTTATAATTAGCATGCCTTGCCTCTCATTAACAAAGAGAACAATAAAGCTATTTTTATTTTGAGCCAACTATAGGGCCTTGTATCTTACACTGAATAGAATTTTCTTATAGAAGGACTTAAAGCCTTTAAAAGTTAAGAATAAGATATAAGAAATGTTAATATGGTGGAGATGGACCTTGAGCAAGTTATTTAGGTGTTCTAAGCCATTATTTCCTATAAACTGGGTACTAATAATACCTATCATATGTAGGACTATTGAGTGTTAAATGAAATTATATATATGTATAAAAAGTATTTATTAATACAGTTTCTGCACAATGTAGATGCTCTACTACAATTGTTCTCAGAATAGGAAGAGAAAAACATCAGGTGACAAATTTGAATGGGAATACTAAGAAAAAAAAAGAAGGAAAGAAAGTATCTTTGTAAAGTCTTTCAAATATCTCTTATCTCCAACATTCTAGATAAACCCTTTTCAAACACCTAGCATACTCCCATATCTAACCTTTCCTGTTTAGCCAGTCTACATATCCTCCAGACTTTACCCTCTGTCCTCATCCTGTCCCAGCTGAACACTAGGAAAAAGGCTTTCTCAGAGTACAGTGCAAGTTAAAGATAAAGGATGTCAGAAACAGAACTTTTTTCCCAGAATAGAATAATTATACATGGGCCTCTAGTGACAGACACATTATTTTTGATATGGGGATCATAAAGACCCTTTAGAAAAGTCACCTAGTGAAATGTTCGAGAACTGCTGTTATAGTATTAGAGCTTCCTAAATATGAGATTATTGGATATTAGTGTCTGTACTTAATAAAGTCAGAGCCTTCAAATAAATGGTCCTGGAAATTACCCCATAATGCAGTTTGTCTTGTGGTTTCTCACAATGGTACTTGTCCTCTACATAGTTTTGCTCTGCTGTTCTATTTCAGAAAACAACATATGTGTTCCCTATTAATTTGTTTGTATTTTCAGAGTACATTAAAATGGCAGATCACTACGTGCCAGTACCAGGAGGACCAAACAACAACAACTATGCAAATGTGGAATTAATTCTTGATATTGCTAAAAGGATCCCAGTCCAAGTAAGAAATGTCAATGTGTCCTTTAAAACCAAATCTATATGTTCATTGCAGCATTATTTACAATAGCGAAGATATGAAAGCAACTTATGTGTCCATCAATAGATAATTGGATAAAGAAGTGGTGGTACATATATACAGTGTAATATTACTTGGCCATAAAAAAATGAAATCTTATCATTCGTGGCAAAATGGATGGACCTAGAGGGTATTATGCTAAGTGAAATAAGTCAGAGAGAGAAAGACAAATATCATATGATTTCACTTATATGTGGAATCTAAAAAACAAAATAAAGCAGAAACAAACTCAGAGATACAGAGAACATTTTGATGGTTGCCAGATGGGAGGGGGTTTAGGGGCTAGGTGAAAAAGGAAGAGATTAAGATGTACAAATTGCCAATTTTAAAAACAGTCATGATAATGTAAAGTACAGCACAGAGAACATAGCCAACAATACTGTAATAGCTATCTATGTATGGTGTTAGAGGGGTACTAGACTTATCGAGGTGGTCACTTTGTAAGATATAAATGTTTAATCATGATGATAAACCTGAAACCAATATAATATTGTATGTCAACTGTAATTGAAAATTTTAAAAAAATTTTTAAGGAAAAAAAGAACAATTTCCACTTTAAAGACATTATTCAAATTCAGCACTATATTTCATATATGAACTAATTACACTTGCCAATGAAAACTGTTGCATGTTATGGTTTTAAATGCTTTACTGTTTTAATAAACACAAATAAAATTTCCAAGTTGTCACAGGAAAAAATAATTTAGCCATTTTACAGTTACGCACAATGGGATATCCAGAGAACTTTTAATTTTATAGAAAGCATCTTTGTTGAAAATTGATAAATGCCTTTATATGCAATATAACAGACAGGGAAAGGAAAAATAGAAAGAATGCAATTAGTCAAAATTAAGCAATACAAGCAGGAAATTTGTAAGGGTTTTTCAGAGATTATTTATTCAGTCCATTTCACTTTCAAACTATCCCAAATAAGTGAAAGTTGCCTCTTTGCAATGGAATATTCTTAGCCCAGAATATGGTGGTATAGAAGTAAGTCATTTCTTCCCTATCACTTGTGTTAAGAAGTTTCGGGTAAGTGTCTTTAAGCCCAAAGAGGAAAAAGCTCAAGATTCGTAAGTATTTGGCTGCTGTGGAGCTATTGTACCTCATGGAGTAGGGCCAGTCTTGGTAGAGAATGATACAGTTTATCGTGTATTGTTTTTTAATATGAATTTTAAGAATGAACCATATTGTGTTTCCTGATAGGCAGTGTGGGCTGGCTGGGGTCATGCTTCTGAAAATCCCAAGCTCCCAGAACTTCTTTTGAAAAATGGTATCGCCTTCATGGGTAAGCCTTTCTGATATACTGTTCTAGTCTTCTTGTTTCTCTTTGTCAATTTTGCCCATATTCTACTCTATGTTCTGCTTTTCTTCAGTTTAACGGTCTCTCTCTCTTTTTTTTAATTAATCAGCAACTCTCAGAGTAACCCTCTTCATTTATTTTTTTCCCCTTCCTCATTTCTTACATCTGCTTATGTCTCTGCATCTTGATTACGTTTTCTGACCCTAGATTCTTTTCCAGGAAATATGGAGAAAGCTCTGATTTCCAAAACACTGGCTTTTAAAAACTTTGCCATTAACCTTAAGAAAACATATGGAGAAAGGACCTATTTTTATATAGCAAAGATAATTGAATACTTAGGATACCCTAGGAGTGTGCCCTTAAATATGGGTCAGCACCTTTACATTTAAACATCCAGGTTATATTCCTATTAGTGAGAGCTCTGTTTTCTGATTTTTTCTGCTCTCCTATAGCAGAGAGAGAAATAAAGGTTATATGGTTCAAAGTGTTTCTGTCTCTTCTATGATGATTATACTTTGTAAATTCTATTAAAGTTAAATCTTCCTTTTTGGTTCCCCTAAGATCAAAGAGGGTATAATATTTCATACTTGAACCCCAAAACTTTATAGTCTTTATTTTAAGATATTGTTTAAAAAAAAGAAGAAGAAGATATTTCTCATCTGGTAAAGTTGAATCATGAAGGATGATAAAATTAGATTTGTCAGGAATCTATTTCCGCATATATTTATATATATATTGAACTCTCACCGTGTACTAAAAGCTTAGGTTCTATAAAGGGTACAAAGGTGAATCAAAACATAGTCGTCCCCATAATCAAGTTTATGATTTGCATATGTGATGTGGTAGAGGACAAGACTATATAAAAGTAATTATATAGAAGACTAAATATATGTGAAAGAAATGAGGCCAAGATGTTCCAGTCAGGATTCTTTTCTTGTTTTGTTTTTAGGCCCACCAAGCCAGGCCATGTGGGCTTTGGGGGATAAGATTGCGTCTTCCATAGTGGCTCAAACTGCGGGTATCCCAACTCTTCCCTGGAGTGGCAGTGGTAAGCTATTTCTTGTTTGTATCTTGAAGTGCAGAAAAGTTCAGTAGGCTATTTGGGACTGTGGCTTGGGGCTTAAGTTTGTTTAAAGTATTGGGATACTTCAAAAGAAATAGAATCCAGGTCAGTTAATGGTATCTTTTATCTTCAGGCTTAATTAATACAGCTGAGATTTTATGTCTTAGGAGGAATATACATTTTGTATCAGGTACGCAGATGCTAAATTGTGATTTAAGTGATCTTAGGACTTAATTTGGAGAAACTCTGGGAAAATTCATATGTTTCAATGGATTTGGATCTACTCTGATTAGCCTAAAACCTCTCTCAGAGATGAACTTCCTAGGCAGAATTAGGCCCTTGAACCTGCCTGGGAAGTGACCTAGATCACTAAGAAAATCTAAAACCCACCTACTGAAATGTTTGCTACCGTTTTTTTGATGTCAGCCTACAATGTATTGACTGTTGGTTTTGCCCGTGTAATACCGTACATAATTCAACCTCTCATTTGCATTTGATGTTCAAAATGAGGGCAATAGTCAACCTTTCTTTCAGGCATGCAAAAGGATAAAATTTTTCTAAAAGTGATTTATTCTTGACAGATCCCTCAAAAAGTACTGTGTGAATTATTATAGCTGATAACAATACAAACTTCCATTTTTTTAGTACTTGAGCACAGGGAGCAGACAGACACTGAAACCTTTCCTAAGTGGGAATGACCATTGTCTTAAGGCTGAACAGATTTGAACTCTTGTTAGGCTAGCTCTCCAGGGGGATTGCAGTATCCTCTCCAGACCTGCTGGGTTAAACAGTTTAAAATAAAAGGTTGAATTTGCTTTTGTTTGAATGGAGAGGCTATAGCATTCCCCTTGTGGCTGAGTACAGGGACATTCAGAGAGCATGGAATCATGACTCTTCTGAGACCAATAAAACCGCCATTTCCATTTCCAAGGGCTCATAAAGATTGAATAATTTCCCAGACCTCTGGCCCTGGAGCAGGCCTGAACACACAAATTGAAGGTATTTGCCTGCCAAGTTGCTATGAGAAGCCTGACATGCTTTTTTTTTTGTCTTGTATGCCCTTGCATTTTTATAAGTTGCTGCCTGTTTGTGCTCCTGGATTTTTCCAGTATAAGGTCCTACTTACACTGGAAACCCAAGTTGCCACTGGGTTCTGCTATAGATGAATACCGTTAACCCCAAGGACTGATCAAGGTTTTATGGCATCTTTCTTTCTCCCATTTATCCTCAATTTTGGATAAATATGAGAGCATTTTAAAGAAGATATAGGAAAAAATTGCCAAGAACGGAAGCCCTTATAGCTGCTGTTAAGTCACTGTTATCTATTGCAGGTCTTCGTGTGGACTGGCAGGAAAATGACTTTTCAAAACGTATCTTAAATGTTCCCCAGGAACTATATGAAAAAGGTTATGTGAAGGATGTGGATGATGGGCTAAAGGTAGGTTACTAACTCTAGTGAGTGATATCTTTCAACTGACCAATTATAGTCAGAAACACAGCAATTTGGAGCCTAGTTCATGATATATACCCATGATGGGATTAGGGTTATAAGACCAGGAGGTATAGTTTATAGAGTGAAGAAGTGAACTAGATTTAATAAAAATAATTTAAATTTGTTTTGAAGCAAACTTCTCACTTGGAAAGAACATTTCTTAGGTGGTTAAATCAGAGCTCTAAGGAGGTACTGGTCCTTCCCTCTACCACCTGTTAGTGTGTGTGTGTATGGGAGGGGAGGGTTATCAAATAATACACTTTTTTCCCTGCTTGAGTTCAGAACCAAGAAGCCAGGCAGATAGAGATCAAAATGTCATTTTATTATGAATAGAGATATTGGCGATAATGGCTTAAATGTGTAGCAACAATCAGATTTGTGATTCAAACATCAATTAAGCAGGCTCACTCACTGGTTCTTGGTGATGCTCAATAACCACAGACTTCTCTATAGAAGCATAGCTTTTATCATTCTGCTTATTGTATGGCTGAGAGCTGACAAAGAGCATATGTTCTGTTCAATGGGCTGATCCCAAAGGGGAAAAGAGGCTGAGCTACACATACTCAGGTCTTCCTTACAAACTGACCAATCACATAATTTACTCTCTTTTCCTTGGGGAGTGGTAGGGGTGGGGGTGAGAGAGCTGAGAGAGGCTGAAAGTGTTACTCTATAATTATTGCCATCCATGTAGAAACAGGAGCTCAAGAAAAAGGAAATTCTTCGATATAATCTTTTCTTTCCTTTATAGTTCTCTCCAGTTTGTTTCCCTTTCACTTTTTAACTGTGCCTCCAGGTAGATGATGAAAGAGGCTGTTTTTGAAAAACACAGTATTTGTGTTTGACTTGTATGTTATAAATTCAAGAGGAACACTAAATGCTCAACTAATTTTTCTATGTTATTTACATTTTAGATTAAGCATTCTACAACCTTAAGAATTAATATTTTTGATTGAATTGCAAATGCTATATTCTATTTGCTAAATTTGCAAAAGAGTAGAAGCCTGGTATTTTGCTTATCAATTAAAATTCTTTTTTTCCTGGTTATAATTACAAACATAAAATTATCTGGTAGAAAATTTGGAAAGCCAGAAAGAGATGATAAAACCACTGCTAAGCCTACTAACCAGAGATAAATCCTGTTAACATACTATACTCATTTATTTTCTTACAGCCATTTTTTATTCATAGATTATATAATGATAATCTTTATTAATAGATTCCCATAATAATAAATTGTAATTATAAAAGTAGGATCTTACTCTATATATTGTTGAATAATTCTCTTTTTTTTCTACTTAATATTATATGTAAATATTTTCCTCATGGTATTAAAATTTTTCTAAAATATTTTAAGTGGATAACCTATACCTAGAGCCTTCATATATTTTTAAGATGTCTGCCTTCTTACTTACTGACATCATGTGGGCTGTCCTATTTTTTTAAGTCTCTTTTCTATGTTTATGGCTGTCTCTTTGATCACTTATAAACCCAGTGATTGAGTTCATCATGCTATCTCTGTTTATAAGAATAGTAATGGAGTTAAGAGAATTTTAGAAGAGATAGGACTATGATTAAAAGATTTTCATGCTTAATCTACTGACACAAATTAAAATTTGAAATGGTCTTTTTCTGATGATCTATTTTTTAGATATTACTATAACGTAAGCCTTAAAAGACTGGAATGTTTTGATGAAGGAATGACTTAGTTATTTTAAACTTTTGGTTAACTTTTCCCCCAACCTACTTTTTTGCCTTAACAATACAATTTGGATATCTTTCATATCATTAAATGTAAAAACCGCCTCATTCCTTTTAATAATTTCATAGTATTCTAACTATAGGGATATATCTTGTTTTAACCAGCTCCCTATTTAATGGTTACATAACTAATTTTTCAAAAGTCCTAAGATAATCACCTGATAATTATAAAATACTATAATGTGAAAAGCACATTTAGAGCATGTGTTGAAAAGTAGTTTTCTGACTAATTTTATTAGTATACCTCATTGTTTTTATCTTTTACAAAAGGTTGAGTGAGAAAAAATTTCTGAATACATGAGAGTTCCGATTTGTTGAGTCTTACTTATATGTTGTCCGAAGCTGTACTGAGGCCATCAGCTTATATTAAGTGAATTACTTCCGTCTTTTTTAAAAAATAAAAATTATAGTTAATACATGAATACTTGCATGTATAAGAAATTTCAATAATGCAGAAATATATATAGTATAAGTGAAAGTTTATGTCCACCCACATTTTATAAATCATCACTGATGTATACTGTAAACTTATTTTTTTGCACATAAATATGTGGGTGTATGAATATGTATATAATCATACATAAAACATAAGTGAAATTTCTTTTGGTTCAATCCAATTCTACAAATTGTTCTATTACTTCTTTTACCTAGTATATCTTCAAGATCTTTCTATTTTTTCTACAAATAGACCTACCAAAACACAACATTCTTAAAGGAAGAAAATGTCAGTTTCTCTTTCCCTACTAATACCACTCTTACTTCCATTTTTCTCTTTCTTATTGAAGGCAGCAGAGGAAGTTGGATATCCAGTAATGATCAAGGCCTCAGAAGGAGGAGGAGGGAAGGGAATCAGAAAAGTCAACAATGCAGATGACTTCCCTAACCTCTTCAGACAGGTAGAGTACAAGTCGTCTTTGAATTAACATGTATAACAGTTTTGATTTAACTCACAGTATAATTTGGATGTCCAGAAAACAGTGTATTCTCAGTTATATAAAAATCCTCAGTTTCTCAGATAGCTCTTCCATATATGGTGGCTATTAGGACCTTATAGTGACAACGAAGAGTCAGCATCTTTCTGTATTTTTGTGCCCCTCTTCTGCTGGCATTATAGATAAAGTAAGTGGTATGGTTAACTTCTGATCTGCAGGCTCTTGGCTTCACCAAGTCCAGACTCTCTGATTGACTTTACCTCACTTAAGTTCAAATTGGCTGCAGGCTCCTGAGTTTCTGCCATGTGTGTCATCTACCCTGCTGGCCCAGCACTCTATACCCTAGCTTGTGCTACATGGCCACTACACCCCGGCACAGGAATCCTATGGCAGGCCCATGTTCTATGAGTGACTTGGGAAAGCTAAACCTAGGGTCTTTCTCTGCTTGCCCATCTAATTTGTAGCCAGGTTGATGTGGCCGTACTACAAGTTGATTGTGGAGGCCAAAGAAATGATCTCTTTTCAGAGAAATCTTAGAGAATCAGGAAACGGGAATCTCTCTTTTCCCTGCCCTCAGAGTAATCTCACATACTTGACTCACTTTTTTTTCCTACCAATACCCGGAAAAAGTTGAGTCAGAAAAAGGAAAATTGCGATGTATTCTAGCCTTTTCATTCTTCCAGATTTCTACTCTTTCTTTACTAGTACCCCTAGCCACTTTTTATTTGCCCTCCCTTTTATTTTTAATCATTCATGAGCAAACTTCTTGCTTCATTGTCGTGAGTTAAAGAGAAAAAGTATATGAACTGGGTCTTCCATGTGGTACAGTCAGTACCACATTTGAGACATGTAAGTGAGGCCATATTAAACCATCTAACCCCAGTCTGGTTGACAGATGACTATAGCTATATGAGTGGCTCCAGGCCTAGATCAGCAGGAGAATTGGTCAACTGAGCCCAGTTCAAATTGCTGTGAGGAAATAAAATAAGTCAGTGTCCTAAGTCACTAAATTTTGGGTGGTTTGTTAGGCATTAATGGATAACTGATTTAGAAATTGATACCTAAATATGTGATACTCTCATAACAACAAAAAAAAAAGTAAAATATGTGACATTGGCTTTGAGACTGGCTCAAAGGTTAAGGCTGGAAAAATGGTAACCCATGTTCTGAAATAATGGAACAATTGCCTGAGGTAACCTGGAAGAAAAAGAATGTATTTAATGAACTTGTGGACCCAGTTAAGGGGATTTCTAGACAAAATGTTTAAAGTATCTATTGAATGCTTCTGGTTGTTTATGCTAAGGAACTATAAAAGAGAGATGAGCTAAAGAAGGTGTTTTAAACTTGTCGAGTTTGAAAAAAGAACTGTTTCTCATTTCCAGTTTGATAAGTTTCCCTCTCAGATAAAGAGGGCTTCTAAAAATCTTAAGGGTGTTGTCTCAGCAGTGAGACATGCCCAAAGTGTAGAGAGATCTGTGCAGAAAAGTTATGGATATGCCTTTTGGGGCAAGGAGTGACTCCTCAATATGATTCATAGGAAACTCACAAAGTTTTCAAGAGACTTGTATTAATGAACAGATCGAAAGGACTAAAAATTACAGTTCAAACTTGAGAGAGGCCTCTGGGCCTTCAATTTTCTATGGATAGAAAGCAGACTGAGAAAGCTATTAATCTGTATACATCAATCTTTTCTAATAAGAGGTTTTGCAGAGAGTGGAGCTGGGAGCCTAGAGAGCAGAGCTAAGAGCAGAAGAGCTATGGATTAGGAAACCACTCCCAGGGAGCAAAACAAGACCCCTGCAAAACAAAAACAAACAAACAAACAAAAACATTTCAAACCCCTGGAGTAAGGGAACCTGACAACATGTACCCATCTGGATTTCAGAACTGCTATGGACCAATGACTACTATGTACTCCCATTCTCTCTTCTGTGAACAGGAATATCTTTTAGAGTTATCTTCTCCCCATCTCATCATTAAATGTTGGGGGTGTTGGGGACAGATAACTTGTCCTTTTTAGTTCTTAGATCCATGGATCAAGAGAAACTGCAACTAAGGAGCAGCACCCAAGGAGTCTCATTCACTTCTGGACATGACTCATGAGAAAGTGGACGTCAAGCCTGATGCCATGATTGGATGACTTTGGGGGTCTTGGGAGGGGGTGAGTCTATTTTGCATGTGGGAGGTATGTGAATTATTGTGGCCAGAGAGAGGACCATAGGAGATTGTTTGCAGAAATGGCCGCAATATCTCCTCCCATCCTTGTATGTATATCCCTTTGCAATGCAACTTTGCCTTTCCTCCCATAAAGAGATGGCATCTCTTTTCCCTCCCCTTGACTCTCAGCTGGTCTTGTGGCTTGCTTAGACCATTAGAATGGGGCCAGAGTGGTGGTGTATAAGTTTTAGAGCTTAGAGCTTGTGAAGCCTTTAGCTTCTGCCCTTACTCTCTTGGAACACTGAATTGAAGAAGCTTCGTCTAGCTTACTGGAAGATGAAAGGCCACATGCAATACAGATGAGCTGTTCCAGTCATGTTTCCCTAGACCTACCAGCCAGCTGTCAAGACAAGTCATCAGACATCTGAGTGAGACCATTCAATGCCACTTGAGCCACCAGATGATATGCATGTGAGAGGCAAGACCAGAAGAACTACCCAGATGAGTACAACATCATGAGCAAATAAAACAGTTGATATCCTAAGCAAGTCACTGAGTCTTGAGGTGACTTGTTACATAACAAAACAGAGCGTAAAAGATACAGAGCATAAAAGACGTATGGGATACAATGAAGTAAGTTAACATCATGTGGTTTGAGTCTCAGAGGAGAAGAGAGAGAGACTGGAACAGAAGTAATATTTGAAGAAATCATGGAACAGAAGCAATTTTCGAAGAGATAATGGCTAAGAATTTTACTGAACTGATAAAAAGATACCAAACACAGATTCAAAAAACATTATGAGCCTTGCAGGATAAGAATGGAGAAAACTACATTGAAGCTTATCTAAGTAAATCTGCCACCTCACTCCTCTAAAAAGAGAGGGACAAAAAAGAGAAAATCTTAAAGCAACTGGAAAAGAAAAGATTACTTTCAAAGGAATAAAAATAAGATTGATAGCTGATATCTCAGTAGAAACAGTAGAAGCCAGAAAATATTGAGATATTTTTTAAGTGCTGAAAGAGAATAATTGCCAGTGTAGAATTCTGTATCCAGTAACAATATGCTTCAAAATTGAAGATAAAAGTCCTTTCACTACAATGATACCATATATGCTATAATATGAACCAGGAAAGCATGTAGTCTGGAGCAAATTGTACATTTGGCTATTTAGAGTTCATGACAGTACTTTGCCCTTTTGAGAGTATTTGTGTGTGTGTGTTTGCAAAATATTTTGTTCTTTACCTGTGTAACACACTGGATGTTCATATGTTTTCATATTCATGAATTAATATTGATTATATAACCAAGAATGCAATCTCTTAAAAATAGATGAGGACATGAACTATATATTTTATTCATTTTTGTATTCCTACATGGTCCTTGACACTTCTAGGCATCTGCCTGTTGAAATTGAAGCAGCTTGTCGAGATAGAAAAAAGATACTACTTACAAATTTGTTTTATTTTCTTTTCTAATATAGGTTCAAGCTGAAGTCCCTGGATCACCTATATTTGTGATGAGACTAGCTAAGCAATCTCGTCATCTGGAGGTGCAGATCTTAGCAGATCAGTATGGCAATGCTATCTCTTTGTTTGGTCGTGATTGCTCTGTGCAGCGCAGGCATCAGAAGATTATTGAAGAGGCACCTGCTGCTATTGCTACTCCAGCAGTATTTGAACATATGGAACAGGTATTTATATGAAAAGCTCTAATTTTTGTTTTCTTACACAGAACTACTACTCATTCAATTCCTAGACTCTCTGAGAGCAGTGGAATTTCTAGCAATGATTCTGGATAATTGATAAGATGATATTCTTTTCCAGTACAAATCATTCTGCTATTCTTCCTCTAAGAGAGTTGCTAATGAACATTTCAAGCTCTGAATTAGTTAACACTTTAGAAAAAAAAAAAAATTAATGTACTATTTTGAACAGGTATAAAGAAGAGAAATGTTTTGGGATTTTTAATCTTCCTGTTTGATTTTTTAACAAGCTCACGATAAGCAAATCCATTCTCTCTCAAAAGGTCCTCTAAGTATCTTTAAAGTTTACATATTCTACGTATATTTTTAATTTTTTTAATTTTATTAAATTTATTGGGGACTATATTTTTGTATAGAAAAGAATCTCTCAGCAGTCTTGTAGTTCCCTTGGGAATAGTTGTAGTTTAGCAGTCTAGCATGGTCTTTTCTGGAATTGTGACTCAGTCTTCATCTTATTGGAAATGTATTTTCTATCTCTTTTCTCCTGAATTCCAAATAAGCTAAACATATAGTCATCTGTGTTGGAAGCTTATTCTACGTGTGTGTGTGTGTGTGTGTGTGTGTGTTATGAACATTCATTAACTGCTGTAATAGAGGCTTCCAAAATACCATGGCTTACACAAAGTATAAATTCTGTTTAATCAGTTCAGAAATGAGCTGGTGCCAGGGACCCAGGTTCATTGCTCTGCCATTCACTAACAGGGAGGTTAGCAAACTATAGCTCACAGGCCAAATCTAGCCTGCCACCTGCTTTTGTAAATAAAATGTTTTTGGAATATAGCCATGCTTGTTTATTTATGTATTATCTATGGCTGCTTTATGGCTTCAGTGAGAGTTGAGTAGTTGTGACAGAGACTACATGGCCCACCAAGCTGAAAATAATTACTATCTAACCCTTGACTGACGAAGTTTGCCAACCCTTGCCCTAGGGTGTCATCATCTTCATGATTAAGCTAGCTCACAAGAATATGTTCCCATTATAACCACGCGGGGTGGGTCAGGATGGAGAGAGGACATGGAAGGCAAGCATTTAAAAATATGATCTAGAAGTCATGCATATTACTTCTGCTCACATTCCATTGGACAGAATTCAGTTACACAATTACACCTAGCTATTAAGTCGTGTTAGGAATTGTAGTCACTAACTGGGGGCCGTATACTTAGCTGAAATTCAGGACATTCTAATATTAAATGGATAACACAAAGAAAAATTACTGGGGAGCAGTTAGTAATCTGTGCCTCAGTCTGCTCTTCTGGCTACCCATTTTCCTTTCATACCCTGTTCTCACTCAGAACATTCTTAGCCTTTCCCCAAAGTAGACAGCTCAAAGTCCAAGATATCTAGGTTTGTTCCATCCTCCATTGAATGTGCATGTGGCTTTTCATGGGCCAGTGGCCTAAAATACAAGTTACCTACCCTTCTTCATTCCTCCTTTCCCCGTGTACCCAATATACAGTGGTGGAATAGAAACAAGATAACTTCAATCTGGAAAAGAGTGAAAAATATACGATAATCATTGGTCTGTAGCAGTTATTAAATCCTTCTAGGCAGGAATTGTGATGATACCTCACTTAGCCCTCTGGCTGCCCCTGGTTCTACATTCTACAAGTAAATCCCTTGCCCATTGTCCTTCAAGTTACCTGGCTTTGTTCTCTTGGAAGTTCTTCCTTGTTTAGTTGTCTCTGTGACTGCCTTTTGGGGACTATGCTTTCTTTGACAGAGCTTCACAGCTCACTTCCTGTTGGTGCAGGATTGGGGCCACAAAGAATACTCCAATTATTAATCACAGGCTTTTGAAGATCAAGTTTGTGGTTTGTTTAGAAATACAGTTCCTTTAAAACTTGGTAAGTTTCTGGACTGTTTACTTCCAGTCAGCTTTAGGTGGAAGTAACCACATCCCAAGATTTCTAGATATGGGAATTTTTTCTTTTATCTGATCTTTGACACTGAGATGCTTCAGGGTGAGAATCTAATCTTTTCCAGTACAAATCATTCTGCTATTCTCCTTCTAGGTTTCCGGCACAAAAGCAGTTGGTTTTTTCACATTCTGACTTTCTCTAACCATTTTTCTTAAGGCTTAGTTGGTGTGTTGTCTGCATCCAAGTTGTAAGACGCAGTTTAACAAATGTTTTGTTATGCCTAACGAGGAGGTCACCAGCTTCCTGTCTGCAGTATCTGTTTTCTTGCTACCCACTACCTTATTGCTAAGCCAGCATCACATATTTTAACTTTTTTAAAATAGCAGCATACTACCTGAACTTAATGATTTCTGTATTGATAAAGTTATAAGTTAATTTGTAGTAATAAAGAGATTAAAAAATACAACCCAGATAAGATAGAAATTTATTTTTCCTTCCCATCATAATCTGAGGTGAGCTCTCCAGGGCTGATGGGACAGTTCTGCTCCATGAGGCCATCTTGGGATTCAAGTTTGTTCTGTTTTGTTTGCCATTCTTACTGTTCTCATCTGCATGGTTGAAACTGGCTTGTACTGTCATGACCATGTTTCAGTCCACGGAAGGAGAAAAGCCAGAAATAGAGAACAAGCACTTCCTTTCAAAACATAATTCAGGAATTAAGCATATCATTCACCAATGCTGACATTATGTTTGGTCAAAACTTAGTCACTAGCTGTAAGAGAGGCTGGAAAATCCAGTCTTTAGCTAGACAGCCATATTTTAGGAAGAATGCTAGGAACACTAGAAACAAGGGCTCAGTAATAAGTCTGCCACAGTTTTTTTTTTTTTCTGCGTGTACTTGTGTCTGATAAGGTAAGATTGCCTGTGATCCCAAGTTAAAAACACTGTTTTCCTCCAGCTTTGAGTTGAGATTGTCATCCACGTCCAGGGATCTTCTATAATAATCAGATAATGAAATTTACTCGCATGTGGCTAAAAGCCTTTGGTGGCTCTTACAAACACTAGATAGTTGAATGAGGAAGAGACTATAGATAAGCAGTGGTTCACTAGCTGGACAAGGTGAGATACTTACCTTTGCTTATCTTTCTTTTTTAAGTGTGCGGTGAAACTTGCCAAAATGGTTGGTTATGTGAGTGCGGGAACTGTAGAATACCTCTACAGCCAGGATGGCAGTTTCTACTTTCTGGAACTGAACCCTCGGCTACAGGTGGAGCACCCTTGTACCGAGATGGTGGCTGATGTCAATCTCCCTGCAGCACAACTCCAGGTGAATCAGCTTGATTTTGGCTCAAAGTGTTGCCTAGAGAATGTCAGAGATGCTTGAAAAACTGGTTTAACCTGTGTCTGATAAGAGACGGGCACCTCCTATCTAAGTCTCATCTAATGTTCCTCTCGTGCTGTATGGGTTATGATGTATGGGTTTTCTTGATGTGATACAAATGTAGAAATATCATTCTGCTTTTTAGCTAGACACATTTGATAAAAAAATATTATATTTTAAAAAGAAACTTTAAAAATAATACGCTTTATTAAATTGTTTTAATCATAGAAAAGCTTACAACTTTGTAATTACCCTCCACTCCTTTTCACAGTATCTTATATTGAAGGAGTTCCACATCACAGTGATGGTCAAAGTTTTTCTGAGCAAGACTGTGGCAGCACCCATTTATTTTTATAATGTTTAAAGTGCTGCCTGTTAATATTGTTTGCCCCATTCATCCCAGGAAACAAATATTGTGAGAAGCAATAATGGCTAATAATATTTGATATCTAACATTCTTTGCCCACATTGAGAACCCCTTCTGGATTTCCATTAAGGACTAAAGACTTATTTGTTTATTTTCTTTGGTGATTTGTGGGGATAATTGAGATAATTGTGACATAGTTAGGACTTTTTAGCTGTCTGAGTTTTTTAGATAGCCATGGATGTTGACTTTTCTTCCCTTGGATATTTTCATTCTGATCTCTTCATGAAGAGATAACAATAGAGGGAAACTTATGTCTGTTACATTAGGGGACTTTTTGTAGGAGTGGGAAGTATTTAGCAACTTATCTGTAGTGTCATATTTTGTTTCAAGTAATTTAAGAGTTACTTGATTGTAGAATCAGGCTATAAAAATAGAATGTTTTAGGTGGTGGCTACTAAAATGAAAAATCTTGGAGGTAATATGATAACCTCCATATTTAAGGAAAGTAACTGAAAAATGAATGATGTGTGTTTTATTACTTTTCAGATTGCCATGGGGATCCCTCTGTACAGAATCAAGGATATTCGTATGATGTATGGGGTATCTCCCTGGGGTGATGCTCCCATTGATTTTGAAAATTCTGCTCATGTTCCTTGCCCAAGGGGCCATGTTATTGCTGCTCGGATCACTAGTGAAAATCCAGATGAGGTAACTCATCACTTAAAAGGTTCTCCCGCCCCCCACTCCGTGTACATTAATATTAAGATAATACCTGAGGGCTATCTTGTCAAATATTTTGGGACTTCCTCTGGAGAGGAAAATTTATCGAGGTTTCATCAGAGACAAAGAAGTGATCACTCCTCCATTGGTCATTTCAAGCTACTATACTCACTCCAGATTCCTCAGTAGCACTGGATGTTGGCTCTCAATCCTTTATGATTTTTGTGCATCTTTTTGGCTTTTGTTTGTGATTAACACAGAGCTTAAATAATAATTATATAAATGTCTTCTTCCTTGAAAATATAACATGGTCTTTCATATTCTTCATTCTCTAACAGGGTTTCAAGCCCAGTTCAGGAACAGTTCAGGAACTGAATTTCCGTAGCAATAAGAACGTTTGGGGTTATTTCAGTGTTGCTGCTGCAGGGGGACTTCATGAATTTGCTGATTCTCAGTTCGGTCACTGCTTTTCCTTTGGAGAAAACAGAGAGGAAGCAATTTCGTGAGTAGAATAGCATTTGATTACATTAAAAAATAAATCTGAGCTAATCTTCAGTGAAGGCGTGGGCGTGGGAATGGGAATAATTTATCTGCTACAAGATACTAATATGAGCAACCTTTTTGAAGAGATATATCTTCAATTGTACTTGCATTCATGTTGTGTTAAATTATGTAATGTTTGGCAGATATTTTTCTGTTGCTTGAGCCTTTTCAGGTAATTTTGCTTTCAGATATTTTTGATAAACTTATAGAATTGATTGCTTTAAAGATATCATTTTCCCATAAAAAAAGCGTGTTACTGGAGGGAGGTAGATTCTTGACCAATAGTTTGGCATTATATAAATCACAAATAAAATCTGTTATTAGTCATTAAAATAAAGGTATTGCTGTAAATATCCTATAGTCATTTAAAATAATAAAATTAAACTACTTGTTATATGCAAAGAGCATAAGGGAACTGTCCCCATTGTTCATAGAGATCTCATTATGCTGTGAAATATACACACAGCTTATCTAAATGTAACTGGTATATCATTACTGTTATTGGTTAATATTAAACATAAACATTAAATATTAATTTAATAGCAATTTTGCTTACCTAAAAAAGTAGGGCTCTAAGAGGTAATTTTGACAGTTTAGATATTTTAGAATGTTTATCCACATTTGAACTAATTCTTTCTGTTTTTCAATGGTCTATTTTTTTATACCAAGCAATTAATACCATTCCTTGACCTTAGGACACGTAGGCTAGTAAGCAATAAGTATTTATCAATAATGTTGGTTTTTAATAATGTTTTTAGAAGTAGGAAAGTCTCAATTTTTTTTTCTATTTTGTCCTCTATAATTCTTCCCATTTATTCAAAACTATAAGTGGGATTCTGCAAAATTTAAACAATGCTACCACAAAAACCATCTGATGTAAAGTTGCCCTTTTTTTTCTTTCACTGTCAAATCCTGCTTTGTCAAAGTAAAGAAGGTTTATGCTAGAGCTTGCAAATTGGTGGCTTTCCAACTAGTTACAGCCACAGATGTGTTTGATTGGCTCACAGTGTTAATGTTTTAAAAGTTGCCAATATTTAAAAATAGGGAGATGAAAATAAATATATGGATTTCTGCCTTCTCTTTAAAAATGGGATGATAATGACAGCATTGGTTTTATATTCCACTTGGCAAAAGTTCACTAAAGCTTTGTGTGGCTGCTTCTTTGCGAGGAAACATGAACTCTCCAGTGCACGTGGCCCCCATCTAGTCTGTCTCACTCATTTACTTTCTCAAAGTGGCCTTGATTGGTATTTAGGTTTATAGTCTTGATCAGGCAGACCACTGAGTATTTACTAAGGACATATCCTACAACCTGGTCCAGAAGCTTTGCTCTTCCTAACTTGCTCTGTACATTTCTCTAATTTAGATATAAAACTAACTAGGTTAATTTTTAGCATATTAAAAATATGGTCTCTACATTAAGCTTGCTTCTTGACACCATGCCAAAAGTTCATTCTGCATTTCACAAATTGTTTCTTCTTTCTTCATAACATTCTTAATATTTATATTTTTATTCTTATTTATATTCTTTTTTCTTATTCATGACATTCATGACATTCTTGTTCTCTAGAATAGCTCCAACCCATATTTCCAGCATTGTAATCTAAATAACATGAGAACAGGACCATGTCTGTTTTATTGTTACTCTAGCCCCTGAACATAGTAAGTATTCAGTAAATATTTGTTAAACAAATGGGTTTGCCACTAGCTCCTATCCTGATACCCACTGCTTCACTCATAAGGTTCCCTGAACACTCCTATTTTCTTCCTTCTTTCCTTTTATTCTTGATATTCCCTCTATCCGTTTATTGATTCATTCCTTCAAAAAAAAAAATATTTGGTGAAAATCTACTGGTATAGCAATACAACAAGGACCAAAACAGGGTCTCCGCCCTCATGGAACTTCAGAATCCAGAGGAAGAAAGGCAAACAAACACGATACAATAAGTTGCTCTCTGTGGTAGTGGGATTATGTAAGAATGTTATAGGAGCATATAACTGAGTCAGCTATCTCAGTCTAGAGAGGGCCAGGGAAAGTTTCCCAGAAGGAAGTGACATCTAGACTGATAACTGAAAAGTATATAGGAATAAGCCAGGCTGAAAGAGGATATGGAGAGGAGGGTGGAAGTAGGAAACTGAATAATGTTCTAGGCTGAAGGAATGCCTGGAATAATATTCCTATCACAGCCATATTCCCAGTTATACTTTTATTCCATATCAGATTCTACAGTCTTCATGAAATCATTGGAAAGTGATTTTCTTCCTTCTTAGAACCTCTGTAGCACTTTGTTTATATCTCTCTACTGACATCAATGATAGTCTACTATATATCTTAAAAACAATTATTATATCTATATTCTCTCTCTTATCAGCATACTATGTGTCTTGAGTCTGTGAGGTGCATAATAAGTATTTATTGAAATAATTTCCTGCTTTGTACGGGATAGACACTGGCAGAAATATACAGAAAAAAAACCCATAGTATTTGAAATTCTGTTAAGGTTAGATCATTTTACATTTAATTGAGAAGTTAAAAAGTAATAGGCAAGTCATTCCACAGACTTTGAAAGGCAACTTAAAATGCTCTCACATGAACTGTCAGGCTGATACTTGACCATACCCAGCCAGTTGCCTCATTGTTTGGAAACCTTCAAATTGAGCTATTAACGTGTCAAGATTCATTGAACAGTATACTTAAAATAAGTATATTTTATATATATGTAAATTATACCTTAATAAAATAAATAAGGTGTAAGGAGAGGGGAACTACACTCTAATTCTAGTTAGCCAGCAATAAATGATTGGAATGATGTAAACCTAGTAAGTGTGAGCTAAAGGTGATTTGCACATAATTTGTTATGTACTGCATATAATGAAATGCATGTGTGATTTGCTGATGCACTTATGGTAATATCAGTCAGAATTCTTAAGTTTACTGACTTCTTGCAAATTATCCTATCCGGAATGCATGTGAATGAGCATACTGCTATTTGCACCCTCGTTTGTTCTTTGAATTGTCCGTCCCTCTCCCCTCTCTCTTAAGACTCCAAAGGAATGAAACGATTCCGTAAAATGATTGAAAAATGTTTGTTGCTGAAACAGATTCACTTCTGTTCTTTTCCCAGAAACATGGTGGTGGCTTTGAAGGAGCTATCTATTCGGGGTGACTTTCGAACTACAGTTGAATACCTGATCAAATTGTTGGAGACTGAAAGCTTTCAGTTGAATAGAATTGACACTGGCTGGCTGGACAGACTGATAGCAGAAAAAGTACAGGTGTGTATATTTCTCTTATTTGCACAAATAGCTTCTGGGATTGGGTTTTTATAGGCTTATGGTATGATCACTCTATATCACTAGATAAAATTTATCTGATTCTAATGTAAATGGTTCTTGATCTACTTGGAAAAAATCTAGAAGTCTGTAATTTTAGCACTGTAAGAGTTCTTGTGCCTGTGTAATACTGTCATTTTATATGTTCTAATATTCCTGGGTTATATTTGAAGAGAAGTATACAAGGATTGAGATCCTTTCTCTTTTGTCATTTGATGTTAAATCTGGCTCAGAGCCACCAACTTTTATATCTATCTACCAACTACTAATGAGGGAGCCTCATATAAATCCAGTTACCCATTATTCCTTAATTGCTGGGCTATTCTAAATTACCAAAGATTTTATATAAAATCATTAGATTCATATAAATTATCTGAAGGTCAAATTTTGCTTATATAATGTTTTTCTTTGCAATTTTCAGTAGCTAAATCTGTGCCTTTTTGAGTTTATTTCTGACAAAAGCTTGTTTTTTGAGCTGCTCTTTGATTGGCTCAGTAGAAATCTTAGGGAGGGTGAAGGGAAAGATGGTTTTCATCTCTATTCAAATGAGGCCTCTTTTCAAATTCTAAAAGTAAATGTGTTTTTATCTCAAAAAGCATTTGGGCAATAAGAATGAAGATTCTCAATGCTTGCTGTATCTTCACAGCGCATCTGAGCCTGATTTAAATTGAGAGGCCATGGTGCCAAGTGACCATGCTTTTGATCTGTCCTCTTTTTCTTCCCTTCAGGCAGAGCGACCTGATACCATGTTGGGAGTTGTCTGTGGGGCTCTCCATGTGGCTGATGTGAGCCTGCGAAATAGCATCTCTAACTTCCTTCACTCCTTAGAAAGGTAGGCTTTGTTTCTCATAGGCTGTGCAAGCTCACCACTGGTCCTCAGTACGGAACGAAAGTTCAAAGACCCGTTTATTCTTCTCTCTGTTTCTGGCAGCTTGTGAGTGCCACCTGTTATTCACTGACCATGGAGGCAGGGCAGAGAAGGAATGTAGGAGTTTATGATAAATTAATTACCTTGGGACTCTACTGCAGATTCTAGAATTTAGTTTATACCACAGTTAGAATGGGTTGCTTTTTAAAAACTGGATTTCTGCTGAAGTAAACATTCTCTCCAGTACAAGCATCCAATCTTTCCAAACCCTACTGATGAAATCTGGTGTTTCTCTCTAGCATTGAAACTCGAATATGTTAAATATTACCTACAACATCTTTCAGGAATTAATAGTTGAGGCTGATATTTTGGATGAACTCATGAATTTTGCAAGTAGAGGATCAGACTGTATGGGGCTAAACTAATTTCTAACACTGGTTCTGGAGACTAAGCTCTGCTTTTGAGTCCCTGGAGAAAGGTCCAAAGGACTAATTATTTTAAAGCGCCTTAATTACAGGCATTTTATTTCCTTCTGTGTTGTAGACTTATATCAGTTCCCTTCTGAGGTATCTGAAAGAAAGAAACAAATTTTTAAAAATTGAACTGAGATTTCAGTTATTCAAGTCTTGTGATAAATATCTTTCACTTTGTTACTCTCGTGCACTAAAACCTTCAGCAGCTCCCATTACCCTTCTGTATCAAATCTAAATCTTTCCATGTGACTTTCAACTCCCTATATACTTTGGCCCCTGTTTACTAGTCCAGTCTTACTAATCATTATTGTTTAGCGTTCACTCTCTAAACTAGTTAAATGGTTTCCCTACTAGTGTACAAATGTCATATGTAATTTCCTTCACAGTCTCCCCCACCTGTCAAATATTATTTTTTATGTATTCTTAAAACTTGTATTTTGAAATAATTTCAGACTTATAGAAGAGTTGCATGAATAGTTCAAACAACTTCTCTATATTATTCACCCAGATTCACCAGTTATTAACAACTTGCTCCGCTTGCTTTATGACTCACTTTTTCTATTATCGTCAAGTCTTTCTTAATAATGTTTCCCTGCTTGGCAGTGTCCTCCCCTTTCCTCTTCATCCAGCCATGCCCTACTGCATTTTTTTTTAAACCCCAGATAAAGTCCCAGTTGATAGGAGTAGATGAGGGTTGGTTGCACTGGGGCTTTTTTCTTCTAAGTTTTAATTTTATTATTTTTAGAAACAGGTAATATATTCACATGGTTCAAAATTCAAAAGGCACAAAAGGTTTATAGTGAAAAGTCTCCTTCTTACCTCTGTTCCTGGCCACCCAGTTTTCTTCCTTGTAGTCAACTGATGTTACTAGTTTCTTCTGTAACCTTCCAGACATATTGTAAATTTACATAAACATGTACATGTAAGAGTTGTTTCTTCCCACCCCCTATTTTTTTAAAACAAGTGTTAGCATACTCTGGAACTGTTCTACACAGTTTCATTTGCTTTTTAAAAATTTAACAGTATAGTTAGAGAGTATTTCATATTAGTACATAAAAGGCTTCACCTTTTTAATGGCTGTATAATATTCCATTTTATAATTTTTTTTCATAATTTATGTGTCGGTTCCTTACTGATGGTCCTTTAGGTTGTTTTCAGTCTTGATATTCCAGGAAATGCTTTGAGATTCCCTTATAAACTTTTAGGACTCTCCAGAAGTGTCTCTCACATTGTTCTTCTTTCAGGGGTCAAGTCCTTCCTGCTCATACACTTCTAAATACAGTAGATGTGGAACTTATCTATGAAGGAGCCAAGTATGTACTTAAGGTATGTTGAACTCCACTGAAGCCTATACCTTACTTTTTATCTTTCTTTATTATTAGCTTGGTTCCTTTAGGTCAAGATAGAGGGCAAGTTTGGTTTATTGTGGGCTGGGTGTTAGTAAAATTACAGCCATTATTTGTGTCAATAGCCTGAATCAGTATTTGATGATTTTCTGAAAATGTTTTAGTTGTTTCTCAACTTCGCATATTCTGCCAAGAGATAAAGGAGACAGAGGACAACTGGGCCAGGGAGAAGCATCTAAGGGTCACTGTTTGCTTGCAGCAGGGCTGAGCCACGCCAACACTGAGGCTAAGAGCGTCAATGCCATGAATTTCCTTTCTCTTTGACAAATCTTTTTTACCTATAATTTACCTATGTTTTCGAGGTACTAAATTTTATCTGGGAATCCACCTGGGAGGGACACTGACTTGTCCCTTTTGGTTCTTGTTTTCTGCAGGTGACTCGACAGTCCCCTAACTCTTATGTGGTGATCATGAATGGCTCATGTGTAGAAGTAGATGTGCATCGGCTGAGTGATGGGGGGCTCCTCTTGTCCTATGACGGCAGCAGTTATACCACGTACATGAAGGAGGAAGTGGATAGGTGAGTGGCTGTTTGAGGTCCATTTGCTGGTCATTATATCAACCTTTCCTTTCAATAGTCACTAGCTCTTGGGATTTTTCAAGGTCTTCTGGTATGCTGTTTTAATTTAAAAAACCAGTACATGCACTTAACAAAAAGTGTTTACATTTAAAAACATTGTTTCTCTGCCACTCCAATGTGGCTAATAGATGATAAAAATTAAGTTCCCTTCTTTATAAGCAACTCCTGTTAACAGTTTCTTATGTATTTTTGCAGAAATTTTTATGGACTTACAAAGTCACATATCCGTACATACTGTATTCTTCTTTTAAATGCATTCACATATAACCTTTAGATACTGTCTTATACCTTATTTTTTTCCTTAACATATGTTGTAGACTGTTCAACATGAATCATTCAGTGTTGCTATGACAGTTAAATGAATTAACATATGTAAAGTGCTTATTAGGACATTGCTTTGGACGTAGTAAGGGTTCAGGAAATAGTAACTATTACATCATTATCATCTTTGTGGGTTTTTTAAAATAGAGGTGTTTGCTCTTTTTAATGGTCATATAGTATTCCATTATGTGGATGTACTATAATTTATTTAATCTGACCCTTATTGAAGGAAATTTTGGTTATTCGGCATTGTAAACAAAGATGAAATGAATATTATATATGTGTGGGTATATAGAATAAAGTTTTCAGATTTTTTTTTAAAGATTGTTATTATTCTACTATTCTCCTTTAGAACCCGAGGTGTTTTATTGGCTTACATACTCCCACTTATCTCCTAGATATCGTATCACAATTGGCAATAAAACCTGTGTGTTTGAGAAAGAGAATGACCCTTCAGTGATGCGCTCACCTTCTGCTGGGAAGTTAATACAGTACATTGTGGAGGATGGAGGCCATGTGTTTTCTGGCCAGTGCTATGCTGAGATTGAGGTCAGGGTGGTGATTGGGCTTTTGGGTCATGGGAGGGAAGATAGGAAAAGAGTTGGCTGGGGTGGACTAGAACTCAAGAGTAACAGAAAGGAAATAGAAAATAGAAGGGAGAGAGCCTCAGTTTGTTTAGTTGGGGTTATGAACCTTAAGATTTTAACAACAAATGAAAAGCTCATAGTGTTTCTTTGATTGATGATGAATCTCTAGCTCTAAAAGTAGACACCAGGAAATAGCACTTAAAGTGTTATTGCGTTACATGCTGGTTATACAGGAAAAGTAGGTAGAGTGGGGCCACAAAATAGACAAGTAATGAAATATGAATTCTGATAGAGCCAAGCATGTGCATGTGATTAGATAGTAAGGGAAGACTTCCTGAAAGAGGGTACTTTGATCTTAGTTTTGAAAGATAGGTAGTAATGGACCAGGTGAAGAAGGGCAGGGAAGAATGTCTAAAGGTAAAGAACAGCATGTACAAAGGCACAAAAGCAAGAAAGTATTATATATTTAGGGAACTGCAAGTACATATTGGTATTGCTTGAGAATGGACTAAGGTTTAATGGGAAATGGCAAGCAAAGATGCTAAGTAATCAAAATTTGAGATCCTGAAGGACCTTATAAGACATACTAAGAAACTTAGACTTTCCTCAAGGCAGTGAGGAATCATGGAAGGATTTTACACAGAAAAGTGATATGACAAGATTTGGGCTCTAGAATGATTGCTTTTAGTGACCCTTAATGATTGCTTTTGTTGGAAGTGTATAGCAGGTAGGAAAATTTGCTGGGAGATTTTATAGTACTCTAGATTGGAAATGATGGGGTTCTAAAGCAAAGAGATGGCAAGAGAAGGTTTTTGAGAGAGGTTTAGAAGATGTGCTTGGCTAGGCTTTGTAACTGGTAGATAAGAGACAAAGAAGAGCAAAGAGTGACCCTTAGATTTTAGCTTGGATATCTTAAGTAGACAGAATGAGCATCTAGATCCACGGTATGGGAAGGCTAAATTGTTTGTTACTTCTAAGTACAAAACAAGTAAAAACACAAACTATGGCAAAATGGATTTAAACATTAGAAACAGGAAATGTCAGTAGCTGTCATTAATCTAACCTAAAGCTACGCTGTGAGAGATTTTTTAATTGGCTCCTTTGGTAGTCTCTTGGAGATTCTCATTTTTCTGGATTAAATAAGATATAATTCAATTTAGATGTTGAGAAAAAAACTGACCTCTTTAAATCATTCTTCTGTCTAAAGAGAAGTCAAACTCTAATTTATTTTTTATTGTAGGTGATGAAGATGGTAATGACCTTAACAGCTGCAGAGTCTGGCTGTATTCATTATGTCAAGCGTCCTGGAGCAGCTCTTGACCCAGGCTGTGTAATAGCTAAAATGCAGTTGGACAATCCCAGCAAGGTCCAGCAGGTGAGTAGGAAGGTACTTTTAATATTGCTCTCCAAGAGCTGATTACATGGTAGGGATAATTTGGAAGGGCAAATGATTTCAGTGCTTGGTTTGCCAGTTTTTCTTAGGGTTTCCCGCCCCTGATCTTATGCCTTGTATTTATGCCTATAGTATTATGGAACTAGAGTTTATAGGAGTATTCCAATACTAGGATTCTATGATTTTTTCATGATGCTTCCTCCATGGACTTCTCTGCTTGTAACTGGGTCTGGTGAAAGGATGTTGTGATTTTGAACGATGAATACAACTTGCAGTGGTGTGTTTGTACCCTGAATAGAAGGTAGTGGATGACTTGATTTCTCATTGGGGTTGACAGGCTGAGCTTCACACAGGCAGTCTGCCACAGATCCAGAGCACAGCACTCAGAGGTGAAAAGCTCCAT